>NC_092814.1:326701490-327001490 GCF_023375885.2 Dermacentor andersoni
TGCGGTGTCCGCCATCCCTATGCGGAACGCGCACGCATTGGTAAACGCGACGCCCAACCATAGTCTACACAAAAAGGGTCGCGTCTCTTCGGGGAAGCCTTGGTGAAAGTCGAAGGCTTAAGGTTGGATCCAGAGTGCATAAACGGACGTGCAGAAAATGTGGTTCATTCCACTGTGATGTAGTGCATTGTCGTGCAAGTAGATGGAGCATCCTTGCAGCATCTGTCCTAGAGAGCGTGATCATTTTTTTTCTCCTGTCGCTCTTGGTCGTCTTTACAACCCATATATCTCCCACCCCAGTGCAGGGTAGCAAACCGGAAACTCGCCTCTGGTTAACCTCCCTGCCTTTCGTCTCTCTCTCTCTCTTTTCCCTTGAGGTTTCTGTCAACAGTTTTTTTTCACTTACCGCCTGTTTCTTGGCCCTACTAGTGGGAAGAATATATTACTGGCGTCAAAAAGAAAATTCTACCGCTACTGAAATTGATCCACGCGTGTCTGTGGCGGCGTGGCGGCTGAATGTATATGAAACTTGCATATGCGGGCAGCTTCCACCGGCGTCTTATTCCGGTGCTGTCTCCGCTCTGAAAGCCAAAACTGAGACGCCTCGCCCCCCCCCCCCCCACCCCCCCTTTTAGACTGAGGGCGGCTCCATATTAAGCAGCTTGTGAATCAGAGAAGATTAGGGAACAGTCTAAAATATCATATGCGATTAAAGCCAGGGAGAATAGGTTAAATAAGATCCAGCTGCCCTATCAGCATCAATAATACACACACGCTGAGAAATAACGGAGAAATTGAAAACAAAATTGGCACAGATGAAAGAAACATTAAACCATGAGTGACGCGGTGGCGTAAGTTCGACAAAGGGTAACCTAATGCTCAAAAAAGGTTCTGTACTGACAAGGAGAAAAAAAAAAAAAAGAAGTCCCCCGCCCTCCCCCCTATTAAGGAATCTTCTCGCCGTAGTTCAAGTGCACGCTGTTGCACGTGCGCGCGGAAGTGCGCGCGGCGAATGTCAGGTTTCCAAGGGGAAGAAACAAGCACACTCGCCCACCGCCGAACTTGCAGCACGACCGGAGAAACTTCTCGACCGACTTGCTCCGCGTGCGAACAGGAGACAGCAGACAAGCCGTCGCTGTTCATTAGTGAAGCTGCGGCGGTCGATGCTTCCTCGTCGTCGCCGTCGAGAGAATTCCCCGCAATTCGACGCCAGCGAGGGCGCGGCCGTTTTCACGTTTGAGCGGCGGCGGCGGCTCTCGAATAACGCGTAGTCGCAGCTCCGAGTCTCGTCGAGGCACGCTCGCGCACAAGCACGAAGTTCGCGAGGAGTACGGCTGTCAGAGATACATGCACACTGGTCTTTTTTTTTTTCTTGCTTCCCCGTTCAGTAACTATACGCCGCACCACGTACGCGGCCTTGTACTTCTGGCACACCACTACGACCGGGCGCTCTTTCGTATGTGCGTTCATTATTTAAGCTCGCGGTCGCTGAAGCCTTAAACGCAGTCAGAGCAACACTGGGAACCGTGCGACACGGCACAAAAGTGCGCGAACAGGTTATGTTTGAATTGTGGCTTCATCTCGGGAGAAATATTCTTCAAAGGGCAGGAACAGCGTGTTAAAATATGTTTTAAAGAGATCACAAGCAGGACTACGACGCTGCGACAAGGTTCAAGTTCGCAGAGACTGCGTTGGGTGAAGGTTTGTTTACATTCGTTATGCAAATGAGTAACAGTTTCTTTTTTTTTTCTTTTTAATTTAAGTGAAGCCAATAAATGAACAAAATGCATTTTAACGCTCCATGGACGCCCAAATCTGCTTTAGCATATAGGCCAGTTGCAGTGCAAAATCCCTCTTTAATTACACTTGCAGCACCTTCTTATTGTGAAAGTTGGAAATTGGACAAGTTCGGCATTGAAACGAACCTTTAGTGCAACTAAAACGATTCTTTGTACCAACGCATGACGTTTAATCTGCTTCATAACCCGCCAGATGTTGCGGAAACGAAGGGATATAGGATGGATAGGACAAAAGAAAAATAGAAAGGAAGCCTTCTACAGATGGTCACACATTTTTGTTGCGACACGAGCTTATTTTTGACTCTCGCATCCACGCTTTTGGCAGATGTGCTTAATCTCGACCGCAGACTCAATCTGTTGGCGCGGATCGCGCAGGGATTGCTGGTTTGACGAAGGGGCAGCTTACGACAGCGCCGTTACTGCGGTCATTACGAACGATCGTCATGGCGGCAAGCACGCGAAAGGTTCAGGCCGAGCACTATATACCTAGGCCGTCCGATCCGACGGTTCCCGCTGTCCCCGGCAAAAGATGACTACCATCTGTAGAAAGCGCTGCAAATTTTGGTGTGTATTGATATCTTTGAAGTGTCGTGCGACCTTCCTTTGGTTTACATAGTCAAGAGCTTCGATTGTCTCCTTCCGTTCATTGCGCGCCGGCCCTGCTTCTTAGTTCAATGAATTACGTATCCGCCGCGCAGACCAAGAACCGACTTCGAAGTTTAAGCTGTAATATCGCACTTTTTTTATGTATTGCTATGTTTTTTTTTTTTTTTGACCAGCTGATTTCCCCCCGACATTTCTGTAAATGAACTTTGATTTTGAGCGGCAACCAACAGGGTCGGCCATATTAGACCAGCTTTAGTGTACATGTTTAATAGCAGCATTTCGTAGCGAAGTGGCACGTTAACACTCGAGTGCGCCGTGCTAGGCGCGATTGCAGCCGTACGCGAGGCCCTTGACCGCAGGCGGAATGCATCGGTCGCCTTCGAGGTGGTCGTTGCTACCGCGTATTTTTTCCCCCCCTTTTTCGATTCAATTCGATCGGCGGACCTGGCCCTCGCGAAGTGCGCCGTCAAGCCGGCAATCGGGGATGCTTCGTTGAGTATGAGCGGCGGCAACGCACTCACGCACTTTTGCCGTTAATCGATATCGGGCCCGCTTTTGGGTCGACTTACACTCAATTGAGCGGCCGCTCCATTGTTCTTTTCCCGCGAACTGCTCTCCCCTTATCGGGTTTCGGCGTGGCCTCGCTTTCTGCAGCCGGCCCGACGAGAAGTGGCGAAGGCCCCGTGGCTATCGCTCCGTGCCAGATGCGCGCGCGTGCTCTCACGCACTACCTTCAATCTCGCGCGTCCCTCGCATTGTCTTCGCAGCAGGTTGCCGCGCGGCAGGTTATGGGATCCATTGTTTACCGGGCTTTCCGCCCTTGGGGTATGTATCGGCGGCGAAAGAACTGTCATACGTGTAACTGCTCACCTAACTCAGGATGGTTGCAATACCCTACTCGTTCAATAGTGCGCGCTCGTGGCATTGAAATAATAAACAAAGCCGGCGGGAGCTACAGTTGGACGTCAGATCCACGCCCCCTCTGGCCACGCGCAGTGACTTAGTCTCAGGGATGATGTGCGGCTTGGCTCGGGCGATGTGGTAAAGAGCCAAACACTGTGAGCGTCGAGACTCTGACTTATGCCATCCTCGAGGGGAAAAAAAAATAATTTTTGCGCAAATGCTACGAGCACTTTCAGTTATAGAGGGCACACTATGATACTACAAAGATATTGTATCGTTATCAAAATGTCTTCGCAAAACTCCATTGGACGGAAGCAAAGCGAAGAAATCACACTTCCTGCGTCCTTCTGGCATGCGGGCTGGCTTCATTTGGTTGTTTCCGCGTCCGTTTATGCATGACTCCTCTAGAGCGTACTCGTCCGTTGGCCAAACGATTTCGGGCGTACAAGCCGATAACCGTCTCCTTAAAAGTTCAGATAAGCGACACGGAATAACATCGAGAAAAAGCCTGCCACCATCGATTACAACGCGACAACTTGCTGTATACAGTGATGAGGAAAGATCTTGCCGTTTATTTTGCTTTTCACGTTTCAGATGATAGCTGCCGAAATAAATAATGGCCGTTTTCTTCCCTATACTAACTTCACCATACGATGGAACTCATGGATGCAAGAATATACAGGATATTAGAAGTTAATAAACGAACAGCAATCCAACGCCCGCAAGCAAACAACAACACTGGCGAATAAATTTACAAGCGACTTCGACAAAAGCAAGCAGCCCAAATGCACTTGTCACAAACTCACCTATAGTCCCGTCTTTCCTTGTCCGAGCTGCGCACCCATATCAAGTTGTCGACATGCCCCTTTATTAGAACACCTTTACTAAACAGTTCGCTCCCCCATCCTTTCTTGTTCTACAGCGAAGCTCTATGGGGCTAGGGTTTCGTGTATTTTCGTGTTAAATCGAGTTTTAAGATCATCGAGGCCTTACTTGACTGTTTAAGATGTACGGGCCCGGACTGTAAGCTTTGTGTAGTCCGAATTCCTTGCTGTATGTTTCACATCCTCCTCCTCTCGTCATCGTCACCCATCATGCACCTCTTTCTTCTCTCTTTCTTTCCCTCTTGCCCTTGCCCCAGCGCAGGTTGCTGGCTAGAGGAATGTACCTCAGGCCGACCTCTCGGCATTTCGTGCCATTAAACCTTTCTCTCTCTCGTGTGCGTCAACAAAAAACTATCGTTATCAATGGCTCATAACCCCGTAAGCACTCATATCCCCGCAAACAATAAAAAAAAAAAATCACAGCCCAAGCACTCCGTACAGATGGTCAACCAGCGAAGCTGAAACGTGCGTCCCCGGTGTTTATCACTGGGTTCACTGGGTTTATCACCCTACGGTTCATTAAAGGACGGCTTGGTAGGCTGCCGGATCCTCGGTACGCAGTTTCTGCTTGCGCTCGATTGCACAAGCCTGTTCTTGTGCCCGGGCTGCAGCATCGGCACGGCGCAGACGAGCTCGTTCCCGATTCTGCTCGCGGTGTTGCTGATCGAAAGCTGCCTGCTACTCAGTAGTACGTATGACGCGTGGCCTACCCGTTTGCGCATTTCCAACTGGTAGTAGGTACAGCGGGGCATGGCACTTGCGGAGACGACGGACTATGCGCGCATGCGCGAGTAAGAGCGGGTGGGAGAGATGAAAGGGGGGTACTTTTGCTCCTTGAATATACGACTCTGCCTAGGCACTACGGAGGAGTGTCTTAGCGCATGTTCTATGCGTTTGTCCCTAGGTGTACCGGCAGAAGTCGCGAGGCGCGGCAGTGCTGAACTTAGTATCGCAAGTTGGCGGCTGGACGCAATATTTATTCATTCGTGTTTTTACTAATTAAAACAATGTGTCATTATTTAGCATTATTGGCGGCGCCACCAGGACACCAAAGCGGCAAAATTTGAATCATGTTAACATCCTCCCTGGATGATAACATCTCCTAAAATAGAATTATCGGTTGACGGGATTGTATCTAAGGGAGACATGTTCATAGTAGCCGCACAACAACTGGCACTCTTCCACATTTACTCCTTATATCCCCAGTACATCCACGTGTAGCAATCCTGGCCGTCCGGCGTGCCCGCGACCAGGCCGGTGGGCTAGACCTGCCGGTCCCGACGTGTGACTAGCCGGGTGCGCGACAAGTTCGCGTCCTCGCCGGTCCTGCAATAAAGTTTCTTCACTCACTCACTCACTCACTCACTCACTCACTCACTCACTCACTCACTCACTCACTCACTCACTCACTCACTCACTCACTCACTCACTCACTCACTCACTCACTCACTCACTCACTCACTCACTCACTCACTCACTCACTCACTCACTCACTCACTCACTCACTCACGTGTATACAGATGGTTTGTGTGATAAAAATTCCTCGACTTCAGCATTCGTCAGTCCACATTTAGCGCTAGAGCAAACATTTACATTATCCCGAGAGACATCCTCCACCATGGCAGAACTGTTTGCAATCCTGTGTCCTCTGCGTTTCATAACATCAGAAAAGCATTCGCAAAAATGGGTTATCTTTAGCGATTCGCAAGCTGCTCTCACATTACTACAGAGCAACAAGAAAAATTCTTTGAACACTTTGCTATTGTATGAGACGCTCAAAGAACTTACAAAAGCAAGCTCAATGAACCACGTAATTGCATTTCAGTGGATACCTGGGCACTGCAATATTCCTGGTAATACTGCAGCGGACGCAGCTGCGAATCGGGCCCACAATAACGCAGAGACAACCAATCTTCCCCTATTGCGTAGTGAAGTCCGTCTGATCCTGAGACAGATTTCTTGTCTCCTCAGAAAAAGTACCTGGTTTGATCAGCAAACTAAGAACTAGGAGTTATACTTTATAGGCCCATGTATAAGCTTATCGATGCCGGAAAATCTAAGAGACAACAGAAAATTTGAAACTTTACTACACCGCCTGCGTCTTGGTACTGCATTTACGAGATACTTCTCGCACAGGATAAAACGTGTCTCTAGTCCGCAGTGTTATTGTGGCCATCCAGACGAAGATGTGCATCATCTCCTCCTCGAGTGCACGAAATACGATCCACAAGGGAGGGTACTGCGAGCAAATTTGTTGATATTAGAGAGAAGACCATTCACCCCAAAAAAGATACTTGGCCCATGGCCAACTGCGGGCCTTCAGAAAAGAGCACTTCTTGCTCTGAAAAAGATTTTAGAGGACACCAACAATTTGGGAAAATATTAAGTTTCAGATGATCCTAATACGCTAAATCAGTAACATAAACGTTGTTCTGGGTTCAAAATTGATTTATGTGGTGATCGCAACTTTTGCGCAATGTCTATAATTCTGTTCTGTACTTGCAGCGTATTACATATGCTGTGTGTTTTGGCTGTTCAAAATATCTGACTTTATATATTCGTACGTGTACTGAACTCATGCACAGAACTTTGCGATTCATGTACTGTTGGACTGTATTTGTTTTATTCACCCAGTGTTCCACTGAGTGCCATACTTTGTGTCACTATTCTCCCTCTTTACGCAAATTTGCTTCTTTTGCCAAGTGACAAGGAGTAGCCGGTGCCACCATAAAGGCGCCAACCTCTCCTAACATTCATTTCAATAATAATAAAAAAAAACGGGGACATCAAAGCTAGAACCCGGACTGGTCCGTGGGTTGGGGCACGCAGAGGCCTGCGCGTGCCAGGGGAGTATAAGATCGGCTGTCCGCGACAGCGGACAGCCAATTTTTATGCGAACATCCCCTAGCACGCTTCGGGCTCCTCGGCCCCAACCCACGGGCCACCCTGCTTCCAGCTTTGATCCCCCCGCTACCGCTTGGGTGCCCTGGAGATCCTGCGCCGCCTGCTTTAATATAACCTCGGGTGCTCTCCTGAGGCCTCCGTTTGCCGGTTACATGTGCTCTCCTGGAGCAGTGCTTGTAAAAAATGCAATCTATCATCGCGACTAAAAAAGCGACCCTCGACTTATACACACCAGTCAGAACTTTGCCCCTTCAGACACAGCGATCACCAAATGGGGCGTCCGTGCCTACTGCCTCACCGCGCGAGCAGCCAGCGGCGGAGCGTAAACTGTTCTGCACTCCGCAATGCCAGCAATCCTAGGGGACAAACGCATACAGCACGCGTTAAGAAACCTCCTCCGTTGTGCCTAGGCAGACTCACATATTCAAGGAGCAAAGTCCCCCAGATTTTCTCTCTCGCACCCGCTCGTACTCGCGTCTGCGCAGAAACGTCGACTGCCGTGAAAAGCGCCACGCCCCGCTATAACTACTAGCAATTGTAAAAACGCTACCCGTTTCGGAGCCGGAGAGAAACTGTTGCGCACGTGCTCGGCTGCGACGGAGAGCAACGAGGTCACTACTGGCTCAGCCAATCGCGCGCCTCTCTTCCTCCTTTTTTTTTGCGCATGCGCATGGGGTTGCGCTGGAGGAGTTTTCGGCCTACAGGCGACAGACGGAGGGGTGGACGAATCTTCTAGCCATATATATATATATATATATATATATATATATATATATATATGGCTCATAGCCCGGTAAGGTACTGACCAAAGCACGGTAAGGTACTCACCACAGCGCTTAGATGTTTTCTAATCATGCATACAACATACGGAACAGCATGTCGAAAGCTTTCATCATCAATGGCTCATTCATCCGTAAGCAATGGATAGCCCCGAGCAGCGCATTTCATTGTGTTCTACAGCTGTTATGGGTAGGCCACGTATAGTTACACAAATATTGACCACCGATCAAAACAATAAATGTGTGTGCCAGGCACGTACGCAGGATATTTTTTCGAGGGGGGCCCAAGCCAAGGTAACGTTTCTATGCAAATGAGGCGGAGGGTACTTTTACTAGTACAAATGTGAATGATGCCCACCATTTGCCGTAAAGACGCGTAAAGCCGCAAAAGAGAATTGAAATAACGTGTACCTCACAGGTACGTCTGTGAGGTACACCTCCTCTTTACTAAATAAAGATTTCTACTAACATTTTTTTAATTGGCTCTGGAAGAACCTTAGAGGAATGTATATTTGCGAAACGGTCCAAAACCGACTCGTGTTGTTATTTGGGAGGTTGAGTAACGATGCGTGGTCACCAGTCCCACACAACTGCATAGAGCGCAGGACGCTGCGGTTCTAGACGTACTGCGCACACCGCGGAAGATTAGAACTAACCCCCCCCCCCCCCCCCCATTAGCATAGCAGGGAAGTGGCTACGGCAGGCGGCTCGATTGATAAGTGCAGAAGTGTCATTCAAAACACGTGGAATTATTCTCCAGTTCCGGCGTCGTTTCCTCTACTTCCTTTTCAAATTAAAAGATGTTGATCAACAAATATTTTCACAAACAATTTTCGCTTTTCCTCCCTGTTTGGCTGTTGCCTTCGCTCTCTCGCTTAGTAGATCGCTTAATTTCTCATCTCCTTGCGACTTTTGTTTCCAGTTGCAAATTTTGCACGAAAAGTTCTGTACAATAAGGGAAAAACCAGACGAGGTAACCGGTGACAGTCATATTGCTTATGGGTTTAAAGGTTATTGCAGGGTCTGATGATCGACGCTGTTTTGCAATATTTTATTTTCCAACTTATTTTGTTGTTGTTGTTGTTGTGTGTGGCAAAGTCAGTGTCAAGCAGACACCCTTTATTATTTCATTTGTTAGTCTGTTTTGTTTACATCAAGTATGATGTATTACATGTGATGTACCTTATATTGTACTTTTCGTTCCTACCACAGTTGTAAGCATGCCTACGGGTGAATAAATTTCCTTGTCATCTAACCCATATCGCGGATATATGGTTCCGAGGATCTGCCAGCGTCGTGGCGAGCTCGAGGAAGTAATGAAGCAAAGGAAAGGTTCAACGCAACTGGCGTTTTCTCCGGCCACAACTCGTTCCACGAGCATACAGACCAGCCAACTATGAACCGAATCCCTATCCTGGCGCTGGATCAGCCTAAACCAAGAAGGTTGAACTAACGAAGCAGCAGGGATGCGCGTGATCGTTGAATGGATGGTAACATAAAAATTGTGTTGGGCATTAAAAACAAAATAAAATATTATAATTAAAACAATCAACTACGGCCAGCCTGCTGCAATAGATGGTGACTCATTTTGAGTTAATCGCGTGGGCACCGAATCGATGACAAAACTGGCCTCCACACCCCAGGAGATGCCGATAACTACCGTCATCCAAAAGGAGTGAAAAAATTGACCACTATAACTATTCCACTCTGTGAAGATGTAACGGCAGCGAAAGCTAACGACAGTCAAAGCTCTCAAACGAAAAGCAAAGTGTTTCACATCCGCTGCGGGTCGGCCTGAAGATAGTGCAATATCGGGCCGACCCACGGCGGAGGAAAAGCAGGCGTTAAGAACCCCGCATACGTGGGCCAATCCCGAGAGTGGTGCAATGCCGGCCCGTTCCGCGGTGGAGGTGAAGCAGGCATTAACTCGTCATACGTCGGCCGATTCCGAAGATATTGCAATACTGGGCCCACCCGCAGCGGGGTTCACCCCGCTGCGGGTTCACCCCCCAGGAGGCGTTAAGCGCTCCCCACACGTTGGTCCTTCCCGAAGGTAGGCAATGCCAGGCCGACCCGCGGTGGAGATGAAGCAGCCATTAAGAGGAAGCTTTAGCTCTGGTGCTCCTATCTAAATACATGTGAAAGGATAATTCGTATTTCTCTGCAACCACAGCAGCAAATTTGATGACGTTTGTTGCATTTAAAAGAAAAGGTTAAAATCTAGTGACTGTTGTTTTCGGATTTCTGAGTTAGGTCGTCAATTTTTATTACGAATGGGCAAAAATCGAAAATATTCAATAAACGAAACTATCAACTTTACAACTCCGTAACTCAGCAAACAAAAAATTATAATATAATTATATGAAATGCATCTAATATTACGTCTAAAGCGGACAAAATTGATGTGTTACACATGAATATAAAAAATTTAGTAATATGTAAATACCGCTTTTGCAGAACCCTTGTAGCCAACGTAACAAATTCATGTAAGATGTAAAATGACATACTGAATTTGCCGCTTCCAATGGTCTAATGGATGCCGTTTACAGAACCGCGCTATCTTTTGTTGGTGGAGAGCTATTAATTTGTAAACTTCGTGCTTCTACTTTTTTCAGACTGTTGAATATTTTAATATATTGTTAACAAAATTCACGTCCTAAATCGAAATTCCACTTCCAACAGTCACTAGAATTTAACTTTCTCTCTCAAATGCAATAAATTTCATTAAAATCGGTCCAAGGGTTATCTCAGAAAAACGTTTTTGCGTTTTACATGTATTTGAATAGGCCGCGTCGGAGTTGGGCCCGAGCTAAAGCTTCCTCTTAAGAACTCCTCATACGTAGGGCGATACCGAACATATTCCAATACCGGGCCCACCCGCGGCGGGGGTGAAACAGGCGTTAAGCGCTCCCCTCATGTGGGTCCATACTGAAGGTAGTGCAATGCCGGGCCGACCCGCGGTGGAGGTGAGGCAGGCGTTAAGCAATCCCGATATGTGGGCCGATCCCGAAGATTCCGAAGGGCGCGTTATAGGTTCCCTAGTCCACAGGGTTATGTGCCATTGATGTTGGACCCTTTTTGCACTATCACCAGGATCGGCCCACATGAGGATTTTTTCTGTTAACGGACGCCGAAAAAGAACTACGGAAGTTAGTCATACACTGCTTTCGCTGTAAAATCCAGCAAAATGTTGGCCGCCGAGTAGATTGATATGTCGACGCTTTAGGAATGTGTGAGGAGTGGTGCTTTGGCCGAATGGGGGGGGGGATATGTGGCTTAATTTCGGGGGGGGCTCGGGCCCCCCCGGGCCCCCCCTTCGGTACGTGCCTGGTGTGTGCGTACCTTTCATCACGATGACCCCCGATGAAGACAATAAATGAGTTTGTACCTTCCTTCAAAATTCTGTGTCACCTCTGAGTTGTGTGCTAAACAGAGCTTCGCTGGTCATCCACCTTCACAGAGTGGAATTGCTCAACATTTTTGTGTTTACAATCTTGCTTTTATACTCACTAGTTTACGCAAGAGGGGTCCACATTGCTTATAAGCAAAGCGGTTCGGGCTATTACACCAGGTTACGAGAAAAACATCAACAGCATATCACGCGGAGAGCTGCCATCATATAAAGTCCAGAATGCACCGACGTTTCAAGCGTAACAGTTACGCAGCAGAAAGGGACCTGTTGCGTCGCTGCAAGACAACCATTCAGTGAAACAGCGCCCCTCCGAACGCAA
This sequence comes from Dermacentor andersoni, assembly GCF_023375885.2. Lineage (NCBI taxonomy): Eukaryota > Metazoa > Arthropoda > Arachnida > Ixodida > Ixodidae > Dermacentor > Dermacentor andersoni. Next base: position 326,713,097 of record NC_092814.1, read on the forward strand.
CGTTTTACGCCGGCTATAGCGTTCCAGCCAAAAAACACCATCGCCGTCGTGCACAGGCGGAGTGGCACGAGGATGTCGTTCCGCATCTCTTGTTATCCTGCGCTCAACACGTTCCGCTCTCTTAAGACCACATGTGGAGTTAACAGCGGCCGTCAGACAGTCCCTGCGCTCTGCTCTTCCCGAGAGGCGATTAGCGACAGCCTTCACTGCCATCAACGCGATGTTATTTTTCTTTTCCGTCCACACGTACGAGACAACCCCTGTAGAGCTCATTGAAAAACAAGTTTGTTCTTGTTTCCATAAATAAATCTTCGGTGAAACAAGAGAGCCGCCCCACCCCTCCGCCTCCCACCACGCCGCGAGGAAACGAAAAAAAAAAGTGATAAAGGCGCGGAAACTTCGTGGTAGTGGTTTCTTTTCTTTCTGTCCCTGTTTTCGGCTGCCTTCGCTGACGTAACACAAAGCTCACGAGTTCCCGGGCAACAGACACAGACGCATGTGACGAGCCACCTCGCTGCCACCGCCAAAAGTTGTGTTATTTTTCCTTTATTCCACCCTCGCTTTTCTAGCCTGCCCTACGTCTTATTTTCTTTTGTGTTTTCATCTCTTCTATTATTCGCGAGTGCCTAAAAAAAAGGGAATGTCGAAACTATTTCTATATGTACTTTTTATTTTCTTTTTGCCTTTGCTCTCGTCCGCGCGTCCCGGAAACTCTTTTCTTCCGGACGCGGTTCCTGAAAAGCGTAGCGACGCCTCACAAATGATCCTGTCAACGAAAGCTGGCCAGAAACATCAGAAGCGACTCAGACGTCGTCTTTACAGCTTGTGTTCCAACCGAGAAGCTACTTTCGATCGTGCTGGCTTGCTTGTAGTTTGTGCCCACCTCACTTATCCTCTTTTTTTCTTCCTTGCCAGGGTTAGCGCCTGCTCCACTCTTCTATTTTTATATCTAGTTTTTGTGATGTTCCTTCTTACGTGCGGGCCTCGCCATATACAGAGTCAGCCTCTGGGGCGAGGAGAACAGTCTTAGACTTTTGAGCTTTGCACGACCGCCTGCTTCACTCTGCACCTTTGTGCCTAGCTCGTGGACGGTTTCGTTGAATGTTTGTTTTGTTGACACGTCCTTTTCTTTGGGTCCGAAAGGCACCACGCCTGATAGAAAGGCACCGAGTGGCTCTTGACTGCTCGACATTTTCGATCGTACCGCGCGCGAGCTTCTCGGAATGATTTCAGCACCGAGAACCGTGTGTTCGCGGTGTGTGACCAGGCTGATCTTGGTCAGCGATCAGCACGCGAACCGTTGTTGCATCCGGTGACGGCTAGTTGTAGGCGCAGTGCGATACACAATTTATCCCTATCCTTGAGACAGCGAGATAAAATTTGACTGTTTGCAGGTGCATAATGCTGTGTAGCTGTCTTCAGTGCCAGGTGTTTTGTATCCCACTGCTGTGATAGTTTTTCGCAAGATAAAAAAAGGATAGGCTTGAATGTGTGTAGACATAAGCTTCGAATGGCTCGGGTCTCGACAGGAGAGGAATTTTGTGAGCTTAAGTAATAGCCAGCTCTTGGAATAGAGGAAAAAGAAAAAAGAAAACGAGAAAGAGCGTGTTTCCTTCGCATTAGTCCACGACAGTATGCGTCATGTACGAGGCCGATGAGACCGATTGCGATGATGCTACAATACACGCAGCTTTCTTTTAGAAAAATATATCACTTTCATTTGCGTCAACGTGTGAAAAACATAATAAGAACATTTTAGGAGACAAATTTCAAACTTTGATGGCAACACGTCTGGCCGGAAAATACGTGTCGAAAAATGCGAAGTTAAGCAGCGACTAAAATTATACTCTAACTGAATGACGTTTCGGCTTCCATGCGGGAGCCTTGTTAACAATCGGCTCCCGCACTTGGGCCAAAATGTAATTGAGTTTCAGTACTATTTTGGTAGGCGCTTCACTTCACGTTTTTCGACAGATCTTAAAAGAGAATGAGGACTATCTGTCACCTTGGAACAACGAGCCTGCAACTTATGCTTGCCTCAAGGAACAGAGCAAATTGATAGATGAAGGACAGAAACTTGATCAGCACGTGGGAGAGAAGGAGTGAAATAAAATGAAGGAAATGAGGTTAGCCAAGAAGGAAATATTCCGGTTGGCTATCCTGCACAGAAGGAAGGACATATGCGGTATTGAAAGATAAAATGAAACAACAACAACAACAACAACAAAGCAATGTGCTCACACATGCAAGGAAGCGGGCATACAGTAGTAGTCTGTCAATCCGTTCCAAAGCCTGTTAGAGTAGATCATTCAACGCCTTCAATGTAAGTATATCTGTCGGAATCAAGAGCTTAGAATTCCACCGCAGGGTTGTCTAAGATGTCGAGAGCCAGTCAAGCGCGCTATCCTCCCCGCTAAAACATGTAAGGCAGTAAATTATGAAACACGAATCTCTCGTCACAGTCGCACACTTTACAAGCAGAGTTGTGAACCATTACAATGAAAACATTGTATGCCAAAGTAACTTCTACGCCCGGCCACAAACGATACGGGACAATTGAGTCATACCGCGGCAACGCTGATGGAAAGGTGAAGACGCGTATGCAGTCTAAGATTCGTGAAGCCCTTTGCCACGCGTTGGCGATTCACCTCAAGAGATAGAGACTGAGCAGAATTAGTACTGGAAAGAATTACAGAGAAATCCCTTCTGATTGGCCCCCCTCTCTCTCTCCTTACCCTTTTCCGATTTAAGAAATAAAGACTCAGAAGATGCGACTCTATACATTCGTGACAGAAGATTTGACAGAAGCCAAGAACACACGTTCTTGGTTGGCTTCTGTGCCCAAATGCGTGAGCGCTGAAGGCTAAACTGACTGATATGCTGTGTTGTGGCGGTTAAAGCAAGAAGACCCTTTCTGGTCTCCAGTCCTCCTTCGGCTTGCTTCAAGCTTCATCCCGACAATCGCATTCTTCTGTCACGTGGACATTTCTGCAGAGGAAAGCCCGGAGTAGCCATTACACACTGGCCCGGACGCGGCGCTGCAGTACATGAGCCTCGGGCAATCCGACGGCCGTCGGACGATCACCGGCCGGATAAAAAAGCATTGAGGCTGCGCCTGCCATCACCAAGAACAGCGTTGGTTTTCTTCCCTAAAAGTATACGGCGAGGAAATGACGGTTCATCGCAGGAATGGGCAGAACGTGACTCGAGATGCTCGCACGGGGAGGGGACTCTTCGACGTGCATAACGTGGTTGTTCGGAGAAGCTCATGAAAACAAAATAACTAGATAAATCAAACCGAAAGGATATGTTTGCGTCCGTCGTCGGATGGGTCACTTTGGCGATCTTCGTGGTTTGAGCAAAGCTGGCCTATCTGCAATAGCAACAAACACGCAAGAGGAACACATGCGGCGATATGGATGCCGAGCCTCGACGTCATAATTCCATTGAAAGCCAGGAAAACCACGGACAAAGTGAGATGTTGTTTTATAAGTTTGACGGCTATGTGTAAACGAACTTGCATTCTATCGCTTGCGAGCTCTCGAAGGCTCAACAAACGCAGAAAAAAGCGCATATCTCATACACGCATGTTTTTTTGTTATACCAACACAAAGGGGCATCATCGAGACAAAAAATGGAAAGAGAGAAAAAAAAGTTGTAGGTCAGAACTTATAATACAGCATCACACTAAAACCAGATGTGGTAACGTCTTCGTATTATCCCTTTCTCGACTTGATGTCGAAGTCGAATGACTGTGGGAACGGCCAGGTAATTTGGCGAAGTGTGCTAGCGCAGGCCTCTGATGATGTATGGGGTTTTATGGCGCAAGGGCCAGGTATGGCCAAAGAGCGTCAAGCGCAGGCGTATAAAGAAACAGGTAGGGACACAACATTCTTCGGAATAGCCGTGGGTGCATAAAGATTCGCACAGTGCGTCGGGTAGTCGGGACCTTGACATTAAATGACTATGGACGTACACTTACATACACAGCACGCTAGTCATCGGTAGATGCTAGTGCTTGCTTAAAGGCGTGCGTTTGTGCGTTTCGCGTTGTTCCGAAAACCTGCAGGTTTATTAATTTGAAACACGATTTATTTCAGAGCCTACGCGCGCGATGTGTTTTAAAGGTTTATCTATTTCACCTAACAATGTTTCGATGTAAACGAATGACGTGAAGATGAGCGAGAACCATGAAATGTTGATCGCAGAAGGTCGAATTGGAATTTGGAGAGCAGAATGGGATCATTGAAATTCGTATGGTTGAGGTTCCTGCATTTCCACCCCTTACTTTTTCGTGGTCTCTCTCTCTAAGAAGAAAAAGTTTCAAGAAATCACTGGCTTTCATATGTAACTATTATGTTGCGCGAAGTGGAGCACAATTATTGCAATTTAAGGTGTGTACAAACGCGCGCATTCGGTAGGTTCAGAGACACTGATTTTCTTTGTTATCTCTAATGGCATTCAGTTGAGGACAGCATTGTTAATTTCTTAAATAACAAAACTCTTTATTCTTTTGTACAGAAACTACGTCAATAAAACGCTATCACTATTATTCGCTACGCATGAATTGCTCTCATATTTCGTCTGAATAGTTTGAAGAGGAGAGCGAATGCAGTTACAGAAAGGTGAAGACGGTATACATGCCAGTATTGCTCATGCAGCGCTAGCTCGATTGCCTAGTAACTTATTGCAGTGTTTCAGCAAACGCTTTTCCTGCATTATTTATTTATTTATTTATTTATTTATTTATTTATTTATTTATTTATTTATACAATACAACGATGAGGGTGATGTGCTAGGAACATTCATCCTTGGATGGCGGATACAAAACTTCGGGGTGAGCGTGAGCGAAAACACCCAAGTAAGGAATTCCAGTCTTCTATGGAACGAGGGAGAAAGATCAATTTAAACATATTAGTGCGTGCGAAGTAGGGCATCAAGTTCAAGTTGTGATGTCGTCTCGTCGATGACTCTGGAGCGAGGTTAGTATAGTTCGAAAATCTAACGGAAGAATTGACGATGTGTTGCCAAAAATCCAACGATGCTTATGCGGCGACGTGAATAGAGCAAAATTAAATTCAATGAACGAAGTACAGAAGAGGGTGAAAAGTTACGATCACAACAGTGTTATATAAATCTTACAGCTTTACTGTGGATTGCTTCTAGCCTGTTAATCTCACACTCACATAAGGTTTCCAAACGACAGATGCGTAGTCAACAACAGGATGGATTAGTGATTTCTATCACAGTAGCTTAGTATATTTTGGAGAGTCGGATAATGTACGACGTAGGTAACCTAATCTTTTTAGTGCTTTGTTACAAATGTAATCGATGTGATTAGACCATGACATGTTAAGCGTAAACATGACATCGGTATACTTATACTCAGATACCCTACACACAGCGCGGTTATTGAAGGAGTAATGAAAAAGAGAAGGAGAATATTTTTACAGAAGGACACGACGACGGTTTTATCAAAGTTAATGTTCATTTGCCAGGTGTTTCACCAAGTGCAAAACCCGGCAAATGACTCTTGGAAGCGGTAATGATCATCAGGGGAATTAATAACTTCATACAAAACACAATCCCTCACATAAAGACGAATGTTAGAAGAGATGTTAACAGGCAAATCATTTCTATAATGACCATTTCGACAAATTCGACCATTCATGCAAGAAAAGAGGATACCATCTGCCTGCCACAGCAATAAGACGACAGAGGCGTTTGAATTGAACTCAAGGGCTGCTGGCTGTACTACCTCGCAGATTTCGCGGTAGATGGCGGTGGTAGTTTTTAATTCGGGCTGGTCCGGTGGAGGCGGTGCTTCGACGGGCGCGATGTTTGAATGTCGTCATTGCAACCCACATTGCGCATCTATTTTGCAAGGACAGTAGGGCCGCGATTTGGCAGCGATGCCTTCTGCTCAATTCTATGCCACTTTTACCTCCCACCGCTCCCGGCATGGCAGGCTGATCTCATTGATAACGTCGGAGGAGCGTCGCTCTGATCACTAACGAAGCGCGAAAAACGCGAGGAGTAGCATCAGAAAAAGCGCCACTACAATATGGCGGTGCACTATTACCAGCATTACTGAGAATTCCGCATATGTGCGTCCTTTGGTTCTTCCGTGGAAGCCCGCCTGGTCCCCTAATTTCAGCCTCGGTGCCTAAGTTGCAGCGCTTGAAGCTTACGCGATGGCTGCTTGCTCATCTCGTCTACGGCCTAGACAATACTTCAACGTGAGCGCTGTTAACTCCACAGTGTATAGAGAACCTTTTTTTTTCTGGTAGTTTCCTGCGTCCGCGTAATATTGGAATAAGTTAAGAGTGGACATTTCAATTTCGCCGAACCTGCAGAGGAATGAAGGTTAGAGTAACCTAATGATAACAAGGCTAACCTCGACGAAGTTTGGTATAATCCCTTCTAGAGAAGCCTCTGAGTGAACATTTTACCGTGTATGCCAGCTAACGTTAGCCAAGCTGTTCAACGAAAAAAGAAAATGTTAGAAAGACACGGTGCAAGATCTAATTATAAGACTCACGGTGTTTTGTTGTCAGACGTCTGACGACAGAGCACCGTAGGTCTTATAATTGGATCTTGCACTGTGTTCTTGAAACAATTTTTTTTTTTGTTGAAGAGCATGGCTAAGCTTAGCTGGAACACCATGTGTAGTTTTATCGCGGAAGCTAATCTATTGGCTGTGACAACCTGAAAATGAAGCTGAAAATTCATCGTTTTCCAACTTAGAGAGAATTGTTAGAAGTGTCAGCCAATTACACTAGCTCATTCCAACGACGTCAAGACAAGGTCGAAATTCTTTCATTACAGGTGACTCGCGGCAACTACGTTTTGTAGCATGGAGGCGCACAAAACAGGGGCATTTTGTTGGTGGAGCTTGTACTGAATTCTTACGTGGCCACAGAGTACAAAGGCTAGCTTTGTTCAAGTATTCCGTCAACCTCCAACGGAAATCCTCACTTTCAACTACTGAATTTCGTGTGCCTGCCTTCCAACCACTCCATGCCATGTTTGGTGTCATCTATCTAAGCTCAGTTTCGCGCTTTGAAGCCTTAGTGCGAGAAAGGGATTATAAGCTAGTAAAAAGTGAAGATGCATTAGGCAATGCCAAAATGCGCAGATCTCCTATGAGCGTTACGTTGCAACTGCTGCTTGCTGCCACTAGCAACGCTCCAGTCGAAGACTCCGCTTGAGATTCTTCGCACATGTGCATCCAAAACAGGCCAACAGAGTGCGCGAAGAGCCACGGACAGTCATTTCATCTCCCACGAACACGTAAGCAGCTAAGTGTAAGAATAAGTAGAATAGTAATGACACGAGTGAACAAACAACGCAGTGGACCGCAGATGAGCATGAAATTCCTCGTTTTCTCCAATGAACGAGATGAAAGCGAACCGAGCGGCTGGATTTTTGTATGTCACAATCATATGAAGCCAACAGGTATTGAAGGCAAGCTACAACATAGGGGAACTTATAGGTAGTTTTTAATTGAAGTGTAGAGATGATAAGCTAAAGGGAAATGAAAGTGGATGAAAAAACAACTTGCCACCGGTGGGACAATTTTCGCATTGCGCGTGATTCGACCGATGGCGTCACCATGTGCTATGTGACGCCATTGGTGAAAAGGATGTTCCACATCCACCCTACGTCATGGTAGGAGCTGGCTAATACGCCCTGGATTAGATCTTATACACATGCATAGATACCATGCATACACATGCATAGATACCAAGAAAGTGAACGAGGGAACAGCCGTAGCAGTAGCACAATTGATAGTGCAACGCACGCGTAATGCGGAGGTAGTGGGTTTGGCTCTCATCGGCGGCAGGTTGTCTTCTTTCGGCACACTTTAATTTTCAATTTGCCGTTATCATTTCTGCACTTCAACTAAAACAACAAATAGCTTCTCTTATGCTTGCCTTGGCTTCGGTATATGTTGGCTTCATAGGGACATTTTCTTCAACTGTTATGGCTCTCTATACAGGCTGTGCCACATGCCTCTTTCACATATCTCTGCCTCTAAAGACTGTTAGTACATCTGCGACTACGAGTGCTGACACATTTGAAACGCTGTTTGAAATGCCTTGTTTAGAATACACTGCGGTTCATTGATTACGAAAATCAATGCCGATACCGCTATCCACAATTGAATGACAAATCCGTGACTTCGAAAGTCAACCCTCCGTATGACTCGGGGAATAAAATAAAGAAGAAGAAAATAGCGCTAGCCATTTACCCCACGTCTCGTGAGCCATAGTTATAGGTGGTCTCATTTCCATTTGTTATCCCGGAATGCTTCATCACGCAATATACTATGCGCCACCGCGTGTATAGCCAATCAACTCCTGTGTTCGCAAGTTCACCTTGTTACCAGGGTCCGCCGGTTTTCACTTCCGCCAGGCTCGTTACGACCAAGTTTGAACAGAGCGACGCACTTTGAAGTCGGCGCGAGCGCGTTCCCCAACTCCATCACCTCCTGCCTGCGCCTCCGGGTGTCCGAGGGCGGCAGCTCATCAGCTGCGGCCGAAGTGCGTGGGGCGCTAATTGCGACGCTAGCGTAGCGGATGCCGCACACGGAGCCCCTTGACCGTGCGCTAGCGCCCTCACGCATCTTCCGGTCCTTTCTGTTGCTGACACACCGCGCTGGAAAACAGTGGACAGCGTGCGAGGCTCGTCAGTGCGCTTCCTTTGATGACCGGCCCCAAGTTGGCAGGCAGAGGTGCTCCTGCACGCCGGCCAATCGCTCGTTGTGTCGTGTGGCGAGTGAATTCGCGCGTCGCTGGTTTCCCTAGGGAAGGCCTCTCTTGTGTATATAGGACCAACGCAGTGTTTTAGACACGGAGAGAGCTGAAGGAGTCATGCTACGTCGAAAAAAAAGGGCTAGTGGCACGGGAGGGAGATAGACTGAGAGAGAGAGAGAGAGAGAGAGAGAGAGGGTGTATATAAAGGTAGGGACGTTAACAAGGAGCAGTTTGGGTTCCATACTGTGCGCAAGGGCCCCTTTCCATTGCACACAGTAGGGAACCAAAACGCATCCTCGTACCCCCTTTAATTGTACGTGGATGAAAGATATAGCGAGCGTCAGGGAAGATAAAGAAAAAGAGAGAAGATCAAAAAACAAAGTAAACCACCCATACTACAGAGTGGTAGCAGGAGGTGTTCTTAAAGTCTATTAAGTCGAACACGTATATCATGTGGCACGCCCAACCCTAAGCCCCAAGCAAGCAGCGCTTCAAAGAAGTACCAGTCAAAAGCGAGCGAGACACGCCACCGGTGTCTAGGAGGGCTAACACGTTATCACGCAGAATTGAAGAGGCGTTCTGCGGTGACGCGAAGTTGTACCAACGATGCTTGTTGGCACAGAAGGTAAACGACAGTTTTCGTTTTTAAAAATGAAAATTAATCGTTGGGGTTTCATGTGCCGAAATCACGATATGATTATCAGGCACGCCGTAGTCGGGGGACTCCCGATTAATTTCGACCACTTGGGTTTATTTAACTAGCGCTCAATTCACTGTACACGGGTGTTTTCGCAGTTCTACCCCAACGAAACGTGGCCGCCGCTGCTGCTGCATTTCGATGGGGGCATTTCTACCTCGAGCTTGGCAGCGCAACGCTAAGGCCACTAAGCAACTATGGTTTTTTTTTTTTTCGATTTTGACTAAAGGTCGCTTGTCAGTGCAGTTAAAGTGCTGTACCGGATCATCCACACTTTCTGTTCCCCTTGTACAACATGTGCCAGTTTGTTCTGGTTTTCTGATAGCTTCAAAATATACTAATGCGCGAGTGCGCCAGCATTTTTCGTCGTTGTAAATGATAGGTTCTCAATGCGCCATTTTCTTCGCGGCATAGGTTCTATGTTTCTAGTACTGAGTAGACCCTGTGCTTTCGTTGCACTCTCAAAATTAGATTTTCCCCATAAGAATGTAATAAAACGGGAAGAAGGCAGCGAGAGAAAGGGAACTGACGCCATTTTTTCCACGTTCGTGGCAATGCACGCATGTTGAGGTAGCGAACGAAGTCAAATTAACGATGCTACAAACAGATACTTGATGCGGCCAGCCGGATCGATTGACATGTTTAACGTCTTAAATCGGCTCCGTAGGGGATGGATCGGGAATAATTTTGACCAACAGGGACTCTTTAACTCACTCCCATAAGATCATTATATGAACTCTATTGCATTTCTTGCTCACCTGAAAGGGATAGCCGTAATCTGGAATCGAACCAATCGAACTGTCGACCCAGCGCAAAGCATCAGAATGCTAAAGCCAATAAGCCACCGCGGCAGGTCGGCGCGCTCTGCTGCCTGCTAGATGGCTTATATGCCTATTCTTAAACTTATCCGCAGCTTCGAGATGAGGCAGTGCTGCGTGCTCGACTTGTTTAGTCAGCATCGCACCGATCTGCTTAGACCAAAATGCAAACCCCAGACGCGTGCCTCTTGTGAGCTGAAAGTGTCCGAAATTTGTTGACCTTTCTTTAGTTGTACCAACTAAGCCTTCATCGCAGTTGAAATTTACGTTGCAGTCACGAAAAGCTTTTTTCAGCATAGTTTAAGATCAGCTGAAAAAAAGTTTTCTCACGGCTGTGCTCTGACGTATCAATGCTTGCTCCTGGGCAAGTTGGTTGATTCTTCTTTCATTCTTTCAGTTCATGCTTCAACAGGACAGGAAATAGGAATGTCTTCGTGTTACTTCATATATTGTTTCGCGTCATATTTCACCAAAACATGTCATCTGATCAGGTGTCCTGTGTTTGCTAAATTATAGCGGGCGGTTCTTATGTACATGGTTACGAGAATCAACAGCAGACATTACAAACGTCTCTCCCACATATATATAAGAGCGAAAGCTGTATATGACTAACCTTCCGTAGTTTTTCGGCATCCGGCAACAGAAACGGACTTGGCGTTTTCTAACGAACCCATACGGGTGCAGTGCGGCGGCGCAAATGTCAAAACGCGGAACCGACTAGAACGCTTGCCGTGAGCAATAGCGTGACGTCAAGGTTATCGCAGTACATAAGCAGAACAGGTATCGACGCTAAAAGCAGCTGCGCTATCGATGGTGCGGACACGTATAGTTCGTACACCCGAAGAACAATATGCATACGAGGAGCGCCGGAGGGAACAGCAACGAGAACGTAAACGGCGCCGGGACGAAACGACCACCGACAAAGAACGGTCCCGCGAAGCTGAGCGAAAACGACAATCCCGAGCCCGGGCACCTCCGAACGAGCAACGACGCCAGACTCGCAACGCAAAAAATGACAACCATTCCACTCTGCGAAGATGGAATGGCAGCGCATGCACTTTGCTTTTCGTTTCAGAGCTTTGACTTTCGTCAGCTTTTGCTGCCATTCCATCGTCACAGAGTGGAATGGTTGTCATTTTTTATAAAGAAAAACACATGCGGCTAAGCGCACCTACTAAGCGCAACTCGGTCAAACTTTCACTTTATAAACCTAAAATAAAGATGGACGCTTGCGAAGAAAAGTTTTTTCCTTCCTTCAATACTCTTAAGGGGTGCTTGTTAGGAAGCCCGGGGTGTTTCTCTTTCCTACACAGCCTCTTCCAAGACCGTAAAGCGCGGTACGTATCGAGAGCATTCGAGGAAGGGCGCGAGTGGCGCCGGAAATGCGTTTTCCTTGTTGGTCGTAACTGGGTACGATGAACAGGCGCAGATAACCCTACGCGAGCACTTTTGCGCACCATCTGCGCTTACTGTCTCAGGGCGGACTTGCATTAGTCCTGCTTATGCTCGATCCGCATCCTGTGTACTGATTACTTTCTTGTTTGGGGTTACGTCTATCTACCTTCGTGCGGTATGTTTCCTCACGCGGACCGAAATAGCAATAGCGCCGACGATCCGTCTGTTCCCCGCACTTATCGCAGCAGCATTTCTTCGAAAGCGCGCGCAGTCTGTGTTGCGTAGAATCAGGCTAATCTTGTTAAGAGTGGCCGCGCACAACGCGCGCTAAAAGCGGAAGGCGCAGTTTAGGCGAGCTGTTCGCGACTTCAGGGTGATTTGTGGTGAAGAAGTGAACGGCCACGAGCGTACTCGATCTTGGAGTGTAGCTCTTGTCGACGACGGGAAAGTCTAGTTTCAGTGATGCAGGCGCATTCAAAAACGCCTGTCAGTATGATAACAGTTTGCTCATCTACCGTATCAAGTTCTGGAAAAGCTGGATCGATTGGTAGATCTGTTGAAATATTTGTCGCCATGGTCCGCTACTCTCCTCTTGAATTCTTGTTATCAAAATGGAAGGGGAATGTCGCCTCTCAATGAATATAAAAACTCCATGGCTGACCTATTTTATGTATTTGAGAACAGAGTCGGGAGCTGTCGCGTTGCTGGTGCCCTCCTCTTGGTCAGGACAACGCCTCTTAGGCAGCGGACCTCGATTTCTTTGGCAACGTGCTTTTAAATTCTCGCCATATGCGTGGCATAGTGTCAAACAGTCCCATATAAGGTGCAATACTGACACTGCATGATGGAACCTGGAAACAGTAGGGCTATTCTGTTAGCCGTAGACCAATGCAGGATTTGAAGCTTTAAAGGCCAAGTGGAAAAAAGAAATTAACGCGGTCCATTTTCTTTTATTTAAGCCTAGTTGTCTTTTAGGATTGTCTGGGTATGCAGGAGCCTCCGTGCAAAATTTTACGTTTAATATACGAGTGGAAGCGGCACGGAAACTTCTGGTGAATAGCCGTTTTTGATACCAAAACAACAGAAAATAAAGGGTCAGCCAAGTTTCAATGCTAAATAAGAGAAGGTGGTTCAAATGATTGCATGACAAATTCCCAGGTGTCCTTAGCTATCGCCTAAGAGACGCGAAGACGAAAGCCTTGTAAAGCCTACTGTGAATCAGCTTAATCCGCCTTAATTCACCCTAATATTTATTAATCTCATTAAACGACGCTAATCTAGTTTAATCCTTCTTAACCCCCCTTAATCGACCTTAATTGACCTTAATCCACCCTAATCCACCGCAATTCCCTTTTCATAGTTTCATCCACCTTAATCGACCTTACTGCAATCACTAATCAATCATTAGTTAACTTTTCTAATCATTAACAATTTCTTCTACACGACTGAACCTGCTTTGGTTCGCTTCTGGCCTTCCTTGGGTCACGTGATATTTCCTGTACCTCACAACGCGACCTTGAAACAGAGATATAAGGCTTTCGCCTTGATAAATATTGATTATGTCTCTCTAAGCAGTCTCTATTTATGTTCATTATAGACTCATTTTCTGTCTTATTCGTATTGCATTTCATGCGCAATTACGTCGACTTCGTCTTTTTTAGCGTCGGCCTTGGTTCAGCCTTCCTTTTTTTTTTCAGGAGGCCAGGTGGGCCGATCCCGGAAATTGTGCACTCAATAGTGCAATGTGGTTACTTTTCGATTATATTTGTGCTAATAACTCGCGTACGGTTAATCTACTACTCTGCGGCGACTAATCCTCGCTTTTTCTGGGCACAAGCGAGGCTGCCTTCCCGACACGATTGCCTCGCGCGAGCTCTGTTTTGTCTAAGTGAATTCACTTCCTTTCCCAAAAGTGTGCTGTATGGTGGCTTTGCCTTCACATGTATGTATCCACGGTGGTGTAACCTGTAAAGGACTATAGCACAATGTGGCGGATTTTCGACTATAATGATGCTAATTACGCCCGTGCCGCTCTTTTACCTACTCTGCGACTAATTATCGCTTCTTGTCTCGTGGAGGCCTGTATTTTGAGACCCGTTGCGCCTCGCTACGATGCTCTGGAGGCGCGAAAGGACCGTTTTCCTTTTATGGAAGTGCTTACAGAATAACCACATTCCAGACACGCCAACCTCCTGTGAAGTGAGCTAAGACATTGTCTTCAAAAGACATCGCCATTACCGCTAGCCGCAAGCGACGCTTGACCTAGAACACACCACTCCTCGGCAGGAGCTCCGACATTTGGCGGCTCCTGCGGCTGTCCACGGCTCACTGAAAAATCTTCGAGGCAGCGCGCTGGGACTTACGTCATAGCTGCTAACCATCAGCTTCAAGCGTCGTCAGCTTGGGTACCAGGCCTGCGGCTTTGCCTGATTGCTTCAATGATATGTTAGTTAAATGTGGTTTAGTGACGCCAAAGCGGCTAAGGCGATGCTGCGCCAAACACAAGGTTTTAAAATTCAATTTACTAAGAAAAACGCTGCGTTGATCGATATTTTATGTAAAAAGCCAGTGTCATCTAAAAATTTACGCACGTCAGGTAATAGGACTATCGGATCATCTCCTAAAATTAAAGCAGGGCGTTAAGGTATGTGTGATTTATATACATTGTGCAAAATGTTTTATCTGTGTACTTCAATATGTGTGCATGTCAGTTATATATGTAAAAGTGTTAGTTGTTCTTGGCATTTCTCGCATGTTGGTGCGTATTCTTTCGTAAGTAAATAATTGTGTGTGAGATGTGCGTGCCCCACTGCGTAGTAGGCGTACAACTACTTCGAAGAACCGCTCCTGGTGGTTACATGACTTCCACTCACCAAGTATGGCTTTAGTAAGGTGTAGCTTGTTCTCTGCAAGGAGGTCCCATTTGTGTTGCCATATTGACGTTAAGGCCTTCCTAATTGCGCGGATACTATCTTTATATGGAAGTGTTGTGCTTGCTATGCCCTTGATACGCTGCCATCAATGCGCATATATCAGCTGCTTCATTACCTGGTATCCCAATATGGCTTGGGACCCAGAAGAAACGAATTGATCTCCCGTATTTTTTAGGCGCCACCATGTTTAAGATGTCCCCTATCAGGAGTTCACACTCATATTTAAGATGTAGCGCGTTTAGTGTACTTAATGAATCAGTGTATATGACTGTATTTTTGTATTTGTCGGTGATAATCTTTTTAACTACAACCCACATAGCATAAACTTCTGCAATGGGAACAGAGGCATTGTTTTGGTAATCGAATACTTATTTCCCAATTTTCTGTTGAGGCCCCCACACCCACGTGTTCTTTCGTTTTAGAGCCATCCGTGCAAAGTTCCATGTAATTTTTATATTTGTCCTGAACATCGGGGAATTCTTGTACGATGTGTTCGGGTGGATTGTCCTTTTTCTTTAGATGAGTTAATGCACAGTAACATAACTGTGGGAAATCGCACCAAAGGGGGAATAGTTGTGGTTTTTTGGCAACCTGGAGGACTTCAAGAGGAATGTCATAATCCCGTTAATATTCCTCATATCGCAGGACAAGCGGCCTAATCATGTTCGGTTTAGTTGTGTAGTGTAAGCGTGAGTTGCATTGTGTGATGATGTTGTAGCATATGTGTTGCGGTGATGACTGAATTCTGTGTACGTAGGAAAAAGTGAGTAACACTCTGCGCTGCTGTAAGGGAGGTTCATTACACTCAACGTATAAACTTGGGACAGGTGATTGTAGGCACCACTTGCCAGTCGCAGTCCAAGGTTATGTACTGGGTCAAGTCGTCGGATGTAGGGCTGTCTTGCTGAGCCATAGACCACGCAGCCGTAGTCTAGAAGGCTATGCACAAGAGACCGGTAAATACATAAGAGGCATGTTTGGTCAGAACCCCAGTGCTTATGCGATAACACTTTCAGAATATTTAACGCTTTATTTGCCTTAATTATTGTTGTCTTTATATGGCCAGGAAGTTTAGTATTTTGTCAAAGATTAACTCCTATGAATTTATATTCTTGTTTTACCGGCAGTGCCACATCATTCAGTTTTAAAACCAGGTCCATGTACAATCCTCGTTTTTGCGAGAATAGCGCTCTAACAGTTTTTTGAGTAGAGAAGCGGAAGCCATTTTTGTCAGCCCATTGTATTAGCTAATTTATTGTGATCTGGAACTGCCTTTCACTTGGTATATTTGAACCGCGGCACGCTATTTGCAGATCATCGACGTATATGGAGGGCATAACAGAGGGGAAATGATTTTGTTAATAGAGTTCATTTTTACTATAAAGAGTCTTTTGCTAAGTACGCTACCTTGTGGCACGCCGTTTTCCCGGATAAATATGCGCGAGAGCACAGTGCGTAGACGGATTTGGAATGCTCTGTTGGACATAAAATCAGCGAGACAGTTTAGCATTTTGCCACGGATTCCTAAAGCAGCGAGGCCATGTAAGATGCCAAATCTCCAAGTGGTGTCATACAAATTTTCTAGATCGAAGAATACTATCAGGCAGGGCTCTTTGTGTAAGAATGCTTCATTTATTTCACGTTAAAGTCGGACGAGGTGGTCAGTCGTTGAAGAGCCTTTTTTATACCCGCACTGATGAAAATCAGTAAAGTTGCGTATGTCAAGAGTGAATGTTAATCTCGCATTTACGAAACATTCGTACGATTTAGCCGAACAGCTTGTCAGGGCAATGGATCGAAAGCTGCTTGGGGATGAGTGGAATTTACCTGTTTTTAAAAAAGGCACGGCTATTGCGTTTTTCCAATTTTTTGGCATGATTCCAGATTCAAATACTTCATTGGAAAATTTAAGGATAGCATATACGGATGCTTGGAACAAGTGTGCAAGCATGGAATAATGGATCCGGTCAGGGCCTACTGCAGTTTTTTTTGCCAACACAGAGTACCCGCTTAAGTTCCTGTAAAGTGAATGGAGCGTTATATTCTTCCTTTGACGTAAAAGCTGTTGGTAATTTCTCCTTTTCTGCTGACAGTTTGTATTTTAAGAACATGTTTGAATAGTTCGCCGAGCTAGAGACGTTATAGAAATGCTCCCCAACTATATTCGCTTGTTCTTGTAGCGTTGTCTGAGTGTCTGAAGGTACAAGTAAGGGTATTTTCTATGATGAGTAGTCCCCCCTAAACTTCCTGACCGGTTCTCACATCCTTTTGGATGTGATGGGGTTGTTAATTGTAGATATGTAGTATTTCTGCCATGACAATTTTTCGGCCTGTCTCCGAATATATCGAGCTTTCGCTTTGGCTTGCTTGAAATTCAGAAAGGTGTTATGTGTTGGGTATCTACATAGGATTCCCCAGCCTTATTTTGCTCCTTTTTTTGCTTCGGTGCATTCGTGTGTCCAACAAGGGTTCAGCTTTTTCAGAGTAATACCAGAAGATTGAGGAATAGCCTTTTCAGCTGTGGCAATCATAAAATTAGTAAATCTTTCATTAATTTCATCAATGCTTAGGTCTGTCAAAATGAGCTCCTCCAGCCTGGCACTTTCTGCGAAAACAAACCAGTCTGACATTTGTCATTTCCAGCGGCGCGGTTTATGGGATATAATGAGTAGCGTTGATGGGAGGTTGATTAAGCAGGTAAATGATCACTGCCATACGAAGTATCCAGTACTTCCCATTTAAAATCGGTAATAACACACGGGAAGAAAAATGCTAAATCAACGCAACTAAAATTACGTGAGCTCGGGGAAAAAGAAATAGAACACCTGAGTTCCAAATACAGATGATGTTTGCTAAAATAAAATCTTCGATAAGTTGTCCTCTTTGGTCATTTTTATCGCTGCCCCAAGGAGCACAATGAGCATTAAAATCTCTAACTAAAACAAAAGGCTCCGGCAACTCGTCAATTAAGTTTCCCAGGTCTTGAGTAGTGAATTAGGTATGGGGAGGACAGTACAATGAACAGATGGTAACAGTCTCAAATGATAAAACCGTGACAGCTATAGCCTCGTATGGAGTATTTAATAGAACGTACTGTGTGGGGCGATGCCGCTTTGAACAACAATAGCGACACCTCGTGGTAGACGGCTGGAGTGCTCGCGGTCCTTTCATACGGCAGTAAAAGCATTAAGAAAATGTGCATTTTTCGAGCCTAAGTTCGTTTCTTGAAGGCAGAATGCTAATGGCGATAACTTATCTATAATGTCTTTGATGTTACCTAGGTTGTGGATCAGGCCTCTGCAATTCCAATGAATGATGAAAGCCATTTTAATTGAATTGAAAAAAATTGCTTATGTGTGTGAGTTTACAAGTCGTAGGTGACATCTATTAAAAAGTTGATTACTCTCATTGAGGGCGGTAACCGTTCAGGTTACCTGTCCATTTTTCGGCACAGTTACAAGGAGTTTTCACTTCTTGGTGCGCTTCAAGGAGCGCGGATCTTTTGGCGTCAATGCCGCCTGGGTTTTCGGGTCGACCTCCATCGCCTTCTCTGAGGCGTTGGATGATCGAGAGCCAGGCGCCGAGACGTGCGTCTCGGGGGTGGAGTTCGCTTCAACTTTGGGCCCTGCAGCACTCCGGTCTGCCGGCCCGTCTTCGATGATGATAGAGCAGCACTGGCTGCAGCCACCAAGGGGGCGGATGGAGTTTCTACAAGGATACGGGACCTGAACCCTGTAGACTCTTGAAACCGGTGTGGCGCTGCCCCCTGCCGTGTTACATTGGCATAGCTCGCTTGAGGTAAGTGCCCTAACCCTTTCATCACTTCATAGAACGAGATTTTTTTCCTTTACAGTGATTGCGATTATTTCATTTTCTCTTTTCCAACAAGGAGAGCCCCATGAGTAAGCTGGATTATCGCTCTTGCAATTGACACACAGTGCGGGACCATTGCAGTTATCAGAAGGATGTTCGTTGGTGCTACATTTCGCGCATGTTCATTTGCCTCTGCAAGATAGTGATGCATGCCCGAACCCTTGTGACTTGAAAGATCGCCTCGGGTTCGGTATGTACGGTTTAACGCTGATTTACAAATATCCTGCGTCAAGTAAACTATAGGTACAGTGCTGGTACCAAATGTCAATATCACATGTTTCGTCGGGATCTGTTGGTCATTTCGTCGTAGTGTGATTCTTTGTACCTTAATTACGTTTTCCTCCTGAAATCCTTCAAGGAGCTCTTCGTGACTGAGATGCAGAAAGACTCCTTCTGATATAACTCTCCTGCTTGTGTTGAATGAGCGATGTGGAGAGATTGTCACTTTAATGTCACCGATACTGGTGAGTTCAGCGAGCTTTTCAAGTTGATCTTTCTTGGCCAGTTCAAGTAGGAGGTCTCCGCTAGCCATCTTTGAAGCTTTGTAGCCAGGTACAATCGTGTTTACTAGGCATTTAGAAACTAGGAATGGTGACAGTTTTCTTAGGGTTGTGCAGCCTTCACTGTGAAGAACATATTTTGGAAATGTATCTTCGTTTGGTTTCAAAAAGAACTAGAAAGCTGCTTCGGTGCGACCTCTTTTCAGAGGCCGATCTGAAAGTCGGGGGAACGCTTCTGCCATTGGATGGTTTCAAACCTCGGCGGTGGTGGTAACCACCCACCGCCGACCCCAACAAGGGGACGCTACAGGTCCCAAGAAACCTGCGGACGCCAGCTTTACACCGCCACTATAACCTAATGTACGCGTATATACCCAAGGCTGAATATATTACACACGGTTAACCCTTGTCACCCGGAAATTCGGCAGAATAAATGAGTAGAAGACACTAACGATTGAAAGTGAGAGAGAAAAAAAAAATGATTGAAGAGGGGGACAGGAAAAGGCGACTGCCGATTTCCCCCCGGGGGGGCCATGGCTCATTAAGGGACTTTAGGTTGGTCAGTCCGGGGGCGCCGTCTCTCTGAAGCGGAGGCGAAAGAGGTGTGCTGCCTCCGCCGGGGGGCCTTAAAGGTCCGAACACACGGCATCAGCTCAAAACTCAGAATCCGCTTTTCCCCAGACCAACCCTCGTGTGCTCGGGTACGTGGTGTCGCAACGCACCAAACGCCTGCTGACGCAGGCGCCCCTGCGGGGGCTTCAATGATATATATATATATATCTATGAGAAGAAGGGGGTTAACCGAGGGGCCTGATTTTTATTAGTCATATCATAAGAAGCCAACAAATACTGCCATCAAGGACAACATAGGGGAAATTACTTGTGCTTAATAAATGAAATAAAGAAACGATAACTTACTGGAAATTAAAGTGGATGAAAAAACAACTTGCCGCAGGTGGGAACCGAACCCGCATTCGAGGGTCTCGAATCCGGCAACATTGATGCCTTCAGGTAGCATGTGTGGGTTTATTGACCAGTTGCCTTCACCCAAAAAGATCACGTTCTCGTGATGCCTGCGGCAAAAAGGACGTTCCACGTCCGCCGCCAAGGTTTGTGAGTGGTGGCGCTGGCTAACACTCCCAGGGTTCTACTAGGGCACATAAATACCCAAGAAAGGATGGGGAAACGGCGCCGCTGTAGCTCAATTGGTAGAGCATCGCGCGCGAAATGCGAAGGTTGTGGGTTCGGTTCCCCCCTGCGGCAAGTTGTTTTTTCATCCACTTTAATTTCCATTAATTTATCCTTTCTGTATTTCATTTATTAAGCACAAGTAATTTCCCCTATGTTGTCCTTGGTGTCAGTGTTTGTTGGCTTCTTATGATATGACTATATATATATGTATATGTATATATATATATACAATTCCTTGATAACCAATTTAGCCTAAGTGCAATTTCGTTAGTTTGCCTTTCACAGCAGAGCCATAGTAGTGTTAGGTTTCTATTAAGGGCTTTTTCAAGTTCCGCCATGGTGCCGAATTTCACCACATGGGCTTTTTATTCAACCAGAGGGGCCGTAGCCTGAGAATCATTCAGAATTGGCAAGACGGTGAATTCGACAATGTCCTAATAGCAACACTGGTTCGAATTCGGCCCTTTGTTAGCGTTTGTGTCCCAGGGCTTCCTCATAGTCGGCTTCAGACGACGAGTCATTAACGCCGTGCAAGTCGACTCCTGGATCACAAGTGTACGAGTGAACCACAAGTGTATGACGCACCTGGATCAAGTCAAGATGGCATTAATTCATTAAATGATTTCATGCATGAACTTCATATACTCAATAAAAATGTTATCATAAGAGCTGATTTTATTGTGCCTTGTGCAGAACGGGAAGAAATGAAGCCGGGTGCAGGGGATCACGAGTCAGCTACAGCAACCCTAGATATGTACTTTTCTCACGGCTTCTCTCAGGTGGTAACTGGCTTCACGCGCGTCCGTGGTAATAAGAGGTCAGTTCCAGACTTAGTTCTCATAAGTGAACGCGTTGCTTCACAAACCCATAGTATTGATATTTTGCCAGGCATTCCCGAGGATTCCGTCGTTAGCACGTCTCTGACGCTGGCTCCTTTCTGTATACCCCATTCCGCTATCTATTACGGTGACTTCAATAAGGCCGATGACACAGCCATGCGTGATGAATTGGATTACTGCTTCGACGGATTTGAACAGTCGGGTTTAAGTGAATCTGTTAACATTAACAAATTACGGCAATATTTTACATGCCTAACTCATAAATGTGTGGAGCTATGTCTACAATTTCAGACAAAAAAAAAAAGCTTTACAATCCCTGAATCACGGGAGATGTTATTCAGATAAAACGGAAAGCCACCAGACGCAGAGCCAAACTGAGACGATCAAGAATGCCACACTATTCCTTATGGCGTGGTTACGTTAAGCAAAAAGTTAAAGTCCCTAATCAGAGTTGCAAAGCACAAGTTTTACAATGTCACGAAGCACAATGTTTTTCTCGAATCACCCAAAGAATTTTTGCGACATTTGCGGTCTCCCAGGCAGTCAGTGACCAAAATAAACACAGAACAGGGTACAAGCGAAGATAAGTGTGTTATTGCTGGGGAATTCAACAGTTTCTTCTCAAGTGTTTATACAGAGGGTAATGAAAAGGCAACGCATTTCGCGCGAGACCCTGATCTCCCAAATATGGAGGACGTGATACTATTACATGAACGTATATCGACTTCACTGCTTAATCTAGATAGGCAGAAGACGACGAACCTGCTGCTAGCCTGTCTGAGTAGCTCTGCCTACATTTATCGTTATTTTCGTTATTTTCTAATAACATTACTGGTCAGAACGGTTCAAGAAGTCTGTCGACTCGAAAAGGTACCTTACGTATCGGAGACTGACGGGTGCTGCGCCACCCGCCGCCTCACAAGGTGCTAGAAGGAAACAAGCTGGCACCGACGAGCACCCCGCCATGACCTCCCAAGGGCTGACACCGGGTCAGAAACACGAGCTGGTTTGTACAAGCCAGTCTGACTGCAAGCGACAAGACACTGGTGAATCTGAAGACGAGTCAACTATCATTGAGGACGACAACGTGGCGAACCCTTCAGACCTAGACATGGACGAGGGTGGTTTCCGAATTGTGCGCCATCGTAAAGACAGGGCGGAGGGCATTCCAGTGCTAATCACTGCAGCATCCGAAAGAGATGATTTAAGGCAAGTAAACCCTATTGTCCTGTATTCTGAGCTTGAAACGATTCTCGGTGGAGCACCAGTGAAGAGCCACTTCACAGCACAGGGAGCATTGCTCTTAGATGTAGAGACAGAAGGACAAGCCAACGTCCTTCTAGAGACCAAGAATATTGGCGGCATAGTCATATCTGCCCATGTCCCACACAGTTATATGAAAAACACGTGCATTGTTAGAGGAGTCCCTAAATGCTACTCGGATGAAGAGCTGCTCACCTACATGAGACCTCGGGGAGTATTCCATGCAAGAAGAATCATCCGTCGAGTCCAAACCTCGTCATCTGAATGGGAGTCAAGGCGCACTAACTCGGTGGTTCTCACATTTGCTCCAAATTCTGAACGCCCGGAGAAGATCAACCTTGGTTTCACCAGAAACGAGCTTGTCGACTACGTGGAGACACCGCCACGCTGTTTTAAGTTTCACCGCTTCGGACATATCGCTAAGTACTGTCGTGGGGAACAGAGGTGCAAGCGCTGTGGGGGACCTCATGACTTTAAGACGTGTGTAAGTAAAGACAACTTTGTGTGAGCAAATTGCGGCGGTGACCATCCTGCTAGCTACGGTCGATGTCCTGCGCGGACAGCTGCTCAGCGAAGAAATAAGTTGTTTGTTCTGGGTCCAAAGTGTGCAAGCGCACCATCGAACACGAAGATGACGTCCAGAGAGCGCCACAACTAACTGGTTTGGAAACAGAGTACGCATCTCATTTCCCGCGTCTCACACCGATAAACGAAGTTATTGAGCCAACGCAAACGGTCACAGCCGCTGAGAAACCTGTTCGAAAAGAGTCCGAAAAACGCACCTATGCGGCCGCAGTAAACCGACCTCAAGTACCACTTGGAAACAGTCAGCAGGAAAACTGCCAGCATGTGATACGCGCTTTGTTCACGGCACTACGTTCCCACGTCGCGAAGATGCCTGCTAGTTCAACGAAGGATATGCTGGAAGCAGTGCTGGCTCTTGAGTCAGTAATACTCTGCTCTACTTCCACATACACTCAGTAGCATAATGGCAATTTCTCGCCCACTTGGTCCATTCCGTCGTCCAAAAGTGCCCTTAATAATGAATGGAACTGCTCCGGTATTCTACAGCGTCGTTCTGAACTCAGCCTTTTTCTTCGAGACATACCTATACCAATTCTAGCCCTCTCGGAGGCCGGTCTCCCAAATGGAAGGACGATCCCAGGGTACATCAGACATGGAAATCCGAGTATACCGTCATTTGCAAATGGAAGTGCGATGATATACATCAGGCGAGAAATACCTCACGTCACCTTACCAGTGCAAGACCTTTGTTCTACCTTCTTGGAAGTCGCCGCTGTGCAAGTGTGCCTAGGAAAGCGAAAACTCAGTGTGGTGTCGGTGTATATAAGTCCACGCAGGAAGGTCTCCATGGAGGCGTTTATAAAGGACCTTTGCATTCGTTGCCCCTCTCCTAGAATAATCTGTGGCGACTTTAACGCACATCATTCGCTTTGGGGAGATAAGACTGCAGATTCCCGAGGAAAGGAACTTGTCGCAGCCGCGGATGCTGCTGACTTATGTATCGCGAACGATGGCAAACCGACTTTCTTCGGACCACCAGATTCATGGAGTGCCATAGACCTCGTGATCCATTCTACAGACCTTGTCGTATCGTCAACAATGGCCCCAGACAGGATGGGCAGTGACCACTTTCCGATATTCACCAACATCACCGGATTTCACACTGCTGGGCGACAATTCTGTGCTGTGACGCGCTGGGACACATAGAGAAACGTTGGATGAATCCCCTGGTGAGCTGTTCGCAGATATGCTGCGGAGCAAAAGAGTGGCTACCTCATTGTTGAAACTGCCAGAGCATTTCCCTACTCCTGATTTGAAACTAACGAACTTCTGTGCAGCGCGTAGGAGAGCGGAGCCAAAACTAATGAGAAAAACGGGAAATCCATCTGCGAAAACTGAATAAAACAGGATAAACGCTGTCATCCGTCGTCACACAAAAAGGTTAAGACGAGTTCAATGGGCTGCTTTCTGTGAGAGTTTATCGCGGTTTACTGGGACCCATGACAAGGATATCGGGAGTAATGAATATCCTATCCGGAAAGATTCGCCTACACAGGCCATTCGAAGCACTTGCTTTAAAGCAAGGAAAAGATTTGCAAACCCTTGCAGAAGATTTTGCAGACGTATACACATCTGGCAGATCAGCAGGAGTATCGAACCCTCTGTTGTCTGAAGCATTCCATACCACGGATACGCCGTTCACCTTTCGTGAGTTGGATTTGGCGCTTAGCAAATTAAGAAGACGCTGTTCTGTGGGTTCCGATTCGATCAGCAATCAGATGCTGACAAATCTGCCATGTGAACGAAAATGAGCCCTTCTGGACATATTTAATCACGTCTGGAGCACTGGAGAGATCCCAGAAGCGTGGAAGACAGCATGGATGGTGCCAGTGCTCAAGTCCGGAAAGGATCCTGCAAACCTCACCTCATATCGGCCAGTATCGCTAACATCATGCGTATCAAAGTTGATGGAAAGACTAATATGTACGAGGTTAACATGTTATCTTGAGTAAGGAAATAGACTGCCATCATGTATGACCGGATTTCGTCCACGGTTGAGTGCCCAGGACAGTGTCTTGGATCTACTAAGCCATGTCGAGCACCATCGCGTAGACGGCCTTTCCACACTCGCCATCTTTATGGACGTTGCCAAGGCATACGACTGTGTGCTTCATACAGGCATCATCAACGGACTCCGAGCCATGGGCGTCTCGGGAAATGCTCTTCGATTCGTCCATGAATTTCTCAGTGATCGATGTGTCCAAGTTAAGCTCGGAAGTGTTGGAATCGCACCGCTGGCACGAGTTGTTGGGGTCTCGGTGCTGACGCCCGTTATTGCCAATGGGTCGCAAGCCCCAAGGGTAGCGTTGGCCTGGCGGCCTGGGGCACTGGAAGCATCCGAAGGTCCCGGCAAAGCAAGAGAAGACTGGTAACAGAACAACTTGTTTATTCTAACATAGCAAAAGAGCGGCCGGTCAGGTCGACCGAAGTGGAGAGACGGGAGAGCACGTAACTCAACAGTACAAATCGGAGCCTCTCTCCTGGCGTCCGGGGGCAGCTGCTCTTATACTCTCGGCGTCGCGGTCCAAAAGGGAAGGTCACGGGATGAAGGTCACGGGATGAAGGTCACGGGACGGCGGAGCATGACCCCACGACGGCGCGAACTGTCGAGCCGAGAGACCTGCTGAACCGAGTGTAGTGACGCATCGCCAACCTTCACTTGGGGAGCTCCGCTCCCCTGATGCCGCGCTTTGACAAGCGTGGGCACACACACACACACACACACGAAGACACGTGGCACTGAAACACGCCTGGACACGCTTGGCGGGTAGGCGCTGCGGCGGCGTCGGACGGGCCAAAATGTCCGCCGCTTTGAACAAAGC
Organism: Dermacentor andersoni; assembly: GCF_023375885.2. NCBI lineage: Eukaryota > Metazoa > Arthropoda > Arachnida > Ixodida > Ixodidae > Dermacentor > Dermacentor andersoni. The sequence continues at coordinate 326,738,772 of NC_092814.1, forward strand.
CCCGGCGTCCGTTGCATCCGCGCCGGCATTACCGCGCGTTGTAGGCGAAACGTAACAGACCGCCCCGCCGGGGGAAGGAGATCCCGAAGGTCAGGGGACTGCATCCGCTGTCCGGAGGGATGTCGCTCGATGATGCTCCTAACCGAAGTCGGGCGTCCTTTGGCGTTTCTTGAGCGCAGCGCACAGAGAAGGCCTCGTTCTCACGTTCAGGTGCACACAGGACACTGCAAAGTGACTTCGGGAGAGTTGACATTTTTGTTCTCGTTTCCGGCAAGCGTTAGAACTACGCCGAAAGTCAACCGCTCAGTCAGCAAGCACGGCACAACCCTCACTAAGCCCTGCCAGGCTCTTTCCCCTTTTATACTGCTGCCTAGTTCCTTACAGTAGTTTAGCAGCACTCAGAACGCGTCCACAAATCGGAAAATTGCACTAGAAAGCACATCATCACTTTGAAACACTACACGAAAGCAATAGGTTAAAAATCCTGCCTCAGGAAGAAAAACATCAGTAACAAGCAATTTTGAGGCTGATTCCCACGTTAGGGGCTTCGACTTAAGCCATCGGCGTTACCGTTGAGACTCCCCTTTTTGTAACGCACCTCAAAGGAATATTGTTGCAAAGCGAGGCTCCAGCGCAGGAGGCGGCCATTTTTGGGAGAGATGGTCTGCAGCCATTGGAGAGGGCAGTGATCCGTTTCAATGATAAACCTCGAGCCGGCTAGGTAACATGACAATTTCTGAACGGCCCACACGATACACGCACACTCTTTCTCGGTGGCGCTATACGCCTGCTCACGACTCGTCAGCTTACGACTAGCATACAGGACGGGGTGTTCTACTTCTCCATTTTCCCGTTGGCACAGTACAACGCCCATGCCTCGCTCACTAGCATCACACTGAACAACGAACCCTTTTGTGTAGTCGGGCGATCGTAGCACAGGCTGGCTTGTTAGGGCGCTCTTTAGGGCGCTAAAAGCTCTTTCCTTCGTCTCTTCCCAGACGACTGTTTGCGGCTCTGTCTTTCTCAGAGCATCCGTCAAGGGAGCCGCGATATCAGAGTACCTGGGGATGTACCTCTGATAGTAGCCGGCGACACCTAAGAACGACCGAATATCGGTCTTCGTGCGCGGTTGCGGGAAGTCTCGCACAGCGGCCACCTTTATTTCAGAGGGGCGGCGACGACCCCGACCAATCACGTGTCCGAGGTAGACAACCTCGGCTTGTGCTAACTGGCACTTGGGAGCCTTGACTGTCAAGCCCGCATCGCGCAGGCGGGTTAGCACTGCCCGCAAGTGCGCCATATGCTCAGGCCAGGACGCGGAGAATATCGCTACGTCGTCTAGATACGGTAAAGCGAATTCTTGCTGTCCCCGCAACACTTTATCCATGAGGCTTGAAAAGCAGTATGGCGCGTTCTTCAAACCAAAACTCAAAACTTTAGGACGGAATGTCCCCATTGGTGAAATGAACGCCGCATACCTACTAGCCTCTTCTGTAAGTGGAACCTGCCAATAACCCCTGACGAGATCTAGGGTGGAAATAAACTGAGCGCTACTCACTCTCTCAAGGCGCTCCTCGATGTTAGGGATCGGATAAATTTGATCCTTAGTGATGGAATTAAGCCTGCGGTAGTCGACGCAAGGACGAGGTTCCTTGCCCGGTACCTCAACTAAAATCAAAGGGGAGGTATAATCACTCTCACCCGCTTCAATAACACCGAGCTGTAGCATTTTCTTTACCTCAGCCTCCATAATATCGCTCTGGCGGGGTGACACCCGGTACGCCTTGGATCGTACTGGCTCTGGGGAGGTAAGTTCTATGTCATGAGTAAGGACAGAAGTCCTACCAGGCCTCTCAGAGAACAGACCTTGAAACTCTTGTAAGAGCTGGTGTAGTTCTGTTTTCTGCTCAGGCGACAGCGATGCTTTACTTATTAAGTCACTAATGACTTGATCGGTGTCTTTCCTGTTTGTCACTGAGCCTAGTCCCGGAAGCTCGACCGGAAGCTCTTCTAACTTTCCCGTGTCGGGAATTTCCTCTCCAGTATCTGCTGCCTTTAACGCTACAGGCTCAATTTTATCCCGTTCGGGCGTGCTCCGAATACCAGCTTGCTGCGCCTCTGACCCTTTCTCATCGTTCAACAACGTCGGCCCCGCAACTACCGCCTTTGCAGCGAGCTCCCGAACCTTCGATCTGGTTAAGGCCTGAACGCTAGCCTCACCAAACAAAAGCCCCTTCTCGCGCAGGAGGTGATCGGACCTGTTCGAAAATAAGTACGGGTACTGGGGGGGCAGCATAGATGACACTGCGGCCTCCGTCTCAAGTGCTCCGAAAGGTCCTTCAATAAGCACTTTTGCTACCGGCAGACACACGCTATGAGCTTCCACTGCTTGCTTGATCCATGCGCACTCGCCCGTGAACATATCGGGTTCTACGTAAGAGGGGTGAACGACATCCATCGTAGCTGCGGTATCGCGAAGCACTCGGCACTCTTTCCCGTTCACGAGGAGGTCTCGCATGTAAGGCTCGAGAAGCTTGATGTTCTCGTCAGTGCTGCCTAATGAAAAAAACACGACTTTTGGTTTTGTTTCTGGGCACTGCGCCGAAAAGTGACCCGGCTTCTGGCACGTATAACACAGGCGCGCTTGCCTCGCCTCGAACCGCTTTCTGCGTTCGGCTTCGGCTGCCGCCGTCTCCTTACGTTCGGTCGGACACTGCGCCGAAAAGTGACCCGGCTTCTGGCACGTATAACAAACGCGCGCTTGCCTCATCTCGAACCGCTTTCTGCGTTCGGCTTCGGTTGCCGCCGTCTCCGTACGTTCGGTCGGACTGCTTTCACTCGCATCCGAACTACGTGTGTCCCCCTTTGCTCTCATGGGCGTGAACTTTGGCCTCTCAAACTTGGAGCCAAATTCACCCTTTTGACCGTCCTTAGCTCCGCGAGCCCGACGCGTCACAAACTCCTCGGCTAACTCAGCGGCTCTAGCCACCGTACTAACGTCTGGCCTATCCAAGACCCAGTACCGCACGTTCTCAGGTAACCGACTATAAAACTGTTCTAGCCCGAAACACTGCAGAACTTTCTCGTGGTCACCAAACGCTTTCTCTTCTTTGAGCCACTCCTGCATGTTTGACATAAGCCTGTACGCAAACTCTGTATATGACTCACTTCTGCCTTTCTCATTTTCCCGAAACTTCCGACGGAACGCCTCCGCTGACAGCCGGTACTTTTTTAGCAGACTCGATTTCACTTTGTCGAAATCCTCTGCCTCCTCTCTCTCCAAGCGAGCGACTACGTCGGCCGCCTCGCCGGGTAGCAAAGTGAGCAAGCGCTGTGGCCACGTTTCCCGAGAGAACCCCTGCTTCTCGCACGTTCGCTCAAAGTTAACCAGGAACAAACCAATGTCCTCTCCAAGCTTAAACGGCCGCATCAGGTCAGTCATTTTGAACAATACTCGTTCTCCTGCACCGTGTGCCTGACTTCCATTACGAGCGCGTTCCATCTCTAACTCGAGACGCTTCATTTCCAAAGCGTGTTCGCGCTCTTCTTTTTCTTTCTGTTCTTTTCGTTCACGCTCATCTTTCTCTTTCTGTTCTTTAAGTTCGCGCTCCTGTTTCTCTTTTTGCTCTTTAAGTTCGCGCTCCTGTCTTTTTGCCGTCTCCCTCTCCTCAATGGTCTCAAGGCATTCCGACAGCTCGTCATCCTCAGCTTCTAACTCAAGAATAGCCCTTAGCAGTTCTGGTTTTCTGAGTTTGTCTGAGACATCCAGACCCAACTCTCTTGCAAGCTCCAGCAATTTCGGTTTGCACAACGACTTCAAATCCATGGCTGCTCTGAATGCTGCTTTCTCTACTGCCTACTATTGTCTTGCCGCAAACTAACCCGGTAGCAACGACAACCACAATTACCAGCTCTGTTTCTGACACTAACAAAAGCCTGGCAAAACTCAGAAGAAGAAAGTCCCGCACTCACCAAACCTTGCAGCCAAGACTTCAGCGCAGTCGTTCCGCTGCAGGCAACCAGTCATCACACAGGGCTCGTTGCGCTGCTCCCGGATGGTCGTTGTGCTGCTCAGCATACAGTCAACCGCATCTCTTCGCTGCTGGCCTCCGTTGTCGCGATCTCACCGCTGGCAACCAGATGTTGTAATCGCACCGCTGGCACGAGTTGTTGGGGTCTCGGTGCTGACGCCCGTTATTGCCAATGGGTCGCAAGCCCCAAGGGTAGCGTTGGCCTGGCGGCCTGGGGCACTGGAAGCATCCGAAGGTCCCGGCAAAGCAAGAGAAGACTGGTAACAGAACAACTTGTTTATTCTAACATAGCAAAAGAGCGGCCGGTCAGGTCGACCGAAGTGGAGAGACGGGAGAGCACGTAACTCAACAGTACAAATCGGAGCCTCTCTCCTGGCGTCCGGGGGCAGCTGCTCTTATACTCTCGGCGTCGCGGTCCAAAAGGGAAGGTCACGGGATGAAGGTCACGGGATGAAGGTCACGGGACGGCGGAGCATGACCCCACGACGGCGCGAACTGTCGAGCCGAGAGACCTGCTGAACCGAGTGTAGTGACGCATCGCCAACCTTCACTTGGGGAGCTCCGCTCCCCTGATGCCGCGCTTTGACAAGCGTGGGCACACACACACACACACACACGAAGACACGTGGCACTGAAACACGCCTGGACACGCTTGGCGGGTAGGCGCTGCGGCGGCGTCGGACGGGCCAAAATGTCCGCCGCTTTGAACAAAGCCCCGGCGTCCGTTGCATCCGCGCCGGCATTACCGCGCGTTGTAGGCGAAACGTAACAGAAGTATGAGTGACAAGCGACGGATTTCCCTCGGCGTCCCACAAGGAAGTGTCCTATCTCCCTTGCTTTTTAACGTTGCCATGGCCAGCCTTCCAGATGCCCTGAAAGTAAGTCGGACTGCAGTTAAAATGTCCATCTACGCAGATGATATCTGCATTTGGATCTCGGGGTAGCAACACAAACGTTTGGCCCGGATAGCCCAGGCCGCAATCTCCACTATCGATCGCCACTTATTGACACTTGGCCTATCTTTATCAGCAGAAAAATCTGCATTCATGCTTTTCCCGTGAGTGAGACGCAAGTCAACACCTCTGACGCTGAATATCAGAGGGCATTCAATTCTTCGTGCAACTCATGTTCGATTCCTGGGCGTCACCATCGACAACAAGCTACTATGGCGTGGTGCGGTCGAAAGTGTTGTGGCTGCATCAGTGCAAAGAATCAACGCACTTCATCGATTGGCAGGTGTACGTTGCGGAAACAATCCTATATCCATGCTTAAACTGAACGCTGCACTGATAACAAGTCGCATTCTCTATCAGCTCCCTCTGATATCACCGTCATCGAGTCAATTCGAGCGCTTGGAGGCAGTGCACAGAAAGGGACTTCGCTTGGCGATGGGAGTTCCAACGGCGGCTTCAAACAAGAAAGTCACTAATGAGGCAGAGTCTCTTCCACTCCGCCTCTTGGCATCTCAGGCCTTGCTGACGCAGCTATTAAGGCTGGGCGAGTCACGCACAGGCACGGCGCTTCTCCGGCGGCTAAGAGCAAGAACTCGCTCACATTTCCATGCGGCACTGAACACCTTCCGATTTTTAGGATTGGAATGGCCTAAACGAAGTCGCCTTGACCCGCCATGGTCTTTTCCCGACGTTACCTGCAGCCTCAATGTACCGCACCTACCGACGAAACGCACCATTTCTACTTCCGAAGCCAAGTTTATTGTGCTGGACCACTTGAGCACTGTGCTTCAAAGCCATCTACAAGTGTACACAGACGGTTCGGTGTGCGCACAAACAGATAGCTGTGCAGCGGCATTCTGTATACCATCCCTTGATGTGTCATGGTCTGGCCGACTGGATCGCGTAGTTTCCTCTACAACAGTAGAAAGCGCCGCAATCACCGCGGCTTTGCGGAAACTACGGGCCTTTTCTGCACGAGATGTCGTGGTGCTGACGGATTCCAAGTCAGCATTACAGAGATTACATCGGGGCCTACCTCTAGAGAAATTTACAAGGCAGTCTCTGGCACTGATTGACGACCTAACGAGCAAAGGATTTCACATAAGGTTTCAGTGGATTCCATCACACGTAGGAATTGATGGAAACGAGGAAGCTGACGCCCTTGCACGCCTAGCGCTGACATGTGTCGCAAAAGTGACAGCTCCAAAAGCTTTTCAAAACCCTAAGGGTGCAATCTGCCTTCACTTTAGAGAGATGCACAAGAATCCACACGAATCCTGTGTGACTCATGGATTTACACGCGAACGAGCCAAGCTTTTAAACCGCATCAGGACCGACTCCGCGTACACCCCAGCTTGGTTATTCAAGACTGGGCTTCGCGCTTCCCCACTCTGTGGTTTCTCAGGTGACATTGGCGACATCAAACATTTCATTTGGTTATGCCCGCAGTTTGACACAGAAAGAAAAGCGATGGTCGACCCCCCCCCCCCCCCCCCCCTTCCCAAACCTACAAAAGAGCGGTCTTACGCACAGGAGCTTTGAAGACGTTGTTTTCCCCGGAGGGCCCGCGGCATTCAGGAAGAGAGCGCAACGACTACTGATAGCCTTCCTGCGCGACACGGGGCTCATCGACACCTGGTGACACACCCCTGATCTCAACTCGAAGGAGGATACGGCGGAACAATTGCTGGCTATGTATGCCAGGCTAACCCCGCCTGCTTCAACATAACCACCACCACCACCACCACCACCACCACCACCATCATTACCACCACCACCACCAATCTAGATAACTAAAAATCCGCAGGCCCAGACGACATTCCGAACATTTTCCTAAAAAAATATGAGAAATGGGTAGCTAGCTGTCTTTACATAATTGTGGGGAAAGGACACAATAGTTATTTTCATAATATTTTTTTTTTTGCTTGTACGCCGCGATTTTTGGACTGAGTGGATTTGGGAGATTCAAGAAAATGGAAACTGAAGTGAAGAAGACAAGCTGAGAGCAGGTGGCGCGCGAGCTCGAGGAAAAAAGAAAAGCAAGAAGTGGCACGTGGAGCCCGTGCGGAGGGGCTCGCACGTGGTCTGCCCGACTTTTGCCCAATACCCGTGAGTGGGTAAGCGTTAAACTCATCAAGGACATCATCATCGTCAGCTCGAGCAGCGAAGCCACGGTGTCCGCCAGACTAGTGCGCCGCTCGAGGAGAAGAGCTCCTGCCGGCACTCCTGCTACGGCCGTGCTACCAGGATTCGACTACCCGGGCCAGATGCACAGGCCTGTTCCGGAACCAAGGACGAGCCCTGCTGAGCGGCTTCTACCAGGCATCAGTTGCCGAGCGCCGTGTGTTGGTCGAGGCCTACCAAGGTACTGTCCGCCTGGGTCGTCCCTGGGTCGCAGTCCTCGTGAGTTGCGGCCCGTCATCGCAGTGGGGTCCTCAACGTAGGCAGGCACCGCGTGCGGTATAGCACAGCCATGTGTAGGCGACGGTTCCAGCCACAGCAACCGTGCCACATCTTCCTCGATTCGCCTCGACGGTGGTACCGCACAACGAGCAAACAAGCTGTCACCACCAACGAAAAGCGTAAGACGACGTTTACGGCCTTTTAAACTGTCGGCACGCCGAACGTTGGTGTGCTAGTTTTTCGTAACTCCTTGTCCCTCACTGACCTGAGGGTCGCGTCTGTCTGTCGCGTGTAGCTTGACGTGCGACACTGTTCTTGTATTTGCCTCTTCTTTGCCCATCGATATAGTGTGAAATATAAATACAAAAACGGCTTTTTTTGCCTACTAGTACTTATTTCGCAACCTTTCTCGTCCGAGAGCTCGCAAGCTTGTTAAGAACGTCCTTAAGCATCGCAATAAGATTTCAAGACTCTCTCCCCAGGCGAAATTCCTAATGACTGGATGATCAGTAAGGTTATCCCGATATTTAAATACGGGGACCGCTTGTCAGTCTCAAATTATAGGCCAAGAGCTTTGACTTCAACATCCTGTAAGATATTAGAGCACAGTATCCAGACGCATTCAACTCTTCTTATTTAACAGTATTCTTAGTAAGCATCAGCACGGGTTTCGTAAACGTATGTCGACAGTCACGCAAATGGTTGAATGTATTCGTGACTTCTATAAAGTAATTGGTAAAAAAAAAATCACCGCCCTAACACTCCCTACAGATGGTTAACCAGCGAAGCTGAAACGTGCAGCCCCGGTTCATTGAAGTCTTTCCCAATCATTGGTTACCTCTTTGTCTTTCTTAAGAAGATTATGCACACGTTCGGCTGCGATGGAGAGAACGACGTCAGTGACGGTATGCCCGCAATCCAACGTTGTCACTTGCGTTCGATGTCTCGAGTCTGCCCCGTGGCGTGGTTAGCAGCATCCGCCCGCCATTGACGCTTGCGATTCTTCAAAATTAAATTGCTTCAAAATTAAATCTGGCCGTCACGTAAGATAATGAATGGCTTTTACCCCCTTAAGCAATGGCTCCTACCACCGTAAACGCGGCCTCCCCTTTACGACGGCAGAAGTGAAATTCTACGCCGGAATGATGAGCGGCAACGGAGCCAGCTGTGGAAGAAGACGACGACGACGACGAACTCGGGAGCAGTGAGTGACACGAGCACGTTCGCGCGGTAGCGCCGAGGGGCGTCAGTGAGCTAGCTGCGGAAGAGCACGCCGACGCTCGATCCATTGCTGATGATGATAATTTTCTGTACACAGGTGCGGACAGACGCATTTTCGTTTCGCCTAGCCATATAAAGCTTTACTTTAATAAGAACGAAATCGAAGTTACTAAAAAGGACGCCTTAAGCAGCTCGTTGCAATGGCTCATACCCGAAAAAAGTGACATCTAGTGCAGTGAGACAAAAAATACCATCATCAGGAGTGGCTCATCTCCCCGTAAGCAAGCAAAGATGCAATGGCTGAATATGAATAAAGAAACGAAAGAAAGAACGAACGAAGGAAAGGAGGAACGGCAGGAGTAACGAAAGAAAGAACGAACAAAAGAAGAAAGAACAAAGAAAGGAAGAAATAAAGACGGAGAGAAAGAGAACGGAAGAAAGAACGAAAGAACCGTTGGGTAGCGCATTAGTGGCTCGCATGTGTCTTTCAGGGGGTCGACTTAAAGCGCCACACGTGTACTTCACACTGCATCTCGTTATGTCTTGCAAGAGATCTGACCCCTCCGATCGTATAACTTAATGCATTAGCACGTGTGCCCAGCAGGCTTTGACCTTCACGTGTTACAGGAGTGTAACATGCTGCCGAAAGTTTTTTTTTTTTTTAGATCTTAAGAAGGCTTTTGACAAAGTTAATCAGAATATGTACTAATAAAACTCAAAGGTATGTTAGGTGAACATATATTGGTACCTATTGTAAAAAAATTTTCTTACCAACCGTCGGCAGTTTGTAAGTATTTATGACAACATGTCTGCAGTCTGTGATGTTAAATCAGGCGTGCCACAAGGATAAGTCATTGGGCTCGTGTTATTCTTGTTATACATAAATTATTTTATTGCGGAATCTCCTGTAAATGCAAGACTGTTTGCAGACGACTGCATCATTTACACTAAGGTTAAATGCGTAAATGAGCAAGCTGTTCTGAATTATTGCTTCTCGAAAATTAACGAATGGTGTAGTCAGTGGCAGATGTGCTTAAGCCCGGCTAAAACAGTCAAGACCATTTCACGTAAGCGCATGTCATTAGAATTCGTTTACACGATTCTGGCAGCGCGGTTGCGACAGCAAGCAGACGCAATAACCAAGCTACTTTGCATCTGCAGGCTAGCAGCATCGGTCGCCCCTTTGGTTTTCTGTAGTCCCGGTTTCGTGCAGTCAAATACCACGTGCCTTGACCCTTTCCTGGAGAACACACCAAGGCACAAGTCAGCATACCTGGGCCAGTACTTCGGCCAAGTCATCTTACCTGGCCCACCGGAGGCACTGCTGCACCTGCGTCTAGCATACACCAGGAGTACATAAGCAACCACGACGACAGCGGGTGCTCATTCTGGCAGCGGTTGCGACAGCAAGCACACGCAATAACCAAGCTACTCTGCATCTGCAGGTTTGCCATAAGCTCATTATATCTTAGTACTATTGCCTGTGTCACCGCAGCTGCTGCCAGAATTCTGCGGAGCGTATTTATCTGCGCAAGAACCCATTGAATTTAGTTTTACTATTTACTGCAACTTCTTTTTTCTTGTGCCGCCTAAACCTTGGTCTGTTGTCCAGAGCGCAATTCCCTCAAAGGCAGAACTCGCAAAACAAGTGGAGCAACTTGAATCTAAGCTTGAAAATTTGAGTTCCGAGTTTCTTGATGACGTGTACGGAAAATTCTTACTAAAAATTAATACTTCGGGATTAGACGTTGTTGAAATGAAAAAAAAAAAACAAATGGATAATTTGGTGACCAATGGGGAATTCCTCAACAATCTGGTAGAGGAAATGAAGGATGAAAAGGCTACACTGGTAGCTGAAAATAACGCTCTAAAAGCTAGCAACAGTACGCTCACAAAAGAAGTGAGGGGTCTAGAACAGCACTCGAGGCTGAACAACGTCGAGGTGAAAGGTGTTCCTTGTACACAAGGAGAAGACTGCCTGGTGGTGATGCAAACCATTGGCGACAAAAGTGGTTGCCTCGTATCGCGAGATGATCTCAACGTGGTTCACCGTGTGCCTACCTAAACTGACAACAACAAAAACATCATTGCCCGTTTTATCTCGCGAACGAAAAAGTCTGAGTTCGTGACAAAAGCAAAGAAAGCGCGGCTAACTCTAGGTGACATTGGCATATCGGTAAGTAATGAAACGCCGCTGTACGTAAATGACCACCTAACACCTGAAAATAAGGCCCTCTGTTCTAAGGCTTTAACTCTAAAGAAATCTAAGAAATGGCAATTCTTATGGACTGACAACTTCCAAATAAAGGCTCGCAAAACAACTGGAAGCCGCGTTTTTCGGCTCGTCACGGAGGCAGACCTTTCTGTGATCACTTAGCAACCTTCCCCTTTGACAAATCGCATCACCAGACAAATTCACGATGTCATCATATTTTACAACTCACGAGCTAAATAATTATATGCCCAATAATCACAAATCTATCATTAATATTAACGCACGAAGCATACGCAGACACTATGATGACTTTTCAGATCTGATTGCGACACTTCAATTTTCATGCTCAATAATTGGGATCTCAGAAACTTGGCCATGTGACCACGACAAGAATTTGTTTTGCTTTCCTGACTATGAAGCAGAATACTCAAATCGTCCGTACAGCTGTCATGGCGGTGCCGCAATCTATATTTGAAGTACTCTTACGCACAAGAGAAGGCACGACCTTCTCAGCGTACGTGATTGTGAACCAGTGTGGCTCGAACTTAAAAGTGACTTTATTAATGTGGACAACAAAAATCTAATAATAGGTTGTGTATATGACTCGCCTTCATCGTCTATGAATGATTCCTGCGCCGCGCTTCATGACGTGCTAAATATCCTTGCAGACGAGAATAAAAACGTTATAATTATAGGTGATATGAACATTAACCTCGCAGACAGCTCGTCTGCCTACGCCTAACAATATTCAAATTGTTTCAATAGCTTCGGTTACGAATGCTTAACAAAAGTACCTAAGCTGTGCCCTAACTATGCAGATGGTATAATAATAGATGATGCACTTTCAAATTTGCTGTCTCCACCAGACGCAGGCGTCCTGTTACAAAATCTGACTGATCACTACCCGATATTTTTACGCTTTCAGAATAATGAAAACTCTGTCAAAGCCACTTCTACAAAGCTGACACTTGGCAAAGAAGCTTTCATTTATTCACTGAGCCAAGCTGATTGGTCTTCTATAGCAGATATAAAAGATCCACAAACGGCCTTCTCGTTCTTTATATCTGTACTAAAATCGTATTTTGACTGCCGCACCGCAAAGTCAAATGCAAAATTAAGTTTGCGTCCCCACAGAATCCTTGGCTGTCAGATAAGCTTCTAGCCTTGATGCGGAAAAATTACAATCTGTATAAGAAAACGAAACTAAGGCCATTTAACAGCAATTTGACTACGAGGTACAAAACATTTTCCAACCTGCTTGATATCGAACCAAAAAAAGCTAAAAAAACTTTATTACCAGAAAAAATTATTAGAATGCGGAAAATACATTAGTAAGAAATGGAAGATAGTAAATGATTTTTGAAATAGGCGAAACAATCGCGATATATTAAAGGAAATTATTCATAGCGACAGAGCGTACACCTCCTCACAAGACATGCTGATGCTTTTGCAGAATTTTTCTTTAGCAGCGATTCGCATATACCAACGCAATATAACCATTTAATGCGACGCCTACCTCACTGATTCTTTATTTTTTCAACCACACCACAGTAAATAGAAAACAATATAAGAAATACAAGAACAAGTCAAGGTCTTGATGATATGCATTCGAATCACATCAAGCTAATTGCGCACCTATTCTCGGATGTTTTCGCAAGTATTATTAACCTAATGTTTAAAACTGGAATCTTCCCACAGAACTAAAGCAAGGTAGAATTACTCCTGTATTTAAAAAGGGTGACCGTGCCTTGATTACTAAATATAGGCCAATATGCATTCTGCCCTTCTTTAGCAAAGTTATTGAACGGCTGGTAGAAAAGCGCCTAACTAAGTATGTATCTAAATAAATTCAGTATTCTTTCACTATTCCAATTCGGCTTCCACAAGGGCTATTCAACCAAACTTGCTCTTATCGCCCTAACTGAACAATTAAATATGGCAATCGATAAGGGCATGTATGCTAGATCAGTGTTCGTGGGTCTAACTAAAGCCTTTGATAAAATTAACCACCGCATTTTATCCTTTAAACTTGAATCTATCGGAATAACAGGTCCTGCTTTAACTTAGATACAAAATTACTTAAAAAATAGCACACAAAGAGTTAGAATTAATGGCGTTCTTTCTAAATCAATGATAACAAACATTGGTGTACCTCAGGGATCCATACTTGGCCCACTCTTGTTTTTAATATATGTTAACGACATGCCTAATTACCTGCTTTCTTCTAACTGCATTCTTTATGCAGATGACACAACTATCTTAAACTCTGACAATTGTGTTGGGAACCTAGTTTCTAAACTTAATACCGACTTCAACAAAGTGTTAAATTGGTGCAATATTAACCAGCTCAATATAAACTCGTCTAAAACTAAATTTGTTTTATTCACGTCCCACCAACGCTCATTCGCATTCATTCCTTCGCTCTACCTTGGTAATCTCATCGCGCGTAGTATTTCCTGTAACTACATGGGTGTAGAACTTGATTCTAACCTTAAATTTCATCAACACATAGCCAACGTTAGGCAGTGGGCAACATATCGAATGAGGACACTTTTAAAAGCTTGTTATGTATTTAACCAGAAAACACTACTCTTTTTACACTACTCATTTATCCAGTCACATATAAACTATTCCATTGCATGCTGGGGCAATACGTATCGTATCCACCTACAATCATTACAAGTATTACAAAACCAGGCTGTTAGAATAATTACATTTAGCCCTAACCATTTCAATTCCAAACATTTATTACATAACTATAATATTCTTACTGTGGACGAACTTCTTAACTTTAGTCTTGGTACGTTTTTATACCGACAACTAGATAACGCTCGCCGCAACAGTCTGATACCTCAATCTTGTCTAATGAATACTAATCTTACGCGATTTGCACTAAACAAAAACTTTATTTTTCCCAAGGTACGCACAAATTATGGTAAGCAGAGTACCTGTTTTTCGTCCGTTTCCTTCTGGAACACACTACCTTCTACTATTAAGTCATGTAAATCATTTCAATTTAAACTAGAACAAAAAGACCACATTTTATCATCTGCAACCACTTAGATAAGTCTTTTTTTTCCTTTCCTCCCTTCCAAATGTACATTTGGCTATGCGACACAAAGAAAAGTTCATTTGGTTATGTCTCATTATCCATTTACTTTCATAATGGCATTATAGTTCTGTAATTAATCGAGTGTAATAATAATTATTATACTTTTTTTACTAGCATGTCTGCAGCTGATTTGTATTAGTACTGCCAAACCTAAACCAATACTAAGTTTGCTTTTTTGTTAATATTGTACACTATTTGTTGCGACTGTTGCTTATATTTTTACTTATACGCTGTACAGGAGGTCCCATTACAGTCTTTGACCTCGGGACCTCCTCTTGTATAAACTTGTACTCCCTTGTACTGTATCTTGTCTATTAATAATAAAACCTCATTCATTCAAGGCAATCACTTGCGTCGAGCTCATGAACATAAGTACCTAAGCGTTACTATAACATCGAATTTGAGCTGGACTCCACATATGGACACCATTGTAGGATAGGCCAATAAAACTTTAGGATATTTAAAACTTAAGCTCAAGCTTGCTTCCCCAAAAATGAACCTACCCGATAAAAGATGCTTGTGCGTCCAATGCTGGAACACCCCTGCGATGTGTGGGACCCCTATACAAAGGAATCAGTCGCACGGCTAGAACAGGTGCAGACACGGGCACTACCGTTTTACTTCTTTTTCCCGGTACTGAAGGCGTGACTCTGCAACCCATCTTTATAAAGAAGCCAACCTGTCCCTTCTGAGTCAGAGAAGGAAAAAAAAAACTTCTCCTGTTTTTCAGTATAAGAACGAATTAGCATTGGCAGACAAGGGTCTCTACATTGATGAAGGAATGACACGAATTGCCCTTAATAGGCACGACAAACACGCGAGGGAACCACCCATTTCAAGAAACAACAGTCCCAAACATTCCCTTTTGTCGTCAACCGCACATGAATGGAAACAGGAATGGAAACAATACGAAATGCACACATTGCCAATGCTGAAACTCGCGATTTATTTTCAAGCCTTGTTCCACATCGCTTGTAAGGTTTGATTGAAGGTATTGAAGCGCTAATGTGTTACTCCCATTTCCTTTAGATGTACTACTGTGTTCTTGACGTATTGCAATGGATTGTTTTTGTATTTTTGTATAGCGTTATTGTAGTGATACGTTATGATACGCGCCTCGTTTATTGTATTAATGTCCCGAAAGGCAACTGTATTAATTTAGCGTTGTACTGACTTACGTTGACCCCTCCTATCTAGGTCCAATGCTGGACTAATAGTATCTTAAAATAAATTATAAATAAGTAAATACAAGCGCTTCTTGAAGTGTACGTTACATACGCGTCTCACTGGGTGAATCACTTCGCATTTCATTAGGATCTGCTGAGTGGTCTCCGGATTTTTGCTGCAGCATACACATCCTTCATCTTGTTGCGAATATTTCTCGGGTATGTTCTTACCCTTACAAAACCAGCTCGAGCCTCAAATAGTAAGGCACTGTCCTTTATAATATAGTACAGAATTTCCCCTCTAAATTCTTTCTTCCCATTATTGTAAATCTCCACGGTCCTGTTTTCTTTCGATTCTTTGCATCGAATTCGCTATCTCTGTCTCTGTCATTTTCTTTTTGATGACTTCTGGTTGTCTATATACAGTGTGAACTACCCTGTACTTGGTTGCCAACTTTCTTGACTTCTTCTTCCAGTCTGTGTGCACGCTTTTCAAGTACAGATAATTGTGTACCTTCTGTTCCATTACTTGCCCATTACGCAGGTTGGACAAATCAAACCATAATTCGCTATTTTCCAATCGTCTGTCTATATTCTCTTAAGATAAAGCGTGAACGACAATAGAGACCCGACCTTTGAGATGTGTTGTGTTATGAAACGACCGCACACTGCGTCTAGGCGACCCTTCTCGAATAAGCTGGCTTTCAAAACTAAGGACAGCGCAATGTACTATAGATCTGCCAGAAATTTCCGCACAATTGGCAGCATCACTTTTAGTTTAACTTACACCGTCAAACAAGCATTAAAAATAAATCTACTCAGCTTGTCTGTAACGTCTTGTTGCGCAAACCTGATATCGGTATTCGACGCTTTGGCGTCGCTGACCGTTGACTCTGAGGCGCAGCGTCCAGTCGCTCGCGGTCTTTGCTGTGCGTCGCAGAAGATCCCCTGGGCGCGAGCCGTCTGTTTCAGTTATCATTTTGAATCCCCTAGTAAGAAAAGGCGCTCGATTCTTCACTTGTCGCTGACCTTGAAACCCTTTTCCATGAATAATTAACAACACATGGAATCCATCCTATAATGCGCGAAGACACTGCCATATTGCGTAAGAACGTGAAGGCAATTATCCCTTCCTGATATAATTGCGCAATCGTCGGGTCAATTATTGGATGCGAGCTTACGCACTTTCCTTCGCTCATCCATTGAAGCGGCGGCTGCACATCATGACACTGTTACTACTTCATTCGCTGCTTTCGCACACAATATTACTCCTATATTAACTATCCGCGATGTTTCATTTGCTGTGGCGCTCTTCTGCTGTTCAGTTGTCAGTCACGGCGGTCGCTTTCCAAAAGAACGAATTGGAAACACTCGTGTGCCGAGCTTCGAAGACACATCAAGGAACTTATGGCCGTGAAAAAATTATCCGCACCCCTCCGCTGCGTCGCTTCTAAGAGAATCTTTCTTTGCCACTTCCATCGACTTTCCCACTGCTGCTGCTTCTGTGGGCTGCTATCACGCACACCGCGTCGGAGGGTGGTTTAGAGCGTGTTGATAGATGACAGCGCCAGTAAGAGAGAAAAGGCGACAGGAGAAACTCGTTTTCACCCCACCACGTTGAATGCGCACAATGCCCTCTGGAGCTCCATGGCCGTCGCCGCATTAGCCGCTTGACAGCTGTAATTATCCTTGACTCCCCTAAGAGCTCGTGCTGGTGAGCGAGTTGGTTATGCATGCTTACAACGTGGTTGTCTCGTGTCTCCTTTCCTCGTCCGTTGTTTTATTTGGCGCCTTCGCTGTAATCCCCTAAGAAGCATTGCAGAAACTGCAGCGCTTCCCTTTTTCCCACAGTGCGTGGGATCTGCATAATCTTTTCTAAGCGCTGATTCTAATCAATCAATCAATGAATCCAACAGTCTCGACGTCAATTAAGCAGAAGCTTTAGAGCGCGGGCTCCTATCTAAAGACATGAGAAAGGATCAATAATTTTTGTCGGCAACCACTGCATTAAATTTGATGAGGCTTGTTGCATTTAAAGGAACAAGTTAAAATGTAGGGACTGCTGGTAGTCAATTGTCGATTTCGGCCGTCAATATTTTAATAAAAATTGTTGAATGCCGCAAATTTTCACACAACGAAACTATGAAGTTTATAATTCTGCAACTCAGCAATGAAAAACGATATAAAAATTCTGTAAATTGTATCTAATAGTACATCTAAAGCACACAAAATTGATGCATTATATGTGGTTCTCAAATAGACCAATAATATGTTAGTAGGACTTTTGCAATACACTTGCAAACGATGCAATACATTCACGTAAGATGTAAATTGACAAATTAAATTTGCCCGCTTTGGATGCTCTAACGGACGCAATTTACAGAACTGCGATATCTGTTAGTGCAGAGGTACCAATTTGTAAAGTTCGTGCTTCCATTCTTTTCAATCTTACCAATTTTTGAAAGGTCCTTTTAAAAATTCGAGCCCTAAATATAAATTCCACTTCAACAGTCACTAGAAATTAACATTCTCTCTCAAATCCAACAAATTTAATGAAAATTGACCCAGTGGTTGTCTCAGAAAAGTGTTTCTGCGTTTGACATGTATTTGAATAGGTGGCATCGGTGTTGGGCCCGAGCTAAAATTTCTTCTTAACCGTAGTTCCCAGCGATATCGTGCCGAATTATCCGATAAGCAAGACATCTTGAATAATTCAATCAGAAAAATGCAACGTTGTAACGACAGTGATAGATAGATAGATAGATAGATAGATAGATAGATAGATAGATAGATAGATAGATAGATAGATAGATAGATAGATTGATAGATAGATAGATAGATAGAGAGAGAGAGAGAGAGAGAGAGAGAGAGAGAGAGGGGGGAACACGCAATGAACCCATGCTCACGTCATGCCAACAAGAATGGCCTGTTGCCTCTGATGATTGCGAACAGTCAAGTCATGTTTTTAACGTTTCGCTGCATGTTTCAAGGGATGCTTCAGGAATTCCTTATCTCGAGAGGTGGTAAGCAATCATATGTCAAACGGCGCATTACGAGACGATGGGTGGATCAGCTGTGGGATAAGCACAGTGGGAGATGGGAAGGACACTTGCGCCCTAGTGATGGCAACACTATACAGAGTATTTCAGCGAACACTTTCAAAAATATTTAAAGGTTGCCCGTGGCTGATAGCCCAATTCTAGCTCATGGGCTGGTCCACTCGAAGAGGCGGACATGCACAAAAAATCGAAATGCTAATGGACTAGTTAACAAAAAATAACTAATTAAGGTTTTAGGTAATTACCTTATGGCCTATATTGCAATTTACAAATTATATCCGTGGAGTAGGCAAGGCGGATCCACTTGGAACGAATTCTCTGGATTACACCAGTTTCGAGATATTGATTCGCGAACTTTGCGAGAAATTTATTGGTGTTCCAGTTATTCTTGTGCCTCTATGCATAAAACGACGTTTTGTTAAGAAATTAACTGGAACGCCAATGCATTTCTCCGCAAAGTTCGGGAAATATTATTTCTAAACTGTTGTCATCCAGAGAAATCGATCCAAGTAGATCCGCCTTGCCTACTCCACGGCTAGAATTTGTAAATTGCAATATGGGCGATAATATAATCACACAAAAATTAATTAGTGATTTTTTGTTAATTAGTAGATTATGCATTCCAATTGCTTGTGCAAGTAATGCCCGCCTCTTCGAGTAGATCAGCTCATGAACTAGAATTGTGCTATCTGCCACATGCAACCCTTAAAGAATTGTTGAAAGTATTCGCTGAAACACCCTGTATATGTGACGCATACAGGGTGTTTTTTAAAAGAAAGTACAGATTTTTTTTATAAAAAGGCTGTAAGCGCAGCGAACATGGCGTTTTAGCAGACGAGTTTCTAGAGAAGCCGGACCTACTTTGGCGCTAGTAACGTGAGCTAATAACGTGAAATTCAATAATTATCTTTTTATAGTACCTTAGGGGCAGTTTAATCTAGGAAAGAACAGCGCCAACTAAGACAATCACGAGCGGGAGAACGACCAGGACAGCGTCGTTCTCCCCCTGGTGATTGTCTTAGTTGGCGCTGTTCTTTCCTAGTTCAAGTATGCACCATCTAGCCCAAATGAATGTTTTTCTGAACCATGTTAGGAGCAGTTGCTTATTTGGTGAAATTGAAGTTAGCGCACTCTCATTTCTTTTTTAAATCTTGAAAGTTGCACCTGATTCGATATATTTGTCATCGAATTTCCGCGCTAAATATGTGATAAACCAATAAAGAATAATAAATAAATAAATAAATAAATAAATAAATACATCAAATAGAGTGCCGCCGGAGCGCATAAAAGGCGGCCCCACTGTCACACTAGACCGAAATGCACGTGACAACTAGCGAGAGGAAGTTCGAAACCGAAATGTCTCGGCCAGTCGCGGCAGCTACTGATACGACACGCTTCGGCTGGCAAGCATGTGCGGCTGTGTCGGTTCAGGATTTCGACGCCGGCATGCTTTCCTTCAAACTTCGCTCTTCGCCTCACATGCGGCGGCGTTGCCGTCTGACGCGCAACGAGAAGCGCTCAGTCCCGATATTGCCTCGATTAGGCTTTGGAATTTGAGGATGACTATCTCGGATTAGGTGCGATTCTCAAGATTTTTAAAATGTAGGTGTGCATGAAAACGGCACGGCCTCCAAATTATCCATTTCCACAATTGCCCCCTAGGCACTAATAAAAAAAAGTTATTAAATGAATGTTTCGTAATCTTCCGAAGCTCACGTGTTTAGCTGCAAGGCATGTCCGCCTCGCCTAGGAAATCGCCTGCATAAAAAACTTCGTGCTCGCTATACATGCTCATTAAATCTTTTTAATAAAAAATCCACATTGTCTAGAGAAAACATTCTGTATGTCATACGTAAACCTCTGCGGATAATCATTTCATTGCAGCACAATGACTGAATGAAAGGAATCGTTCAATAGCGTTGGCAGTAATTTATGTGCACAAGGAATAGCACACCATGGCCAAAGGTACCATGCGGTCTTCATAGGCGACACGCTGAAAAACGCTGCAAGCGAAGCTCTAGACTAGGGGCCTCGACGAACCACGTTTCCTGTCAATCCGAGGCTATCTGAGCAGCGGCATGCACTCTACCCATTTGACACTTGAATGGCCGCGTGACACCTACGTGCACGCTGAGTTTACAGTTAAGAGAACGTGCTACAGTGCTTTCCCTATTTTGTTTAAGGCGAAAGCCTTTCTAGGCTCATGGTGAAGTTTGTGTCAGCAGACCTGACCGCCGGACTGAACGCCGAAGCGTGATCACGCCATATCAAGTCTGATTAAAGACAGATTAGAGAATGAAAATTGATTGATAGGGACAGTTAGTGAACGATAACGTTATAATAGAGATTAATAGAGGTTAGCAATGACTAGTAATTACTAATAATGACTGAAATGACTTGTAATGATTAGTAATTACTATGAAATGACCAATATGTCTAAAGACGACTTGTAACAACAACAATTGATTAGAATTGACTAGAAATGCTTAGCAATGACCAGTAATGACTAATAATGACTGAAAAGACTTGTAATGACTACTGATGACCACGAAGTGACAAATATGCCTAACCACGAATTGTAACGACTACAAATGATTATAAATGACTAAACATGCGTAGTAATGGCCTGTAATGACTAATAATGACTGAAATGACTTGTATTGACTACTGATGACTAGGATATGACCAATATGTCTAACCAATGTGTCTTGTAATGACCACAAATGATTACAAATTACTAAAGATGCTTAGTAGTGAGCAGTGATGACTAATGACTGAAATGACTTGTAATGACTAGTAATGATTACGAAATAACCAATACGTCTAACAACAACTTGTAACGACTACAATTCATTAGCAATGACTAAAAATGCCTAGTATTGACCAGTAATGACTAATAATGACTGAAATGACTTGAATGATTACTAATGACTAGGATATGACCAACATGTCTAACGACGGCTTGTAATAGCCACAATTGATTTCAAATGACTAAATATGCTTAGTAGTGAGCAGTAATGACTAAAAGGAAGAAGCGAAAGAGAATAACCAAAGAGGAAGAGGCGAATGATAGAGGAGGAAGAGTAGGCTTTCGCAGTTCACCTCTTAAGAAAGATCTTAAGCGACCGTGTAATTTTTCTTTTGCTGCTACCATTGGAAGATTACGAAGCATACACGGAAGAATCCGAATGGCCAAAGCACGAAGACACTTTAGCTCACAGCCACATGAAGCATCCGCCATGCTTCGGGCTTTGGTTTATGCCGTTCCCTGCAAACGGAGGGCATGAGTGTAAAGGCGGAATGCAGAGCTCTTTTCTTGTTTGCGGGAGTAAATGAAGCCGCAGAGCAGCAAGGCGATGTTTCAAGGGAGCATGCATGACCGTTCACTTTGTTGGAAGATAGAAAGAAAATACTGCGACGAACAGCGGTTATCTTGATATATCTCGGTAGCTCTTGCGGGAAACGTGAACGAGCTCCCTTACATTCTTGAGGTGGAAAACAAACGACGATCTGTATTTCGTTTGTTTCGCAGTGCGTGAACATAATTTGAAGGCGCCTATATATTATGAACTAAATATGAGGTATGAATATATGAGGACACGAGCTGTTTTCCGTTGCGTGCAAGGCTTCGGGGGGAAGGTAGGGAAGTGGAGTGGGGGGGGGGGGGGGGGTTCTACTCTGGGCCCGGACGGCCGCGCGCGCCCGGCCTGGTAGCTGTGTCTTGAAGGACATTTGCAACGGGTACAGAGTCCGCGCTGCGCTGTGTTTTCGAGGTGTAGTTCGCATTGATGCGATAGGCAGCAAGAAAGTCAATTCGCTCACTGCTGCTGCCGCGTTGCCTCACTGCAGTGTTTTGACAGTTTCCGCGGTCGTCAAGTGATTTGTGTTCCTGTTGGCTTGTGCGCGCGTGACAACCTGCGCGTTAATTTTGCTTGCGTATGTTTACAAGTTTATAAGGCCGATAAAACTGCTATTCGCATAGCTGTCCCCTAATTTGCAGTCGCAATCTATGCTTTGCCTTTCGGGTGAAACTGCGAATTTTTTCTTTGTTATTTTAACATTTCAACTAAGAGAAGCTGACTTCCTCTATGCTTTACTTTACCTGACTTCAGTGTCTGTCTGCTTCATACACTTTAAAGGGACACTGAAGGCAAGTACTAAGTCGACGTGGACTGTTTAAATACCATTCCAGAAATCTCGCAATGCTTGTTTCGTGCCGAGAAAAGACTTAGTTTACGAGAAAATTGCATCTGAAGGTTCCGAATACTTTTTTCGAAATTCAGATCTTCCGCCACCCAACCGGAGGAATGGTGAGATTGCATACGCCATCATCCCTCTTTGCTGCCGTCAGCTTGTAAAGCGGCGCCCGACAGACGGCGGTACCGAGTCAAGACAGAGCGGTGGATTCGCCGCTGCAGCTGCTTTTTAGTCAAGTGGTGTAGACCATTCGGGCTTCCCGCAACATCACATGGAAGTTGAATTCGCTGCTACTTGCAGCTTGTGCGAGTTTCGCGAGCCAGCAAAAGCAGCGCAGCACTACACGATAACGAAACTACTGAAATGCGAAAGCGTGGGCGGCACAGAGTCGAGCGAAAACGAAACTTTTCGACCGCCCGCGTCGTTGTCAAGGGTAACCTCAATGAGTCCTTTTTTTTTTCTAAAAATAATGTAGAACTGGAAAGTAACATTTCATTTCGTCTTATAATACAATACAAGGATGTTTTTTGCAACGAGTAGTTGAGTACTAGTAACAGAATTTAACTGAGGAGTGCTTTCGCCATCGGGAAAGTGCTTGAATGTCCCGGGGGAGTCTCTAATCATGTCCTGCATTTACCTCAATTTTTCGATTATTGAGCCTCTGTTTGCGATAATATTGACGCCTTAGAGATTCCCGGGCACTAATCTATCACTTTAGCTTGACTTAGTATTTGCCTTTAGTGTACCTTTAAGCTGAGAAAGTGAACCAGAATTTTTTTAGGCTCCCCACGCAATCAGTTAACAGGAACGTAAATGGGAAGGTGGACAAAAGGAATGGTACCGGGTACACATGATAGCAAAGTTTTGTTCAGTCATTTTGCCAAGGTGGTTGCTCTGTTCCAATAGCACCATCACGTGTGTTTGACGTCATGACGACCATGTGTGCTTCCACAGTGTAAGAGCGCGAGTCCCACGGGGAGGCTTTATAACGAGCCTTTACATTAGCGCTAGCAAGCTTCCTTTGATCTGCGTTGAGAACGGTTGAGACTCCCCCTCATCACTCGCGCGAGGGACTGAGGAGTTGTCATCAGCATTCTAAGTGTCGCCCAATGGTACATCCGTTAGGTCGTCGAGGGGATAGCGTTCGTTATCCTCCACAACGGCGTTGTTTGCGGTGCTGTTTTACCTCACGCTGGTACTTCGCAGGAATCTCGGGTTTCCTTATGTACGTGGTACACATTAGCGCCCCCAACGCAAGCTCTTGGTTGCTTCAGGCACGGGGGACTTTGCCTGAGCGGCTATAGTTGACTGGACGGACGATATATCACAGAGGGTCGCGTGAGTGCCCGGTTCGCGTAAGTGGATAATTCTATTTGCCTTAAGTGGCTTCCACTGCTGTGGCCGCGCACGCACAATGGTGTAATTACGGCCTCTCGGTAGGAGAATAAAAAAAAAGAGACCTCATTTGTTACCGCCTATACTTATCCCGACAGGTGGGTTCTTACATCGCTAAGAGCGCACTGCGACATGTAAGCTGAATCAAGAGAGAACCGGTCTTCTCGTGAATTATGCAGCGATATTTTGACAAGCGTGGCTAAAGTAACTGAGTGATGGGCCGTATATACAGAGAGAGGGAGCGCATAAAATGAGAAACCCGGAGCCAGGTTGGTAATTAATGACCGCGCGCGCAAAGGGCCTTCAAGAAGTACGACATGGAGTTCGACTTCGTCTACGGGAAGAAAGGGTCATGAAAAGAAAAGTTCCGCTAAGAGGAGGCGCGATGAAGAAAAATGCTCCGTAAAAGCAACACGCAGTGGTAACCAGTTCCTTTTACAGCCTCCTTTCACAGCAGGAAGGAAAACATAACAAAAGGCAGAAGCGAAAAAAAAAAGTAAACAAGCGAGGAATGAAATGTCCACAGCATTTTCTGCTTTGCGAGGGTCTCAGTATCATCTCCCCTTCCAGCTCTAAGGTAAGCGCCCCCATTGATCCCCTTCCTGTTCTATGCAGTCTTAAAAACTCTATACATCCCTGAGGGCATAACTTTGTCTCTGTGCAACAATAATCTTCATTAGTCTTGCGTTCGTTTCCTTTCATTAAACGCCGTGCGCCCTGAACTTTCCTGTGAAGAACGCTGTGATATAGTATTAGTCTGCCATAGCGTTTCTGACAAAGTAAAGGGTGCAGAGCGTGAAAATAGAGGATATGCGCACAAGATTGATGACAATTATTATCATGGGGAAGCAATTAGATTTAAATAACCCGCCGTTGTTGCTCAGTGGCTGTGGTGTTGGGCTGCTGAGCACGAGGTCGCGGGATCGAATCCCGGCCACGGCAGTCGCATTTCGATGGGGGCAGAACGCGAAAACACCCGTGTACTTAGATTTAGGTGCACGTTAAAGAACCCCAGGTGGTCGAAATTTCCGGAGTCCTCCCCTACGGCGTGCCTCATAATCAGAAAATGGTTTCGGCATATAAAACTACATAAAAAAATAGATTTAAATAGGAGTTCAGATGACTAAGGGTGTATTTGCTTTGGGGAAACATTCAACATGGTTTTCTCCGCTAATAACAAACTTTTTTAAGTCGAAAAAACTTTTCATAAAATGCTTCGCCAGACCAAACTTATAAACGTAGTCACGCAGCAAACCCTACAGCATCACCACTGAGCAGGAGACTCACGCACAAGGCCAGGATCCTCCTTCCATCTGTTTCACGCCTCAGTCCCTCAGCCCAACGCAACGCCAGTGTTCCTTCTGTAATTACACTATCTTTTTTCCCATCATGTGCGCCACCTTATACGTGCTAGGACAGGGAAAATTATGCATACGAGTGTCCCGGGCTGGCGTGGCCCTTACACCGAGTGTCCCGAGTACGTGTAACTGGCCTTATGCTCCGTTGGATGCAACATGTCTGATCAATTCCCTTCCAGGTCATGGAATTTGCACGAACTTGCCTAGTATCGACATCGTAACGTTAACGTCTTCATTTGCAAGCTGGCCTTCGTTATAGTGGCATATTTAGATATTTGTCATTAGGTAAATGATAACGAGAACCGCAAAAATAATCGAATTCACGTACAACAGATACCTTATGCCTACACAGAAAGTGTTATAGTATATAGGAAATGTATAAAAAAAATATCGCAGTTTCGCCCGAAAGGTGAAGTATCCATTGCGATAGCGAAATGCTGCAATACAGCTATACGAAGTAAATCGGCCGCATTAGTTTTATTGGTCATATAAACTTGGAAACATTTGCTTACTAACTGAATTAACAAGCAAGGTGCCAGCGTGCACAGGCAAACGTGAACACGTCACAGACGATGACCGCGGACACTCGTTGTCAAAACGCTGGCGCGAGCAACAGTGGCAGCAGCAGTGAACAAAGTGACCTTCGTGCTGTCTATCGCTTCAGCGCAAACTGAGCGGTGAGAACACAGCACGCACAAAGGTATGATCTGTCTGCAGATCACTTTCAATCATAGAGCAAGGAAACTCAGGAGACGCCCTGACGTCACTCTTTGTGAAGCTAAAAGTGAAGCCGGAAGTTGGCGTTGCCCATGGCGTTGCTCCGCCTATCGGGCCAGCTCTCCTCTCTTGTCTACATTTCTCGCGAAACCACGCCGCGCTGCGCGCAACCGATCTGCTCAGACGCGCGCGCTCCGCAGCAATACTAAATAATCGCGATGTCTCATTGCATTACCGTTGCCGAAGTCATATTAAAAGAAGTTCATAATTAACTTCGCAAATTGGGCCGTGAGGTCGAATCGGCTACTTTTACCGGCTTTTATGAAAATAAACAAGCCTTATAAGGCCAGCCAACTGAACTGTTCTCATCAACCGCAGGTACCGGCCGCTGCCCAGTTCTTTCGGGTTTTTAAAAGAAAGGTCTCCTTTGTCGCTGCGTTCTTGCTTTTCTCTGCTTGGGCTTCCTGGGGCTCCCAGACGGTCTTGCGAGCTAGACGTCTTGCGATACGAAAAAAATGTACGCATTCTCACTCCAATGCAAGAATGCACTAGAGGCACGTACGACAAACCGGCCCATTTGGAGTTTATGAGCACAAACATATTCTCGCTTGAGGAATCGTCGTGCTTTATTGAACAAACTTTGGGTGGCCGCGCATCACTACGCCAACGTGCCGGCGAGGAAGCAGAATGTCATTTCTGACTCCGCGTTTACATTCATTGACTGCGGCCTGATGTGCCTTCTTACCACGGTAAGTGAAGCACCACGGAACCAAACTTTTGCGATAGCCGGCGCTCGGTGCAGAACAGTACGCGCGTAGAACCGGTCTACATGCGACCATGTAACAGCCGTTTGATGTGTTCGCAGGCGTACTTTCTGTGGAGCCTTGCCGATGTTTGCAGCGCATCCGCTAACCTTCACTTCCCTGCGCTTCTCGCGCGCACAGATAAGATACGCCTGCGGTAGAGAGGATTCGTTCCTTAAGTCAAAGCAGCCGCTTCTTTCCCATCTTCCAGGATGAAGCGTCGGCTGGCAGGCGCATGGTGCCGAGGGTAGCTAAATGCACATATTCTGCGTAACGCTCTATCAGCACGTGTATTGAGGTACAACTGTGCAGGTGCATGAACCTCGAACGCGCTCTGCTTAAAAGACTTTGTGCTGTCGCGAGCACTTCGAGGAACAAGCAACAGTTAAGCTACATGTGTTTTAATATGCACAAAAGCAAGTTGTTACTGAACACGAACTATGAGTTCATAACCTACGTTCTACGTGCCGCAAATGCACCATATACGCTCTCAAAAGCACGAATCACTGACCTGCATGGCGTTCATTGTACAGATTTTGCAACGCATCGGTTTCGGCCTGCGATGGCACGTTCGCACGATTCCGCCAAAGGGGGCGAAATTTCCCGAGGATATTCCTTCGTCCGTTGCCATTGCCGTGGCGCGGTACGTTGCGTACAGCGTTGCGTACAGCGTTGCGTGCGCGTTCATTTCACGAACTTTACTTCCTCCTGTCTCACCTGGCCACAGCAACATCCGGGAGAGCCCTGTCCAGAGAACGCAGCGCAACAGAACACGGAGACCAACGCAAACCTGCCCACACGGCGCCTTTACCACGGTACGAAACGCACAGAACCATAACAAAGCCGCCATTGTGGCCCGAAAGGCGTGGCCGCTACAACGAAGAAATAAAAAAAAAACAGCAAGAAAAAGGAGAAGCTGCTACGTCATTTCCTCCACACTTTTCTCCTAGCGGGCGGAGGGGGTAGGGCCTCTCCTCAGTTTCCTCTTTCAAGATACGGCGCGCGTTCCCGCGTAGCGTACGGAGTTGCTGGCGGGGGCGATCACACCGGCGATTTGGTTCGGCTGCACTGCCGAAGTCAACAGACGTGGCCATTCTTGATAACGAGAACCACAATGAAGAACATGAAATCACGGCCGCCGTGTCACTTGTTCGGTGGCACTGCTCTATAGCTTAATTGAGCTGTTACTTAAACGTATTTTTATAGTCAACCTAAAAAGAGAGTGTGGAAAAGGCCCGCGTTGAGCATGTGGGCTCATAGCCACCAATACCCCCGAGTGGCTATGTGCCACTAACTTGCCGGTTCTGCGTGTCTTCATAGTTTCCTGCAGAGTCAGCTGGAGTGTCTCTTTTAAAGAACGGATGCTTTCTAATGTCGACGGGATAATGACAATGTCGTATTGTCAACGCGACAAATGCATGGACAGCTTCGACGCGGAGTGTGGCAATAACGACTTCTTCGTCGTCGCGATGGATAACGTGATCCTTCCCTGTTGCAAGCGCGCGGTTGTGCAAGGTTGACGGGCGGAGAGCTTTGGCACCGGGCGTTGCTTGAGCAGCTATCCACGAATTGTAAAAAAAAAAAAAGAAAAGTCGAACATATGGCGCAAGCACGCACACGTATTAAAGAGGCAAATGTGGAATGACACACCAATGTTTCTCAATTGAAATGTCTCGGCTTTTCGCACTCTAGTGATGTTTATTTCCTCTGCTATAAACTTGCCTCAACACCGTCTGAGGCTGAGGTAAATCACGTCAGTGGCGTTGAAGGTGGGAAGCTTTTAACAGCGTTCGCTCACGTCCTCATGTCTCGCACGGACTCGCCCAGTTCAAGTGTTGTGAATCAATTTACCAGAGAAAGAAACGAACACGCAAGAATAAAAAAATAATGAAAGGAATAAGGACGAAGAAAAATAACGTTCAGCCTCTTGGAACTTGTATGTGTTGATTTGGAAATGCGTGGCGTTGGCGCGGACCAAAGTGTGCTGCAAGCGCCCGTTTTCTCCCCGAGTTTGGGCAACAGTTCGTCGTATATCTTCTTTTGTTCACTACCAAGGGTGCCTTCGTCGACGAAATAAAAGCTGGCGCTCAAAAGGGGCAACTTAAGTGAACGCAACAGTGCGCTCGAAAACGAACAAGAATCGCAGGATGAAATAAGCGCACAAAAAGTGACCAATGGCATTCGCTATACAAAGGGTCTTCCGGTGTTTACACGGAGACGTATCTAGACGAGTGGAAAAAAGAAATAGCGTGCGTTGTGGTGAAACGGAAAGGAGGCTACAGTGAAAACCCAACTTTCAGATTGACTTCCTCCGCCATATATATATATATATTGAATGGAACAATTTCCTGAGGCCTCCTGTAACTCTTACGTTTACTCATTTGTTTATGTATTTACTCATTATTTGTTCTTCAAGCAGCCCTCTAAGTAAAGCGAGCCGTTGCGCTATATTCAGAAGGAAAAAGTTGTGCGCTTTCGCGAACCAGTGTGTGCATGTTTGGATGCGCGCGCTTTACAGTGAAAGTCTGAGGCATTCGAATTGCTTTGACAGAGCTTACCACGCGATGTCAATGCTGAATTATGGGCCCGGTTTCACGCGTAAGCGCGCGGGCCCACGCTCGCCACAAAGGAGCGTGGAAAAGACGGAAACTCGAAGAAAATAAAAGAGGGAAGCGACTGCTTGGAGAACCGTTTCGCAATAAGAGGCTCCGCAGATTGCTTTGTAGCCGTCTCTTTTCAGTCCACTCACTCGTCGTCGTTTTCCTCGCAATGCGACTCCAATCACGCTCACGCAGTGCCTTCTCCTCGATCGCCTCTCATTTCATTCGATCTACTGTATACACGTCCAGTGGAGCTTACGGACTGTTGCCCAATGATAAGAAAAAAAAAAAAAGAAGGAAATGCCGGAACCAAGGTGGTCTTTGTTCCCACCGTGCCGCGCAGCTGCAACATTGACACGTAGCTGCACGGGAAATTCTAGAACTTTTTGTTTGTTTGCTCCTTGTACGTTAGTGCAGTCGCAAGTTCCTGCCTTTTGGGCACCAAATTGCTTCCTGGTGCTCGAATTGCTCGGATGCGAACATTTACTTTTTTTTTACGCCTTACTATTATTTTTTGCGTCGAAGCACAATAACTTCTTTTTTGTCTTTTTTTTTTTGACGATCGAGATGAACTTGATCGTACAAAGGCGGCAATGAAAAGGCGTGAAAAGCTGTTACTGGTTATCAAAACATTGGCTCTTGTTGCTTCCAGATCTCTTCATATGACCAAAGGCCCCACACCTTTTATTGAGATAGCAATTATATGTACATTCAAAGCGCATTTCTGCCATCGGCGTAGCCGTCGCCGTCGGCGTCACTGTGAGGTTCCGCATAAAGTCCAAGGACGATAAAACCGTTGCTGCGCGCCGTATGCTGTATGTGCGAGTGAAAGCTTGCAAGGGTGAGCCGGTGATCGCGGCTCAGTCTCGCGCACGAAAGGAAGGAAGCGCACCGTTTCCCATCACACGCAATGCTCAAGACAGATGTCGATGTGCGGTTCTGGAAGTGCAGCCAGTAGAAGTGGAGGTACGTTGAAACGAATTTCTTTGATGCGCGTTGTATCGTTTGTCTGTCCCACGTCGCTTTTAGGAATGATTACGGGAACGACGTACACGCAGAGTAGAAAATTTTACCAAATGCGGGTTCCACGAGAAACTCGAATGTCAGCCCTGCATTAGCTTGCAGCCGTTGACACAGTACAATAGTATATTGATCGCGTATACTAGTACACGCAGAACACTTGAAGTCCAGGCTGTGTGGCCAGGATGAGGAACTATGCTTTTTCTAAGGTCCCGCATCGTGTAAGCTTTTGATCCAACCTGTGCGTACATAAGTGTTTAGGGTTTGTGAATCTTGCGAAAGAGTATTATTTCGAGACGACAGCAAGACCTCCTCATTTGCCTCACACTCGCTAACTGAACTAGAATCCAGGCTTGCTGAACTACCTTCTGGATATGTAGTGAGGGGAGGTGGGAGATACATGCTCTCTCCTAAAAAATGTGTACAAACAAGCCACCGTTCACTGTCTGTTCAGCGTGCACAACATTCAGCTAGACGAAAAGCGTGTCCGAATGCCTTCGCATTGTTGCTCATGTGGCCATTCTTAGTACGTTATTACCCCACACAGGAATCATTATTTGCTACCTCGTGGGAAAAGTCAACAAGATACCGCTTCACTCCACCCTTCTCTCTCTTCTGCTCTATACATCCCCTGGCGCTATCGTTCTTGCCCCAATAAATGGGCTGCGCGCATATCTGGCCGCACTGTAAATAACGCCCTGAAAGCAAGAGCATACAAGGGACTTCCAAATTTGAACAAAAAAATAAGCAATGTGCTTGCACCATGTGTGAACATTTCGTATAAATTAATCGTAGTAATGAATTAATTAGAATTTAAGAGGAAGTGAAGCAATATAATCTAGAGGG
The DNA here is from genome assembly GCF_023375885.2 of Dermacentor andersoni. Taxonomy (NCBI): domain Eukaryota; kingdom Metazoa; phylum Arthropoda; class Arachnida; order Ixodida; family Ixodidae; genus Dermacentor; species Dermacentor andersoni. Next base: position 326,769,868 of record NC_092814.1, read on the forward strand.
AAAAGAATAGCTCCTAAGCTAAACTGTCCAAATAAAGTGGGAAAATATGTGAGAAACTTCATACGCTGACCTGGGTGTTTTAAGCACACTGTCTGTGTCTGTGTATGTTTCATCGTACGTCCTCGTACAGTCGCGCTCATACACTCTACTGCGTGTTTTGTTGCCATATAACCTTAAGAAATATTTGCCCCAGTGGTTGCTTTGTTTTTGCTAAAGATCATCTTGAAGATATAAATCTTCCTTAGACCGTCATCGATCACATTGTTAATATTAGTGCTTGGTCAAAATCGGCTGGTGTACTAACATGTGCAGTCGTATGCCCGCGGAAGCGTATCATAGGCAACTAAGAGCACCACCGCAGCCATTTCCGAATATCGTGAATTAATCTGAAAATTGAGAATGCCTCATTAACATGACAACCAACTGCACAATGTTGCGTCTTGAACCTACCGTAAGAAGCATGAGGAGATGGTTAGTTTGTCGACGTACCTAGATATGCTGTGTTTATCTGCTAACCATCACAGATAAATAAAGAAGTCGTTTTTAAAGTGCGTAACGTAGCAGTCTGTAATAAGAACCAGCTTGAGAAAAAGTAAAAACATTATTCGACTCTTACGTTCACATGAAGAGGTTTGTTATATATGCATTCGATGTTTTTATATATGCGCCTTCTCATAATATGCGCAGGTGACCTGGAGGTGACACCGGTCATCCACGGACAGGACAACTCCGAGGATGAAGCTGACCAAGAGGTGGGTGTTGACCATTTCTCACCACCGTGGCTTCTCAGCAGGTTTCCCATGCAGTGTCCGTTGTGTGCTTTTTGTCAAGGGGCCATCTTGATTTCACCACATGAGGTTTACACATCTAGAATAACTATATAAAGAACCTACTGTACATGATTTTTAGCAACAGTAAAGCTCAGGTAGTTTGTAGACAGCCTTTTATTAATAGAACGCGTTGCTGAGCTGGTTAAAAAGCGGACATTTTAGACGGGACAGCAAAATAAATAAAAAACACATGCTAACTCACAATAAAGTTATTCGAATCATATAGCGTACTTACAGGGAGAGAAGTAAGGTGCGTAGACGACATCGCTCACAAGAGGCCACGAATTTGACACTTTCTGTTCGCGCCCAAATCTGTCTCCACTCTTGCCCAGAATTCAACGGCTAGAAAGCAAATGCTCACAGGCACAGTACCGACAAGAGCGGAAACTCTCAAAATTGTTTAAGCTGGTTAGCGATTGCAAACATTTTCACATTCCATGTTTTTTAAACGTCAACATACATAAGTTGGAAGTGCCTTTCCGATTTTTGTGAGACTGCATATAGCAGGAAGACGTGAACCGATTTCTGTTGAACCCTTGAATACGTTTGGAAGACCCTTCGGACCATATACGGAACTCTACTGAAGTTGCAGTCTCCAGGACGTCGAGAATCTGGTTTCTTCAATGTGACATTGCGCTCGCTTTTGCGTTGTGCAATCATCCATTGAACAGAATGACATGGTCGCATTCCAAACCATTGCCGGAATAATCGTCGATAATTTTATGGTTTTATTGGATTCTATTTTTAGTTCAAATGATGTTTGTTTGGCTAACTAGCTGCACATTCAGCGAAAAGGCATTTGTAAATGTAACGTGTTGCTCCTTTGCTTTCTAATATTTTTGAGCACCAATTGACTTTGACGTAAATAATTTTCTTTACAATGAAAATGTCCAAGATTTTTATGATATCTAAATTATTTCTTGCGATTTTAAGTAACAAACCCTTAGGGGCGCGCACTACTGCAGTGAAATGAGTTTTAGCTATTTTTAGACAGAATGGCTGAGCTTTTATCGATGAATTCTGCAACGATGACTCTTTCAGTTCTTAGATATTAACATCCTTTTTTGGGAGTAACGCGTACGTTGGATTCAATTAAGCGCATAGTAAGATTGTTAATTGAGCTATAGCGTCTGTGTGCCTCGAATCGCTGCTAATGAAGTCTTGTGCTCATGTGATGGCAGGCCAGTTTTAATAACCAGATTTCGCGCCTTCAGTCATCTAGTTTCGCCTGCTCAATATTGGTATCTGTGTCCGAGAACCTCAATCGGAAACTGACATGAAAAAAAAAAATGGCAGAGACAGCTAAGACTGCTTACGTGCGGGAATGCGAAATGCATATATGCATACAATGCTTTCCCAATAAATCTGAGCGCCAGGTAAGCTCACGAATTTTTGGGGCTCCAAAGAAAGCCTCATTGTGGGAAAAAAGCATGGCAGGACTCATGTAACCTGCGGCGTAGACTTAGTCTACGAAACTCCACTTACAGGCCGAAGGGTCGATATCGGAGAGAGAAGCCGCTAAATCAACAATCGAGCGCGGCAATATGAACTGTGTATCTAGAATGAAGCCATATCGCACCTACCAGCGCATTGTCGGTCCTGCGCATGTGAACCTTTGCTTTTAGTTTCCTAACCCTTTGAAGGTTTTCGCCGTACATGTACGGCAGCGGTTTTCTGTCCCGCAAGGTCTTCGCCGTACGGGTACGGTTCCGACCCTCCGTTTCAAATTTCGCGCCATAATGACGATGAGCGCTCATCGGGAGGTGCTGCCACCTCTTAGCACTTACAAGATGCGTTTGAAGTTGGTGCTACCTTCTTGGGGAGGTAAACAGAGCTCATTGCTAGCTTCAGCGCGTCGCTCAGACTGCGGCAACGCCCCTTTGGCGGTTTCGGTTTCGCCGCGTGATCGCAACAGAGGCGCGCGAAACGTCATTTTTTTCTTTGTCGGCACTCTCTTGCAGGACGGTGGAAGTTGATTTCTATCTTGATTGGCGCTGCTCTTAGCTTGCTTATAGCGCCGTTCGCGAGGTATTCCCGCTCCCAGTGGCAACGCGCTTTCGCGGTTTCGGTTCCGCCGCGTGATCGCAACGGAGGCGCGCGAAACGTTGTTTTTCTCTTTGTCGGCACGCTCTCGCAGGGGCAGCGGAAGTTGATTTCTATCTTGATTGGCACTTCTCTTAGCTTGGTTATCACCACTTGCTCATCAGCGCCGTTCGCGAGGTATTCTCGCTCTCCGCGGCAACGCGCTTACGCGAGAGGGTGCCTCAGACCTCTGCCCAAGGCAGCCGCACGCAGAGATGGCATGTGTGCGCCAACACAACTCCTCGCTTCAAGAGAACAGACACGCATTTTAGGTGTGCAGACTGCGATAAGGCGCAGTGCCTAGACCCGTGTTACAAGGAGTACCACGCTCGGAAATACTATTGAACATTTTGCAGTTCTGAGTGATGCCGACACCAAAATACTGTTCCTAATCATTTTTGACTATTTATTCCCGACTTAATACATTTTGGACATTCAAGATCCGCAAAAAAGTAATTTGACCACATGGGAAAGTTTTTTTCAAAATAATTCGACCCTCAAAGAGCTAATCTACGAGTGCAGTCATGCTTGCATGTGAGCTAATGAAAACGTTTCATATCAGAAAGAACGAGAATGTGTGTATCAGTGACACTTCTGTATTTTTGCGCAGCACTGAAGAAATGTTTTCAAAAAGAATGCTGTCATTTGTAAAATTCAGTTTTTTTCTCTAAGTATTGCAAGACTAAGATATTTGTAATATCGCATGCGCAGCGCGGTCTGGGAACCTTCCTAGTTCTATAAATGTAGTACGTTGTATGCTTAGAATAATATTTATCCGCGAGTTATTTGCAAGATGAAAACAATGCCATCGAATTACCTGAAAAGTTCAGCACACCGGACTTCTTGGCCTTCTTAGCCGTCAGAGCCAGTTTAGCAGCCGAGAAACTCGAACCTATTGGCTCAGTGGGAATACGCGTTTTACTGACTTTCAACTTTGGTTTCACAGTTAGAGTAGACAAACCATGGTTCATAGCGAAAATCAAGCAGCCAACTACCTTATACATCGTCTTTTTAAAAATCACCAACAGTCAGCGCAGCGACAAGAGCTTCTGACTATATTGTCATCATCACTCAGATCAACAAAGCAGAAAGTGCACAAACTTGTCAATTTCGTTTTTTTTTTTTTTTTTTGGTGGTACCTCATGAAGCCCGTGAACTTGGATTCACTTTTAGGAATATGCATGCTCGCCGAACACTCGGACCGCGGAGTGTGACAGAATCTATATTACGCGCTGTTTCCTTAGCGGAAATGCGAAGTGATTCGATTAGGGCGCCCAGATAAACACAGATGTGCCATGGTTTGAAGGGCGAGCTAGTTTTCTGTGAGCCTTCACTTTGAACCCCACATAATGCTGGGAAATTGCTATGACATTCAAGCACCGAGAATGATCTGCCATCGACTGCTTCTATGAACAGTCGTCGGGGTGGACGCTCTTGCAGCGCGACCACCCCGACCTGCGTTAATCATCAATTGTGCCACTGGTTATTCTTGGAATGACAAAGAATTATCAGCGTATAGTCATGATAAGGCCACATGCGACATTGCATGAACGGACAGTCACTAAAAGAGGCTCTCAATGACATTTTACTAGCGAACAAGCAAGAGAGCAACATCAGTAGTCGAAGCTATACAATCGGTTCCTCAGAAGATCAGGCCTGCTACGACCGTAGCGCTGCAGTCAGTCATGCTGAAATTTACTCAGCAAATGAGAGGGCTTGACACCCGACATTAGTAAAGGAGCTGGTAAACCCGGACTTCTCATTCTTTTTTGAGGCACCAAACGAATGTGTTTACTTGGTGAAGTCGGTGGCAGGTCTACAGTACGCCCAGATGAGCGCCAACAGAAAGGTCATTGAAGTATTAATTGAAACTGATGCATCAGTTAGCATAGTTAATTCTACTGATCCCTCAAGAGCGACTATTGAGCGGCAACGTTGTTAAACTACACAGTTATGATGGAAGTTCTCGAGTACAACTAGTGACACAAGTGGGCACGCATGTCTGTAGAATTTCAAACAAGCAAAACAACTGCAGAAGCGCTACTCGTTCATGACGCCGCATCTAATGGAACACTGGCACATCTTGACTTGAAGAAATTTACGGTAAATATCAGATGACTCGATGAAGCCATTGTAGACATGTCAGTTGAGGCATACCGGCTTAATGAATGTATGTGCAGGCTCTCAAACCAATCTCGAGTTGGTCAGAGGCAATTGAGACGTGCCGGCACAGCTCCCGGAGCTGATGTCCACCGGAGCTTAGCTTCCTGCAGCGAAAGTAAGTGAGGTTCCGTTCAGGCTCAGCGACATGACAGCTGATAGCACAAATCCCTATGGGATATCATGAAAAAAAAAAAAAGCAATGGCTAAAAGGAGCGTTACAAGGCTTGCTAGATGCTGAAATTATTCGACGGTCAACATAAACCTTCGCATCTATGACTGCGGTTGTGCCCAAAGATGATGGAACTTTAAAGATATGCGCTAATTATAAGCTTGTAAATTGTCCGACTGGTCTTTCCCCATACCGATGCCAAGAATCGACAATATTATTGACAAGACGGGTGGATATACATGGTTTTCCCGCATCGACCTTTGCAAAAGGCATTGGCAGATACCGCTGCAAGGCCGCAACGAAATGATGGCTTTATTACTCTTTTCGACATTTTCAAATCCGAATGACTCCCTTTCGGTTGGAACAATTCCGACTCATGGCTTCAGATTCCGGTTCATGATTTCAGAAGATTATGACTGGCGCGCTTAGCGAATCCACCGGAATCATTTGCAACGTGTATGTGGATGACATCCTCATTTCTTCGAAACTCGTGATGACCACTGATCGCATCGGTCTCGGGTACTAGAGGCGCTTAGCAAAGCTGTTCTAAACTATAACCTAAAGACGAGCAAGTTCTAAAGTAACACCATTGCTTCCCAGGGTGAGTATCTGACAGACAGGAGAAACAATAGGCGCAAAAGAAGAGTCCGTCAGGCGCATCTCCCAGCTCACCAAACCCTATGACGTATATTCTGTTTGAGTATTCCTGGCTCTCGATGGAAATTTTAGGACTTTTATAAAAGAATAAGCTCTGTAAGCTCTGAAGACCAAATGCCTAGGTTCATGACGACATGAAAACATACTACATTTGTACGAATAATGAATGCGATCAGCAGATCTTGAGGAACTCGTAAAAAGATTACATTATCTGACCCGATGAAGAATATTCCAGGTTTCTCGAAGCCGTTCTGAAAGATAAACACCGGCACTTCCCAATATGGTACTGGCGCTGTCCTCTACCGGCGGGACGACAGTGACCTCTCGCGTTAACCGATCAAAGTGATCGGCTGTTACTCCTACACAATCAACAGGGCAGATGTTAACTTCTCAAGACGGAAAAATATGCATTCGCAGTGGTAATGTCCCTTCGTTATTTCAGGACGTACGTACCTGGAGGCAAACACTTAAGCCTATTTACTGACACCCAAGCACTGTCACACTAAAAAAAAGACTGGCCAAGTGGGTGAGCGAAATAAAGCAATCGCCTTCGATGTCACTCACACACAAGGAGAGAAATTATCAGATGCAGACACCTTGTCAAGACTGCTAATTAGAAACCAGGATGACGACAAGCATGTCACGAATACGTTGGATGAAATGATTCTCAAAAATGCTAGACTGCATGTGTCTGCAAAGAGCGTGGAGAAACACTTTAGGACTGTATCATAATTATACAGAATCCTGTGATCATGGCGGTTCCGGGAGACACATTTGGAAGACTAAACAGATTTCACGTCTACGATGAACAGAATATCTCAGAATATTTGAAGATATGCCATCAATGCAAGCTCCGCAAAGAGAACTTCAGACCCCGTGGAAGTCCAATGGCTATACCAAAACACACAGAAAAACCATTTGAGCATACAAACTTTCTTTGTGGACCTCAGAAAAAAGAGGGAGAAAGTACGAACTACGCAAGCGCTTCTACCGGCCACCCATGAGTGCACACGCATGGCGGTATGCAAGCCAAGAAACAAAGATTCCAAAAGCATTATATAAAATACAGAACGACTGCGATGATTCCCAAGAAATGGAGAGTTAACTGTGCATTTCAAGGAAACTACCGCTGCACCACTCGAGATCTTGGAAAAAGCCAAAACCGTCCATGTAATCGCGATAGCGTTCGTCTTCTACGGAGTTGGTGGCTGATGAGAGCGCCTAGTTTCTCGACACATTTCTTTCATTTAATATCTATGGCTGCTGCAAATACAGTGCAAGAACTGAATCGATTATTTTGCAATTTACCAGCCTACGTCCTGTACTACTCCTGCAGACACGGATTTTGAGAGACGGTCTGAGTGTCAAAGTTACATGAGGGGGCCGAGGACAGCGACTGAATAACGTCATAAAATTCTGCGATGAGATACAGAAGCTGTCCTTGGAGTTGATGGTTTCTAGCCCTGAATAAGTTTAAACACAATTTTCTTGCTTTTTAAAAATACGCAATAGAGGAGGTTAATTTATACTTAAAAAAAGAGCTCTATTTCAATGTCACATTCATCCGGCATAAAAGCTGCAGATTACTGTCGACAGAGAATAGAGGGCTAGGTTTCAATTATCTTTCATGGCTGAACTCCGGGAATAATAAATAAATGCAATGTCACAGCTTATGGAGTTCTTTCTGTATATTTGGGCAGTTATGGAACTGATAAAGTAGTCCACTCTATCCATTATGGTGGCGTTAGATAACAAACATGGAGGTGTTATGCGACTAAGAATAATCTGACCACTAAGAATAACGCGCCTAGTTTCTCAAAGAACTTGATTTCACTGTAAGGGCATGGATACTTCAAAACGAGACATCACCTGAATTAAAGGTATTGTGATTTGGGATAGTAGATTCCGTAACGTCCAATCAATCGTGAAGTCCGATGAATGATGATGAAACTGTCACCCGAAAATTTTGTTTCAAATGGCTGCAGAAGATGTCATGAAGACAGCCAGTTGCAACAGCTCTCATTGGAGCTCATGGTTTCCATCCCTGTGGTACGCTCAAGCGTATTTTTATTGCTTCCTTCGGAAAAAAATTTTGAGAACGGCAAGATGTGCTGTTGATATATCCGCTCCTTTCTCTATTTTCAGTCATCTGGCTAAAAAGAGGCTGTTTACTGTAGAAACGAAATGGTCAAGCTTTCAATTATCATTCATGGCTGAACTCCAACAATTTATACTTTGATCTATCCTTTCTTATCTCTATTTTCATACATTCGTGGTAAAAAATGCTGATTACTGTCGAGAGAAAGTGAAAGACAAGTTTCCAGTGATCTTTATTTGCGTAATTCCAGCTGCAGTACATAAGTGTAACGTCACAAATTTTAGATGGCGTTCTCCATATCTGGGTGATTACAACAGTAATAAAATTGTCTGCGCTCTCCTCCTGATGATGTTATACCACAAATGTGAAGGCCTTATGTCACTAAGCATTTGCGTGCAGTTAACAGTGCCTAGTTTCCCAACGAATTTGCTTTCGCTGTAAGTGCATGCATATTTCAAAACGAGGGAAGACAACACTTAAACATCTTGTAATTTGTAATAGTATATCCTGTAATATCCAATCAATCATGGACTCAGATAGAATGATGATCACTGTGGGACTTATAAAATTTTACTGCAAGCGGCTGCAAAAGATCTTACGAATGCAGTCAGTCGCAGGGTTTCCTTCCCTCTGGCGAGTTTAAACATACTTTTCTTGCTTCCTTAGGTAAATATATAGGGAATGAGATGTTGTACTGTAACCCGCCGTGGTTGCTCAGTGGCTATGGTGTTGGGCTGCTGAGCACGAGGTCGCGTGATCGAATCCCGGCCACGGCGGCCGCATTTCTTAGGGGGATGAAATGCAAAAACACCCGTGTACTTAAAGTTAGGTGCACGTTAAAGAACCCCATGTGGTCGAAATTTCCGGAGTCCTCCACTACGGCGTGCCTCATAATCACAAAGTGGTTTTGGAACGTAAAACCCCATAATTTTTTTTAAATGTTATGCTGATAATATATCCAGTGTTATGTGTTAGTTCCTTCATTTGCTATAAGAATGCTTATTACTGTCGAGAGAAAATGAAGGACAAGCTTTCAGTTGTTCGATGGCCAAACTCCAGAAATAGTACATAAAGGTAACGTCACATATTTTAGAGTCATTATCATCATCATCAGCCTGTTTTATGCCCACTGCAGGACGAAGGCCTCTCTCTGCGATGTCCAATTACCCCTGTCCTGTGCCAACCGATCCCAACTAGCACCTGCGAATTTCCTAATTTCATCACCCCACCTAGTCTTCTGCCGTACTCGACTGCGCTTCACTTCTCTTGGCGCCCTTCTGTAACCCTAATGGTCCACTGGTTATCTAACCTCCTCATTACATGACCTGCCCAGCTGCATTGTTTTTTCTCTTAAAATCAATTAGAATATAGCCCCCCCCCCCCTTACCCGTATGCACTCTGATAAAAACTGCTGTCTTTCTGTCTCTTAACGTTATGCCTATCATCGCTCTTTGCCCGGTCCTCAACTTGTTCTGAAGCTTCTTTGTCAGTCTCCAAGTTTCTGCCCCACATGTCAGCACCGGTAAAGTTCGCTGATTGTACGCCTTCCTTTTCAATGATAATGGTAAGCTTCCAGTGAGGAGCTGGCAATGTCTGCCGTATGCGCTCCAAACCATTTTTAGTCTTCTGTGAATTTTTTTCTCATGATCAGGGTTCCCTGTGAGTAATAAACCTAGGTAAACGTACTCATTCAAAGAGTTTAGAGGCTGACTGGCGATCCTGAACTCTTGTTCCCTTGCCCGGCTATTCATGATCATCTTTGACTTCTGCACATTAATCTTCAACCCCACTCTTACACTCTCTCTGTTTAGGTGCTCTATCATTTGTTGTAACTCGTCTCCAGTGTTGCTCAACAGGACAATGTCATCTGCAAACCGAAGGTTGCTGAGATATTCACCGTTGATCCTTACTCCAAAGCCTTCCCGGTTTAATGAGTTGAATACTTCTTCCAAGGATACAGTGAATAGCATTAGAGAGATTGTCTCCTTGTCTGACCCCTTTCTTTATAGGTATCTTCCTACTTTTCTTGTGTAGAATTAAGGTAGCTGTGGAATCTCTGTAGATATTTTCTAAGATATTTACGTAAGCGGCCTGTACTCCTTGATTGTGTGATGCCTCTGTGACTGCTGGTATCTCTACTTAATCAAATGCCTTTTCGTAATCTATGAAAGCCATATAGGGAGGCTGATTGTACTCTTCGGATTTCGCGATTACCTGAATAATGACATGGATGTGATCCATTGTACAGTATCCCTTCCTTAATCTAGCTTCTTCCCTTGGTTGACTAAAGTCCAGTGTTGTCCTTATTTTATTGGAAATTACCTTGGTGAATATATTATACAATACTGGAAGTAAGCTATTGGGCCTAGAATTTTACAATTATTTAACGTCTCCCTTTTGTGGATTAGCATAATGTTAGCTTCCTTCCAGTTTTTTTGGGATCCTTGAAGTCGATAGACTCTTTGTATGGAGAGCCGTCAGTTCTTCAAGCATTATTTCTCCTCCGTCTTTGATTAAATCGACTGTTACTCCGTCTCCTCCGGCCGCGTTTCCCGTTTTATGTCTTGGAAGGCCATTCTGACCTCATCGCTAGTTATGGGAGGAGTCTCTGCAACCTGTTCATTACTGCTTCGAATGGAAGTATCGTGGCTCCTCTGGGTACTGTACAGGTCACTACAGAATTCTTCCGCTGCTTTTACTATACCTTCTAGATTGATAATATTACCCTGCTTATCTTTCAGTGCATACATCTTGGTTTGTCCAATGCCAAGTTTCCTTCTCATTGATTTCATGTGCCTCCATATTTGACGGCTTCCTCAGTCATTCTCACGCTATTATTTCGAATACCCCTTATTGTCTCCCTGCTGGTCAGTTTTGGCAGTTCCGCGAATTGTATCTTGTCTCTTGTGTTGGACACTTTCATGCTTTGTTGTTTCTTTATTAGGTCCTTTGTTACTTGGGAGAGCTTGCCTACTGGTTGCCTTGGTGCCTTGCCTCCCACTTCAATTGCTGCCTCTGAAGCCAGCCTAGTTAGGGTTTCATTTATTACCTCTATGTCATCTTTATCTCTCTGTTCTAAGGTTGCATATTTGTTTGTAAGTTCCAACCTGAATATATCTGCTTTTACTCTTACTGCATCTAGGCTGGCCTGTTTCTTCTTGACCAATTTTACTCTTTCTCGCTTCAAATTGAGGTGACTCCTAGACCTATGATCACTGCACTTTAACCTGCCTAACACTTCCACATCCTGCACTATGCTGGGACCGACAGAAAGTATGAAATCAATTTCATTTCTTGTTTCCCCATTAAGGCTTTTCCAGGTCCACTTTCCCCATTAAGGCTTTCCAGGTCCACGTTCGAAGAATCGACGCCGTAGTTGCCAACTGCTTGTTCACCAACCTGCTTTTCCCCACTTTTGCATTGAAGTTGCCCATTACTACAGTATACTGAGTTTGCACTTTTATCATCGCTAAGTCAACATCTTCATAAAACTGATCTACTTCATCATCACCATTTACTGGACGTTTTAGCGTAGGCGTGTACTACCTTTTTAATCTATACTTCTTATTAGGTTTGATTACGACTACTGCAACCCTCTCATTAATGCTGTAGAATTCAAGAGTGTTGCCGCTATGTCCTTACAGATTAGGAATCCTACTCCGTATTGCTTCTTATCTGGGAGACCTCTATAGCAGAGGACATGGCCGTTAGTCAGCACTGTATAAACCTCACCAGTTCTAATGTCATTAAGGCCAATAATATCCCAAACACTGCCCGGGTGCAGAGATTCTTAGCACCGTTGTCTGCCTTACAGGTCTGACCACCGCCTTGGCCCGGTGCTCCGCAGCTGCTTGGGACTGAGGGCCGTGGGTTGATCGAATGAGCCATTTGGGAGGTCATTTTAGAGTGCTTTATCTATATTTAGGCTGTGTCTGCATTAAGAAATAGTCCACCTTATCTGTAATTTGAATTTTGTATCAACCGGCGTAAATGATGTCGATTGGTTGTCATAGAAAAGTAAGGACAAAGTTTCGATTTTATGATGCCTAAACTGCAGCAACAGTGCGTAAGTGTAACGTCAAAAATGTTGGAGTGGTTTGTCCATATTCGCACTATTAGGCTATCTGCAAAGCAGTCTACAGCCTTCAACGTGATGGAAATATGCCACTAGAGATTTCCTGGCTGATAAAAGTTCCTAGTTTCTAAACAACAGATTTGTTTTTATTTAAAGCCCATGACTGCTGCAAAATTAGGGCAAGAACAGGCTTGAACATCTTGTAATTTCTGAGCGTACATCCTGTAACATCCTCTTTATTCATTAGTTCTGATGAAATGGGGATTAACGTGTGACTAGTACTATCATTATTTTATTTGCAGGGACGGGAGGCGGTCACGAAGGCCGTGAAATGGAACAGCTCTCTTTCGAGCTCATGATTTCCATCTCTATGGTAAGTTCCAACCTACTTTTCCTGTTTTCATAGTGTTTTTCAACCACAATTCAGGTGGTTGAAAAATATTTGAGAATATACGCGCGAATGGAATAGCTCAGTGCCTGCGCAGCTGAGCGATAGCTTTTGTAAAGGAATATGTAGTGATTGTTTCTGTTCAACAGCTTAGAAATAAAAGATTAAAGTAGAACGTAGGTAAGGGGCTCAGGAATTGGTTATTAAAACGCCGAAATGAACAAGATTATGCGGCAGAAACCTGAAGAGTTGGAAGTCAGTGGTTAATATTACAAATGCAGAAATGATTGTAAAGTGGCCGTTTTCTTACCGTTGCAGTAAAATCTACTATTGCTGCGCTGGGTATCTTGGTCAGGTACCAATTCAATTTTTTTTTGTTCATATAATTTTTTTTGTATGCGGTTGTTAGCCTGACGTGTCGACAGCTTTTTTTTTTTTTCACCAGTTACATCCCAGAAGGTAAGATGACAGGAAGGGGTGTGTCTTCAGCGCTGCCGGACAGCCACACGTGACAGACCATGAAGTCACGCGTTTAATGGCGTCGTTCTTTTATGGGCCACAGATTACACGCATAAGGAGTGGAATAAGCGTAATGTAGAAACAACGCAATAAACATGCTTGTACCAACGACCCGACGGTCTAATGGATCTGGCTTGCGAGCTGTTGTGAGGATGTGCTGCTTGCTGTCATTTGCCATTATCAGATCCAAGTGGCTAGGTTTTCGTCTTGTCCGTGAAAGTGCAACAAATAAGACAAAAAATGTAAAAAATATCCGTATTTATTCCACCCTGTGAAAGTGGATGTAAAACGAAGCTGTTGCTGACGTTATACAAGCATACCGACGTCAGACGAAGTTATAGAAGCACCACCACCAGAAGCGACGTAGGTCACGCGAGCACGCACTTGTGCGGAAGTGCAGCGCAGATCCTAATTTTTCTAGGCCCCCCGCCAAGCGCAAGTGCCTAAATGAATGTTTAAAGGTAAACGGCGTCAAAAGCTGCGTAAAATACGATTTACACATTAACTGCAGAAATGATAGCTTCGGTTTGTAATTTGAATGTGCGAGAAAACAATCCAGTTAGCGGAAACTGCAGAACAAAGCCCTTTTGTAGCTGCCGTTTGAGGTTAGTCTGAGTGGCCACGGCCGCTAGGTGGCGGTCCGGCTTTTGGACACTGCTTTTCAACCTGCGTAGGACATTAGGCAGTATAATAGCAAGAGCTTGGTGGCACAACCCACCGCCCCGTTCCAAAGGGGGTGCTCATAACATACATACATACATACATACATACATACATACATACATACATACATACATACATACATACATACATACATACATACATACGTCCGTCCGTCCGTCCGTCCATCCATCCATCCATCCATCCATCCATCCATCCATCCATCCATCCATCCATCCATCCATCCAGTCGTTAGGAATGGCCTGCCGAGGTGGCAAAATTCGTTTTCTTCTCAGCCAGCTGCAGCTGCGAGCGTTGCGAGCTTCCCCGAAGAGAACCATGGAAGCCTATCACAATTGCTGCGGTGACTCATTTCGTAGGGACCTCGAGGTGCCGCTTCAACACCCCCTCAGCGCCGTTGTGACTAAACGCGATCGGCGGACCAACTATTGTTACTGAACCCGCCACCGCCGATACGGTATCTCTGCAGCAAGAAGAGCTTCCCTAACAAAAGGGTGCTTTGCGGTACGTGGGCCGCAGGATTCGTCTCAGTCTGCTGACACTCGTGGCGACTACAGGACGCAAGACAATGGACCACCGGCGGCCGCGTTGCGGGAGTCAGCTATGGGAACCAACGCGCCTTTCAAGACGTAAGCCCCGAGTTCTGCGAAGCCCGTCTCACCTCGGATGGGGCAGTGAAAACTGTGCGGAATGTGTGTGTGTAAACACCCTACCCCCTTCCCTCAAATCCGGGCCGGCCACGAGGACTTTCTACGCTGACTGGTCGAAGGTTTCCCTCACCTAGGGATCTAGGGAACACGGAGTGTTTATAAGCAGCTGTTTGTCCTGCCAGATCGTGCTCGTGAGCTGTCTGCTCGTCAGTGTGCTCTGTGCTGCGTGTTTGGAGCTTCGTGCTCGCATGCTGTAGGCTTCGTCTTGCGTGCTCCATTTGGGAGCCATGCTCGAGTGTCGAATGTATCTCTTGTTTATAATGTAAATACTGTAAATAAACCCTGTACGCCTAGTTCCTCCCAAGTTCCTCTCTACGACCTTCAACCCTTACAAATGGTGGCAGCGGCGAGATCGTCCGACAACTCTAATAACTGAGTGGCAGCGGTGAGATCGGCCTACGGCTCGTAGATCGGCCTACGACTCGTAGACAGCAACGGCAGCTCACGGACTTTGGCACATGGTGACCGACCGGTATCCTGATCAAGTTGGAGGCGACTTGAGATTGACCAGCTCTTGCAACGGACTGGATACGGCGGAGAAGGACTGGTGATATGGTGCTGCTTCAGTGGGTAAGCGTTTGGTTTTGGCTGTAAGATTTACCAGGCTTCAAATTCTCTGTGTAGATTTGATTCGCTGGGATCATTTACTTGTATTCTGATTTGCGTGGGTATCCCAGCAAGTATTGTGTGACAGCAGAGCCAAAGCTTAAAGTAGTGACCATGGCCCTGTTGTGTTTGAGGAGAGCTGACCTGTTGTGGTTGTGTGAAGAGATCGATGTAGACGTAGAGGAGGACTTGGCGGAATCAGAGATTCGTAAGACCATTCTGCAAAGTGGCAATGATTTGAAATTCATAGATCAAATTGGTAAACGAATTCTAAGTAAAAGACAGGAACGGGAATCAATTAGGCAAGAACGCCAAGCGCGTGAGCAAAAACGGCAAGAGCTAGAAAAAGAAATGGCAGCAGTGCACAAACAGATACCAGATTTGCAGCAGTTAAGCGCACGAAGTCAACAGCGGCTTGAGAAATCTGTAGGCTGGACGCAGTCAAAGGGCAGGAAGTCGATAGCATATTTCGGTGGAAAGCCGAGAGAAGTAGTAGTACCTGTGAGATTAGCAGCTCGTTCATAGGTGAACTTGAAGTGCTAGGAGCTAACGATGCCTTAGTGGCAGCAGAGGCCGGTAAAGAGCAGGGGGAGAGCGACGACGTGCTGTGCCAAAAGAGCACTGTAGAGACAGCTAGGCCAGCTGCGAATGAATTGGCACAGTTACCGCGCGTGTGCATCGCTTGTAATGTTAGCGAGGTTGCTAACGAGGTACAGAGTACTGTTGAACCAGCAGACACGAGCACCCATGTCGAGCCAGATCTGCGTGCTGAAGGGAAGTGCCAGCCAGACGATGCAGTTGAGGGCAGGTCGCAGGATTGCGAGCTGCGTAGCTCAAGGGAAAACAACTGCATTGTTCAGGGATCGGTGCAGCTCTCTGCCAGTCTAGGTTGCCAAGAGTGGGATGATTTAGTTAGGAATCATTCGGACTGTGCGCGTGAGACAGCGATCGAGACCGACGGGCTGTGTGCCGATGCACAGCGTGAGCTGCGCAATGCAGTAGAGGACAGTTCGCAGGAGTGCGAGTTGCATAGCTTGAGTAAAGGCTGCTGCATTGTTCCAGAGTCGGTTGGGCTGTCCACCAGTCGAGGCAAAGGGAGAGTTGATTTAAATGATAATCACTCAGACTGTACGGGTAGGAGAGCGATCCGGGTCGACAAGATGTGTACCGGCCAGCACGAGGCACGGGAAGGCGGCATGAGAGGGAGTTCAAAGCGAAAGCGCCGTAAAATGAAGCGCTGTAAAGACCGAAAGACGGTGACTAATGTAGCGCAGCCAAAGACGGCGAGAGACCCAAAAAGCCGGGGCGTGATGAAAAGAAAGGTGCGGTCGTCATTGACGACGTGTGCGCATCAAGCACGTTCGGGCGACCGGTCAAAAAGAGACCGAGAAGCATGTTCTGCACGGACGCGGACACAGGGCACGGGGCAGTTAAGTTCCTTGTCGTTCCGTCGTTCTTTTCGGAGTGCAGCATGTAGTGCGAAGGAGCGCAAGGTGGCAAGACGAGACAAGGTGGTAGGGAGTCGCGACGCGGTCAGTCGAGTTCGTGATGAAAGCGTGGCGCCAGGACGCAAATTGGCAGGGAACTGTAACGTCTTGAAGGAGCTGATAGTGTGTCAGCCCTTTTGTTGTTCCTGGGTAGCCAGAATAGCTTTCGAACCGCGACCACCTCCAGTACGGCTCAAAAGTATGAGTCAGATGTAAACGTTTGAAACAGGAGGCCAAGAGAGCTTCCGTAGAAGGAAAACGTGTTGTTTTGCTTTATTTTTGAGCATTTTGAAAATTTTCGCGATTTAAGGTTAGTATTTCTTTCAATAAGTAAGGTATGAGCTTTGTTTTGTTTGAGAAGCTCCGAGATTTGAAAGATGCGTTTTATGTAAACATTTAGTCTCGCGAGGTGTTAATTAATGAGTAGATAGGCTTTCTTTTCTTGTGAGTAACCTGAGTGTGAAGGTTATCGGTGAGAGGCCTATGGTAACGCGCGTGTGTATTAGTTAACCTTCTTTTTTTTATAAGTGTTTTCGAATTTTTTCAAGGTTAACAGCGTAGGTTTTCATTTAGTGCATCATTTGCACTGAGAAGAGCTCTTAGATCCATTAGCGCGTGTCCTGTGTGGACGGAAGGAAGCAGGTTTATGACTGGGTTGCTCGTGTGTATTGAGGGCGGCCGTGTTCTGACTTCCCTAATAAGCGTGCGCGTAACGAGTTATTAGCAGACGCATTTTTTAAAGGGTTCTGCGGAGTGCGTGGGTTACGCAAGTTTATTTGCTCGGTTAAGTTACGTGTCCTGTACGGACTAGAGAAAGACACGTGAGTAAGCGCGATGGAACATTTGCGTGCGACGCAAGCACGTGTTTGGAATAGGGACCACAAAGCTAGCGTGATTGTGATTACGTACCTGTGGAGTTGACCAGACTGTTCAGTGGCACCAGTAAGTGCGATAAGTACGCCACTGCGATAGGGTAAGAACAGGCTGTTCGTGAACTTCGGCTGCTTAAGTTATGTTTGGGTATTGGTGGTTGAGAGCCTTCGGTTTAGTTCTGCGTAAACCCTTACTCTTGTGCAGCGCGACGGTCTGGTTTGGTTGAACTCAAGGGGAACTTGAACGCTCGCTTTGGCGGCACGAAATTTTGGGGCAAAATTTGGGGTTCCCAGTTGAGTGGCTTGCATTGAAATTTTGTTAGGGAGCCTGATGGGTTAACAGCTGATTGCGGGCGTTTGCACGCTGAGTGGTACTGTGTTGCCGGGATCGACTCTTCTTTGCCGGTTATCGTGAGATGGTTTAAGGCATTCCAAGTGCGCAGGGGTTGTAGAGAGCAAAGCAGTATTCTTGCTCGCCAGCCATTCTCTTCCTGCCCAGCCTGCCCAGCGGTTGTCAGCACTGGCCAGGCGAGATATTCAGGGCCACGGAGGAGCTGTTAGGAATGGCCTGCCGAGGTGGCAAAATTGAAGTTTTCTCAGCCAGCTGCAGATGCGAACGTTGCGAGCTTCCCCAAAGAGAACCATGGAAGCCTATCACAATTGCTGCGGTGACTCATTTCGTAGGGACCTCGAGGTGCCGCTTCAACACCCCCTCAGCGCCGTTGTGACTAAACGCGATCGGCGGACCAACTATTGTTACTGAACCCGCCACCGCCGATACGGTATCTCTGCAGCAAGAGCTTCCCTAACAAAAGGGTGCTTTGCGGTACGTGGGCCCCAGGATTCGTCACAGTCTGCCGACACTCGTGGCGACTACAGGACGCAAGACAATGGACAACCGGCGGCCGCGCTGCGCAGGTCAGCTAGGGGTACCAACGCGCCTTTCAAGACGTAAGCCCCGAGTTCTGCGAAGCCCGTCTCACCTCGGAGGGGGCAGTGAAACCTGTGCGGAATGTGTGTGTGTAAACCCCCTACCCCCTTCCCTCAAAGGCGGGCCGGCTACGAGGACTTTCTACGCTGACTGGTTGAAGATTTCCGTCACCTAGGGATCTAGGGAACATGGAGTGTTTACAAGCAGCTGTTTGTCGCTGCTAGATCGTGCTCGTGAGCTGTCTGCTCGTCAGTGTGCTCTGTGCTGCGTGTTTGGAGCTTCGTGCTCGCATGCTGTAGGCTTCGTCTTGCGTGCTCCATTTGGGAGCCACGCTCGACTGTCGAATGTATCTCTTGTTTAAAATGTAAATGCTGTAAGTAAACCCTGTACGCCTAGTTCCTCCCAAGTTGCCCTCTACGACCTTCAACCCTTACAAATACATTGTTTGCACACGTACGTCACGCGCGCACGCACGTGCGCGCAAGTGTGGCATATATCCTCATTCTTGTAAGACCTCCATCTAGTACAACCGTGTTATTGAACTAATTGAATTCCTCTAAGTAAAATGCGTCAGAAATTTCGTAAAGTACGACTAAAACACAACCTGCAGACATGATAGCAACGTATTGTAATTCGAATATACGAGAAAATACATAAGTCTGTTACGCGGAATCTCAAACACATAGCCCTACTAGCTGCAGTGGTGGCGGTAGTGTTTTTTGGATGGGTACAGACAAAAAAATTCCAGCCAACCTGAGGCTAACAGCTTTGCTTTAAAATGAACCCGAGACAAAAAATTTCGGGCCGAACCATTCATATCGTGTTGGATTAGCCAGCGAAGCTATCGATCACAGACCGAGCAACTATGGCCAAACTCCGCGTCCAGAAACATTGTGTTGAATTTGGAACTTGCCCCAGTGAAACTCACGCTTCTGCCGCTTGACGCTTACGAGCGGGCTCCAGTGCGCGATCTTCGTCGGCAGCTTACGCTCGACGCCGACGATTAGACTCTCGCGTCTTCTCTCGCTGACGTTATTCGGAGGCAAAGTCACTGGCCGCATTCTCTATTTTGGCACGGACACGTTGTCGTTGGTTATAGCCGCGTCTCTGCTGTCGACGCCTTTCCTCGTACTCGGCTTGTTCTTCCACCGTGCTCACAATGTGTGGTCTTTCCACTTTTCCCATTTTTGTTGGCGTTGCAACTGTTCCAGTGGTGTGCCTCTGCAATGCACAATCCGGTTCTTCCACACCACGGTGGCTAGTGGCTACCGCGGTGCACATCCACGTGTTTTCCCGCCACAACTTCCGCGCCGTTGTATTGAGTTCAGACGACAGCACACGCAGCCGGCAGCAAGGGCGGCCAGCGCAGGTTCACTCCCCCACTGCGCAGATGCTGCGCGCGATGAAATCACGTGTCCTTTCTTTCTTCGGCACCGCATGCTATCGTTCGTTATCTTTTTGTTCACTTTACAGACGTTAGCTAGCCCAGATAACCACCCTACGAGACCACGCAGCGCCGCCATCTTTTTTGTTCACTTGACGGACGTACGTCAGCCAGCCCAGATACCCCCCTCCCCTACGAGACTACGCATACGGCTCATTCATAGAGGCCCGTCAGGTAAACAGCTTCGCTGTAAAACGCAGGAGGAGCGACGGGGAATCAGACCGTTCGGTGGCAACCAGACGCTACCGCTAAGCGAGCGCTGGTGCTTGCGGAATTTCTTTTTAAAGACGAAGCTTTTCGTTGCGAACATCGACGGGTTTCCTGACCGTGGGCGTTGTGGCTTGGCTGTTCCCTTGATGAAAAGGCCCAAGCAGACACAGGGGAGCACGTGCGCCACGCGCGCCGCAGGGTTGCTTGCAGCCCCGCCAGATTGCGCTTGCAGCCGCGCATCCGCTTTCTGGATAATAAGGAAGCCTAAGCCAACGTACACAGGGAATTGTTATGGGCTATTCTCAAGCACGAAGACATAGATGACGATTTCGTGGAGCTGCTGAGGGAGATATTTACAACCGAGTACGAATTGTAGGGGAAGGCTGAAAATGTAATGAAGGGGTGAAAATTCACTAAGGAGTGAAGCAAGGATGTCTTCTACAGCCATTGTTTACGTTTTATATTAAAGGGCCCCTGAAACGGTTCGGACAAATTTTGTAGACGCGTAAGTCTAAGTAGAACATTCGCACCACAATTTAAGTGAAGCGTTACGTATTAATGGAGCTACAAGCGATTACAAGTTACCCTCCTCCCTAGCCATGCTTTTCCTCCTCAACTCGTTGGCCGAGCGATCGGGGCTAAGCTCCGCCTTCACTGGTTCTGCCTGATGCGACGTCACATCGTCCACTTCCTGTTGTTTTGGAGCCCGCCCCCGCCCGCGCGAAACCTCTCCGCTAGCCGCTTGGCCGTCGACTCCAAGCGAGAGCTATCGAAGCAGCTTGCGTTGCGAGCATTCTGTCGTAGCGCCGAACGTGTCTGGTATTTCGGTAATCACACATAGCTGAACTTTTCGACGGAATGGTGGAGGCATAAACTCAAGCTGATGAAGGAACTTTAGCGTAGACGTACGTGAGCTGCCTGATCGGTCTCCACGGTCCAGCCACCCAATGGCGCAGAGCTTAACCAGCCAAAGAAAGAGCTAATATTGCTCTAACTGAATGTAAAACATTTTAAACATTTACAAAAACAACGTGTTAACGATTACGCTCCTGCGAAAAATTTACACCAGCAGCAAAGAAGAATACATTTTGTTACTACTACTGTGTGTGGTTGAGCTCTATGCCACCAGGTGGCTGCACCGTGACGACCATTCACATTTGCGCTTCTGTTCATCCCCTGAAACGACACGCAAGGGGACACGGCCAGGCCCTGTCTCCTTGCGCTTGCGTTTACCCTAATACCAGACTCGCGAAACGCTATTGCGTTAGTAATCTTCCGGTGTAAAGTGAGGCCGCAATCGTGCAAATCCTGGCGCCGGTCGGATTGCGGCAGCCCGATGCGCTGCAGCCAGTCCGCTCGTCTACTGACTTGCAGAGCGACACGATGTCGCAGCTTGACATATTGCCAGTCGCTACGTTTGCAGTCCACAACGCAACAAAGTCGAATCATAGCGCTTGCGGAAAGACAGACCGACACTTACGGCGGAGCTCTCGTCAAAGACGGAGCACATTGTAACACAAGCAGACGACACTTGCTGTGTGCCGGAAGTGCTTAAGTGTACTGAAAAATTTCTCTTGTGCATTCTCTTTATGTTACTTTCTCTTTATGAAAACAAATGAACTAACATTCCAACTATTACGAACATCATTTGTTTACCATAAAGTTGGAAAAATTATTGATCACGCACCCTGGTCAGCCAATCGGATAGCTCGCCCCACTGACGTCATATGGGTGATTTCCGTCGTATGGGTAGGGGCGGCTTAAAATTCCGCCGAGCAGTGTGCTGCGATCGGCAGCGATGTGCATTTTTAAAACATAATAGATTACACGATAATAGATGTGTCAATTAATGATCAGAAGGACCTACTCTAACGACTCAGTACGTTTGTATAAAATCGTCAAAATCGTTTCAGGGTCCCTTTAATGGCATAGAAAGACGACTGGAAAACAATGCAGTCGAATCCACGTGCGACGTAGCTTTAGACACTTCGAATTCAGAACAACCCACCTTATGTATTTTCAGAACCTATAAAATTATTCGGGCGTATTTTAGCGTCTAAAAGCGTTATAAACATGTTGCATGTTGAAACATGCTGATGAGAAGGAAATTGGCAGAAGTATAAAATGTGCTAGAACGTACAAGGAAGGTGTTATCAAATCATGATCGGCAATTTATAGCTATACTTGAAAGTGTACAATCAATACATTCTACCAGTATATGACAGTACCTTGAAGGTTAATAAAGAAGCCTGAGAAGTTAAGGAAAACGCAACCAGCGATGGAGCGAAAAATGTCAGGAATAAATAAAGGGACCCCTAAACGATTTTGACGATTTTTACAAACGCACTCTATCGTTAGGGTAGGTCCTTCTGATCATTAGGTGACGCGTCTAAGCGCTCCGTGTAAAGCGTGTAATTCATTATAAGGTTTTAAAAATGTGCATCGCTACCGATTGCAGCGGCACCGCTCCCCTGAGTTTTCAGCCGCCCCCTCCCAATTGACGTAGTTAGCCCGATTGACGTCAGTTGGGCGGGCTATCCGTAACTGCCGAGGTCGCTTCATCGATCGTTTTTCAAACTTTACGGTGAACAAATATTGTTCGTAGTGTTTGGAATGACGGTTAATTTGTTTTTATGAAGAAGTAACAGAAAGAGAATACACAACGACAGTTTATCAACACACTCAAGCACTTCCGGCACACCGCAAGTGTCGTCTGCTTGTGTTACGTTCTCCGTGTTCACACGAGCTGCTCGGTCACTGTGGGTCTCGAGCTTTCTTTCTCGAGAACCATTGAGCGCCATTGTCACGTTGTGGGCTGCAAATCTAGTGATTGGCGATATGTCAAGCTGCAACGTCTGTCCTTCTACAAGGGAACATGCAAGCGGAGTGGCTGCTGCGCATTGGGCTGTCGGTATCCGATCGGCGCCAGCATGTACGCGTTTCACTTCATGGCGAAGGATTACTACCATAATAGAGAGTTTCAGCGTGTCCAGTATTTGGATAAAAGCAAGTGCAAGCGAATTGGGCATTTTACCGGATGAGCGCAGGCGCGAACATCAATGGCCTGCACGGAGCCGCCACGCGGCGGCTGAGAGCTCAAGCAGACAAATACAAAGTGAATGGGACATTAAACAAGTGTATTCTGCTTTGCTGCCGGTGTAACTTTTCGGCAGGAGCGTAATCGTAAACGCGATGTCTTTCTAAAAGTCAGTTCGGCAGCATGTTACGCTCCTGAAACGTGTGAAGGCGAAAGCCCGCTGCACACTTAGTAAGACATTAAGTTATACGATTGGAGGGGTCAGACTTCTTGCAAGACATAACGAGCATCAGTGTGAAGTACACGTGTGGCGCTTTAGGTCGACCTCCTCAGCGTCACATGCGAGCACTTAATTCACTACCAAAACATGCAGCATGCATGCCGCCAATAAGTGTTAAAAATGCGTAACACAAGCGAGACACAATTATTTTGCATCGTCCCAGCAGGGGAAAGCAGCGCTCGCGGTCGAACGCCTTGCTGTCGCCGCTTCACACGTCGCACCTCGTTTCTCGCTTGGCGAGCATCCTCGGCCGTAGCGTACTTCCGAGGTCTACCGCGCAATCCGCCGGGCGAGCGTCCTCCATCACCGTCTCTCTCCCTTCGCAGTCGACTGTTGCCACAGCCGCCTCTCCAGCGGATGCTCGCTCGGAGAAGGTCACGTGGTGTTCTTTTGTGCCACTCGACTGGACGCCGCATTTTTTCAAGGCCATCGCACAATGAACGATTTAAAGCTTTCGCCTTAAAATGTTTTACACTTGGTTACAGCAATAGTAGGTATGTGTTTGCCTGGTTAAGCTCTGCGCCACCAGGTGGCTGCACCATGCAGGGCGCTCAGGCGGCTGACGTTTACGCTAAAGTCCCTTCATCCCAGCGGTAGTAGTATGAAGATGCTTTAGTTTGCTCCTCCGCCCATCCGTCCAAACGTCTACAAATTTTTTCCAAACTTCTTTAGGGGCCCTTTGAGAGAGAGGAAAAAAGCGGTGTGGATTAGGGTGCGAACTAGGATAACCAAATTATAGTTGACATTAAGAGCGGTAGATGCAGCTGGGCAGGCCATGTAATGCGTAGGAAAGATAATCGCGGGTATATTACAACTACAGAATGGGCGCCCAGAGAAGGAAAGTGCGGTCGAGGACGGCAGGAAATTAGGTGGTGTGATGAAATTAGGAACTCTGCAGTTCTAACTTGGAATAAACTAGCGGGAGACAAGGGTAAATGGAAATCTCTGGGAGAAGCCTTCGTCCTGCCGATGGACATCGAGATGGGCTGTTAATGATAATGATGATGAAACAGATTTTATAATTTTAACACGTAACACTGTGCACCCAAAGCGACCACTTCAAAAAATCGCAGTTTCGCCCGAAAGGCGAAGCATCGATTGCGATAGCACATTAGTGGACAATTATACGAAATAAGGATAGTTGTTCGATCGGCCATGTAAACTTGGAAATATGAGGAGTTTTTTTTTCGAAATGAGCCAAATCCACAAACCGAAACTGGGTGAGATAAAACGGTAATGACAAGAAAAACTAGGCAACTTTCTCATAGAAAAACCGTTGCAACGAAATGGGTCAAATAACGCCAGGCGAACGTGTTCGCAGATCGTATTTCGTATCGAAATTGAGCCAGATCCAGCTGTTGCACGGATCAAAATGAGCCAAATCCATTTGCCCAATAGGAGAGCGCTTTTGGCATGACGTCATTTAGCCATCGCTGCCTCCTTGTCAGTTCCCGCCAAGGAGTTGGTTCCCGCCTGACAGCTCAGAGTGTTTCGTTCGTGTTTTCGCGAGTTCTTCGTTTTTCTGATATCGTTGTTCATGGATTCGGATGGCAATGAAGAGATCGGCGAAAGATCTATCCCTAGACGTCGACGGCGAAGTGACAAAAAGCCGCATCACCACCGTAAAAGCAAGAATGCGCCGTTGCCAAAATGTAAACACGCGAAAAAGACTCTCAGGTGTGCGCTTGTGACAGAAGCATCCACTAAACGTTTCAAGGAGAAGTTTTACGAACTGTGTAGCGTGGAACAAAAGGCGTTCGTTTTGATGTACTGCACGCCAACAGCCGTAAAACGTAGGAGAGGAAAAGAAGCGGAACCTCGTCGGAGCCTTGCTGTTGTTTACAAGGTACGGATAGAAAATGGCCAAGAGATTCGTGTTTGTCGCGATATGTTTTGCGCAGTGCTTGATATTAGTCACAGCACAGTTACTCGCTATATAAAGCACAAGCATGAAAAAGGTGAAGTGAAAGCCGACAGTCGTGGAGGTGACCAGAAGATCAAGCGCTACGGTCGAAAGCGATCAGCTGTTGTGGGTTTCATTAAGCGACTTCGGGCAAGAGAGTCGCACTACAACCGGAAGAAGACAAAAAAGTTATACCTTCCAAGTGAGCTGAAGAGCATCCGAAACCTGTGGCAGATTTATAACCAACAAGCACCCGAAGATGTGAGGGTGAAGTATGGCTTCTTTCACCACATTTTTCGAGCGACGTTCAATCTTTCGTTCAGAACACCGAGGACAGACGTTTGCTCTGTGTGCCTGAAAAATGCGTATGAGATGAAAACTTGTGGAGATGTTTCACAGAAGCAGCGTGTCATAACAGAGCAACGTGTACACAAGTTGAAGTATAAGGCTTTTTATTCCCTGCTGCGTGAGAAGAGGGAAGACTTGAAAACATTCTCATTTGATTGCCAACAAAATCAAGTGCTCCCCAAAATTCCGGACCAGGAAGCCTACTACAGCCGCCAGCTCTATCAGTACCACCTCTGCGTGGTGGAAAACCAGGCAGATGGATCAATGCCCAAAGAGGCCATCCATTCCTACACATGGAGCGAAGATGAAAGCTCCAAAGGAAGCAACCAAGTAGCCAGTGCGGTACATAATACACTTCGAAGCGCTAACTTCGAAGGAATTAGAGAGGTGCGGTTAGTAGCCGATGGCTGTGCTGGACAAAACAAGAACAGTACTGTGCTTTGCATGCTTCTTTGGTGGCTCCAGAATGAGGCTCCAGCAGGTGTCTCAGTAGTTTCCCTTGTGTTTCCTGTCACAGGACACAGTTTTTTACCCCCAGACAGGGTATTTGGCAGAATTGAAAAAGATGTTAGACGACACGAAGAAATCCTGAATCCACAAAGCTACCAAAGGATTTTTTCAAATCACGACACTGTGTTAGAGCTTGGAAAACATTGGCATGCGTACGACTGGAAGGCCTACTGCACGGCGGTGATGAAGTCGACATCCAGCTTGCCGTTCAAGATAACCGAAACGAAGGTCTTCTACATTCAAAGAAATGCAGCTGGTAGGAGTCCTCAAATTAGAGCAGAGCCTCACTATAAAGTTTCTGTGTCAAATTTCGTGTCAGTGCTAAAAAGGGGAAGGTCCCTTGCACAAGCACCCATAAGATGTGCACTGTACGCACACCACGTCAACGAAATGAAAGTCAGAGATGTGACCAGCCTTCTTGTGAAGCATTTCGGAAATTCCTGGCAAGACAATGAAGAGCTTGCGTACTTCGTTAGTGTCTTCAGGCGCGCCCAAGGAAATGATCCTGCGGAAGAATTAGAAGAGAGCTGCTTATGCTGCCAAGAAGACGCACCTGCTCTTCAAGTATAGTTCTATTGTTCTTGAAGCACAGCAAAGCCCTGCTGCCAATGTTATTATAGCTTTTCTGTCATTATTACATGATGCCATTCTGGAAAGCCAATTTTAATAAAGTTTTCATAACAATACCGCCTAAAATCCAGTGTTTCAATTCAATACGAGCCAAATCCAGAGTTCTCACCCTAATATTGGGCATATCTGCCGCATAATTTTTCATTACTTGTGGTCGTAAACTTGCCCTAGCCGACATGTAAAGCATATCATATAATAGCTTTGCTAGCGTTGCATTTAGGTCCGGTAACAAATTTTTGCTTTTTTCTCAACTTTTGTTTACGTGGATTTGACCCATTTCGAAAAAAAACTCCTCATATTCGCCTAATAACTGAATTAACAAGCATGGTGTGAGCGCGTACGGGCGAACAAATACACATCACACTCGATTACCGCGGACACTCGCTGTGAGAACGCTGGCGTGAGCAAGCGCGGCAGCAGCAGCGAGCGAAATGACCTTCGTGCTGTGTATCGTTTCAACACAAACAGCGGCGAGAAAACGGCGCGCACACAGGTATGAGCCGTCTGCAGATCGGTTTCAATATACGGTGCGCGCTGCCGCGCGCCGCGGCGCAAAGTACGCTTTGCTTGCAGAGTAGAAAGCGCCCCCCCCCCCTCTCTCTCTCCCTCGCTACCGCACTGCCTCTACTTTTCGCGGGCGAGATTGAGCCGCGATTGTCAGTTCCCCTTGCGCCCTGTCGCGAGACACGCAGTTGCTGCCGGAGCCCAACTCCGCCCCCTCCCTTCCTTCCATCCCCCCACGGCCTTTCGCGCAATGGAAAACGGCGCGTTTGCTTTCCTCCCTCGAGCCCGCCATATTCAGCCGCGATCGTCGGATGCCCTCGCGTGGTTTCGCTCGCATATACAGCATACAGCGCACGGCGATGGTGTTATCGCCCTTGGACTTTATACGGAACATCACGGCGACGCTGACGGCAACATGTTTCTGAAGTGTCCATATAATTTCTATCGCAATAAAAGCCTCGGCTTACAATGCACTGCCAGCAGGTGTGGTGCCCGAATGAGTGAATGATGCTAGCGAAAACTCAGCAGACTGCAAACCTAAGCACTTAAATTGCAACTATTTATACTTCTCCAATTGTCAAACGATGTAGCGCAGCTTAGAGTACACTGCCAAGTTAATAAGAAGCCTCTGATTACTTTTGCTAGCGCCAGCTAGCAAAGCCTGCGCAGTCATGACACACAGTTCGCCACTGATGAGGGCGTAACTGAGAGTAGCTTTTCGCGTTGTTATAACACATGCAAAAATTCGTCGCTTATAACTTCGTCCGTAAGTCCAACGAACCAATTTTGTTTTTTGAGGTACTGTTGTCCTTGATGTTTTCAAGTGCCGCCGCGCACATGTTATAATTCGCCGATATTTTACGAACGCACTCCTTTTAGTGGGGACCATATTTCAGACATCGGGGCCGCACTTAGTAAAACCTCACCACCCCAAAGGGAGAATTTCGTTGGGAATGTTTCCACATGCAGAACGATTATCCAATCGTTTAATCAAGGGCTTTGAACACAGCGTCTTGTCACCGTTGTGTGAAATCGTAAATAAAGGTCTCATATTTTTTGTCGCAGTCAGCTCCCTTCTGCTCGCTTCCTCTTGACGTAAAAAGGCCTTCTGATATTTCGCGTCATGGTCTCAACGAATCTAAGAGTGTCGTCGCCTCATACTCAGCGAAGAAAGCCCTCCGCATAAGCATCTAACGCAAATGTAGCACTGGCAGTCCGCTTCGCCTATGTTTTCGAGGGATGGTATATATTGCATAGGTTTTTTTTCGTATGACGTTATTCACTGCCCTAACATCCCCGGCATTATAGTGAATGCGGTTTTGTCGTTAGCGATAACGAAAGGCATAAATGGAAGGTGAAAAGAATCGCTACGCAACTAAGTTTTTATTAAGAACCAAGTTTGGCGTAATGTATTCACGTACAGCTGTGAACTTTTCGTTTCTTCGGTATCATTCTTTTAGACCACCGCTCTTAGGCGCCCGTTCCTGCGGCGAGCGTCAGCGCCGACGTCCTCGGCCTCACCGAGTGAACGAGAACAGTGAAGGATGAAAGAGCGAACGCGGCGCGCATCGGCGGATGGAAAACGGCGATAGCAAAGCGGGCGCGAGGAGGAACGCGGAGGAGGAAGTTATGGTGAAAGCATGAGAAGAAAAGCGCAGTGCCGCGCGAGAAAGGCTCTGCGGCAATGATGGCTACGAGATGGCGCCAGAGCAGCACGCGTCAGCAATATGCAAACAAAGCGCTGCGTGTGCGGAGGTCTGTCTGCGGCGGCTGCTGTGAATCGCGCCCACGTGTCACCCGCGCACTGCGTTTCGCGATCTCGCGATTAGCGAGGCAGTCGCGCTACACTTCGCTCCGTTTGCAACGTGCCGCATGGGACACTTTGTCCGCGAACAGCCAATATATCGCGAAATGAAAATATGTGTAGAACTGCGCTCAAATTTCGCCTTAAGGAGTATCGTAATCATCTGTGAATTTCGTGTCGGCAGAAGTGGTCAAGAAATTACACTTTCAGAACTTCACGTGCCCGCCAAGGCTGTCCCCTCAATAGCGAAGGCTGAAGGTAAAGTCAATGTACAAAAATCGCTCGCTCAGCTCCGACTCGCACATGCCGGGTACGATGTTATATACCAAAGGGAACGCAGTGGATGCCGATGTTCCCCACATCTGCAATAGACCCAGCGGGCTGTAGTATGTACAAATAACCCTAGCATACAAATACCAGTACAAAAGTACATGCAAAGTACACAAATATAACAAGAACCGAGTACACCAATGCCGCTCTAGAGGAAGGTTAATCGCTAACCAGATACTTGATAAACGCATCCAAGCAAACCGTTATTTTCAGCGCAGATGCCGAGCTTCGGCGGAAGGAGTGCAACCACCTAGAGGCACTGAATTTCATCACGATGGCCGGACTACGTAGTCTTGCCGAAGAACGAGTCATGAAAACTCAACACTTCCCTGGGAAAAGGGAACTGTCGAGGCGAACATCATGACATCCACGCAAGCGGCTCTGAAGGGAACGTCGGATCGAACCACATCCTTGCTGGTTTAGGCGGCGAATAAAATCTTTAAAATGTTGAAATGTATTTCTGTCTGGCACCCACCGCGGAACCTCAGTCGCCACGGCGTTGCAAAGCAGAAATCGAAGTACTGGGTTTGACCTCCACCGTGGCGGCAGCATTTCAATGGCAGCGGAATGCAAAAATACTGGTGCATTCTAATTTAGGTGCATGTTAAAGAACTTTAAGTGGTTTAAATTATTCTGGAGTCACCCTACTACGGCGTACCTCATTAATCAGATCGTGGTTTTGGCCCCTGCAACCACGAATTTATTTCCGTTTGCCATTTCTTCTTTGTATTGACGGCTTCCTACTGCCGACACAGGAAATGCATACCTAAGCAGCAACGCCAAGGGTTTCCCAAAGAGCAGATAATTGCGGCATATGTGCATCTATGACCACAGAAATGTTGTTAAAGGACGGGGATCCCCTATGTGCAGCGCGAGAGCCAACTCTGCCGCATAAACAGCGCATTTTGCAATTGTCTAAGTAATTTAAAATGCGACCTTTAGTGATTACTGCAGTCTTCCAATATTACTAAACTTTGCAGAAGTTGACGTGAAGGTCGTTAGAATGTGTAGAATTTTATCCGCCGGCTGCATGCCGTGCCAGGTGGCCGCTCTGCGAAGGTCTACTCGGTTTTGTGCAGAGTTTCTCGCCGGTACGCGTCAACGAACTTTTCGCAGTATATTGCAAGTTGCCTAATTGTTTAGCGGGCTTTAAGATTTCACCACGCATGCTTTACGGCCCTCGTATAAGCTTGTCTATGCAAAATTAAGGTCGACTCAATTTTCGTAATGCATGTCTAAAGGTCTTGCTGATGTTGCGACCTTACAGCGGGAACTACATACAGCGGGAAATAATGAAAGTAAACATCAGGGAACACAACGACCATAGAATATCATTGGACATGCTACATAATGCACCATGATCGGTGGTCTTAACGGCCCAGCTTTATGCGCAAAATCCGTGGCTAGTATTATGTGGCAATGGTGGAAAATCACTTGCAAGGACACGAGACTAAGCACCCGGTATAGCCCGGAGGACGTCGATGCGCTTAGGTGAGTATGTGGAAAGCGCTGACGGTGCCCCGCGGAGCGAGGAAAACGAACTCGCGCTGTGCAAATGGATCGCTCCTATTCTGCGCGTGTGGGAAAAAGGTCACGCTCTCTACTGCACGGTATAAGCGATGGATGTATGTGGGAGCAGGATGGGGAGGGGCCGCCTATGCTTCCGCCGTTGCCAACTTACAATTGAAAAGGGAAAAAGAGAGCATGAAAGAAGTGACCACAATATGAAATACAACACATGAGCAAAAAAAAAAAAGTGCCTTTTCTATACCTGAGAGCTGGTTTTTCGGGACAAAAAGTACTTTAGTTTGC
Organism: Dermacentor andersoni; assembly: GCF_023375885.2. Taxonomy (NCBI): domain Eukaryota; kingdom Metazoa; phylum Arthropoda; class Arachnida; order Ixodida; family Ixodidae; genus Dermacentor; species Dermacentor andersoni. The sequence continues at coordinate 326,800,948 of NC_092814.1, forward strand.
TCATGTTTTCATAGGTGTTCCTAAATAAAGGAAAATCGTGCTGTAAGTGCATTAGCTCATGATGTGGATTAGCTCAAAACTTTGAGAATTACTGTTTAACGCAGCTGGACTATAAAGCTTTAGTGCCGCTACTGAAACTACCATGTTGTGCTGTACGATAGGTAATCAATGCACGGTGAAAGGCATGACAGTTGATAAAGAACCTTGTTACGGAAGAAAATTTTCGGGAATTTCTAGAAGATGAGGATTTTCTCTGAAAATACAATCTGACCGTTAAGCCGTCAAGACCCACTAATCAATGAAAACTGTAAGCTCCGAAGCCCAAGGTTGGTTTTTATAGTTGAAACACTGGTAGTGTGGAAATCCCGAGAAAGTATAAAAGAATTTTGGACTGATTTTATTGTATGGACTAGATAGCGTTTGCCCTAGTCCCAAATCGCTGGCAAGTACTCGAGTTCAGTCGACTTCCCGATTGACAAAGCGGCAGTTTGAAATGCGTTGGTGCTTCATCAAAATTTCGACGTAAGTATCTGGAGGAACGGAGCTAACGTACGTATCACAAGGCGCATATTTCATAATGTGCACATTAGGTACTTATAGGAAGTGACATGCTCTAGTAATGTTCCGGCAATCTTGTATTCGTATAATGTGGAAGAATTACTAGAATGGATGAACTGCGTGGTCCCACACTTATTCGTATTTAATGCCATTACTTGCTCCTTGCACCAGTTACTTTGTCTAGACCTTACTGCAGGCCAAAGTTATCCAACTCGTTACATATATAAAATTAAACAGCGCTATAGTCAGCAAGATGCAAACAAACTTTATAAATAAAGGCTGCAGCAGTTTTGGTTCCATCAGCAAATAGTTTTACATTAGATTTCATGGCATCGGCCAGATCGCTAGTATACAAAACCTCCAAGATCAGTTTTGCCAAGCCGTTAAAAAACTGGTACATCATATAATTATGTGATACACGGTGTTCGCTCATAAGTCCTTTTCCGCAACCAAAATAATTTTGTATGATTTATTATCAGGCTAATAAAAGAACCATAACTAGACAAGTGTTATGCTATGGATTCAGGACGTGACTCCCTTCGAGAAGCTGTTACTGCATCCTGAAAACATTCCATTTAGTCGTGTTAATCACGTTGTGTCCTATGTAATTATGTTTTCGCTGTTTACTCATAACGCGCGAAATAAAGAAAGTGGCTCGATTTTGACGGCGTGTCCGCGCACTGCGCTACGCCAATGGTGCCGAAAGAGAGTAGAAAAAAGAAATTCAGGACCCATTTCACCTTGTGAACGTGGTTGGAGAGCGAAGCTGTGGGGTGACCACCCCGTACGATATGGCAATGAGACAAACAGTAAACTTAGGCAAACATTGTATTTTGTAACTATGACAAAGGGCTAAATTTTCAGTTTTAACGGCAGAAACGTTCTTTGTCAACATAATATCAATACACGTTCCATGTGTGGTTATTGGCTGAGTGGCATCGGTGAAGCACATCAAGGCAAACTCGTCGGCGACGAACTGGACAACCCAGCTGCTTTGTGGTTTGGCATTGTCCACGGTGAAATCAAGGGTACCACGCTGTCGGTCACATTCGCGCCTCTGTTCTTTTCGGCGTTCCTCGTATGCACATTGCTCTGCAGCAGTGCGCACATGTCGACTGCTCATATCACAAGTACACACGGTTAGGATTGGGGGCTCAATCCCATCGCTCGCAATCAGTTGTGAAGATTGGAGTCGGGCATGAATTAGAAGGTAGCTGGCCCATGCCGTCGTCTAACTTATCCACGCTGAGGACGTTGTTGAAGGGAAGAACTGCTTCTCATCGAGAACGAGGAATATGGGTTTATTTACAGTATCTACATAAGGATGTTGCAGTTCATCAGTCTAGCATGACTGCGAGAGAAAGTGCATCAGTCTAGCAAGACTGCGAGAGAAAGTACACTGCGCAGCCGCACAAACGGTTTATAAACACTCGGTCCCCCCTCGATCCCAAGGTGAGGGAAACGTTCGTCCAGACATCGTAAACAAGCCGCCTCTCTGCGGGACGGCTTACACACACACACGCACTTCCGCACAGGTGCACGGTCCGGAGCCGACGTCAGACGGACTTCGTAGAACTCGGGGCTTGTGTCAGGAAAGGTGCCTTTTATTCCCTGAGCTGACCCCCGCAGCGTGGCCGGGTGCCTATTGTCTTGCGTCTTGGACGGCGCAGAGGAAGGGTCTCGAACTACGTTCCCTCGGGGACTCCCTCGTTCACAGCAGACCAGGTTGGCGGTGGCGGGTTCAGGCACAAAGCCTGCTTCGTCGCATTTTTTTGGCTCCTGCGACGGAGAGTTGAGGGCGCGCGTATTGTTCTTCACACACAGTCGACTTAGTGACGCCGTGGCTAGAGGTTTGCGGTGGTGTTCTAGGAAAGTTGTCGCTGCTGTCGCAACTGGCTGGAAAAACCCGCACTTCAGCTGGCCGTTCTTAACAACACACAATACTTGGCGGACTCACATATACACGGTAATGACGTCACATCCTCTTCCTTCTACACCCCTCAACCTTACCTCATCGCTCTACTTCTTTCCATTGTTTGTTCCCCGACTGCCAATACATGGAGGACTTTTATATATACAAGGTAATGATGTCACACTCTTCCTTCGACACCCCTCACCCTTACCTCCTCGCTCTACATCTTTCCTTTGTTTGTTCCCCGGTTGCCAATACTTGGCGGACTTTTATATATACAGGGTAATGATATCACATGTTCTTCTTTCGACACCCCTCACTCTTACCTCCTCACTCTGAATCTTTCCATTGTTTGTTCCCCGGCTGCCAATACTTGGCGGACTTCTATATATAAAGGGTAATAATGTCACATCCTCTTCCTTCGACACACCTCATGCTTAACTACTCGCTCTACATCTTTCCATTGTTCGCCAGCTTCCAATACTTGGCGGACTTTTATATGTACAGGGTAATGACGTCACATTGTCTTCCATGGACACCCCTTTCCTCCTTGCTCTACATTTTTCCATTATTTGTTCCCCGACTGCCAATACTTGGCGAACATTTATATATACAGGGTAATGATGTCACAGCCTCTCCCTTCTACACCCCTCACTTTTACCTGCTCGCTCTACATCTTTCCATCGTTTGTTCCCCGGCTGCCAATTCTTGGCGGACTTCTATATATATGCAGGATAATGACGTCACATTGTCTTCCATGGGCACCCCTCAACCTTACTTCCTCGCTCTACATCTTTTCATTGTTTGTTCCCCGGCTGCGAATACTTGGCGGACATTTATATATGCAAGGTAATGTCGTCACAGCAGAGAGAGAGTCGCTTCCAGCCGCCCAGCCGGTCTGATGCGCTGTTGCAGCTACAGTACGCTACCATCTACTACCTGTAAATACAGTATAACGTTTTTCGTTTCTTCTTCGTCTGCGGAAAGAGTTCGGTTTTCGTGCTCCACCCCCCCCCCCCCCCCCCGAAGCCACAACACTACAATCTAAAACAAAATTACACCCTTTGCGCTGTATCATGCCACACAGCAAAAAACGTCATCTGTCTTGTGCGCATTGCCTTTCTTTAACGGTGTGAGTCCGGTGCTTTCCAGTAACGAACGGCATGCACGTTATCAGCATGACATATCATTCCCGACAGGAAAGTTGCGGGCTCGGTGTTTTCAAGAAAGGAAACGCAAGCAAGGCAGATGTGGCAGATACACACCCCAAAGGGTGTAACAAAGAGTATAGGCCGAATCATATATTCAGAGCAAAAGCCCCCAGATTTTCTCTCTCGCGCCCACTCTTACTCGGGCCTGCGCACAAACGGCGTTGTCGCTTCCCAGTCGCCGGTCACGATGCGGCCGACCTTGTTCACCGAACGTGCGCTTGAGAGCAGCACGATACCACTGCCCAAGCGCGCCGGCACGCGTATTTTTTTTTTTTCATATTTTGCGGGCTTTTTGTTTTGCAACCCTGAAAAAGGGACTACGTGAGACATATCGTACATGAAACAAATCAACCTGTGTTTTCTGAAGGTGCCCTACAAATCTGCGTACCATACTTGGGGTCAATAGCCAATAATTAAAAAGTTGGGAATTAAACTTAATGAGCGAGTAATGGGGAAAAGAAAAAACAACCTGAGTTACTATAGACCAGAGCGAATAGTATGCATTCGGTTCAATTCACTCGCGACACGCGCTTTTCATTTTTAGAATCTTGGCTTAAGGTACGTTGGACAGCCTGTATATTTGCACATCTCATTCCCGTGTCTTTGGCGCAAAGGAAGTAAGCATGTGCTCTCGAGCACCCGTGCTGCGCAAGGTGGCCCACGCGGCCATCATCTCAAATAGATAGTTGGCGTTGGCACAATAGAAGTGAACGTGCTAATGTGGCCTAATGGTTAGAGCATCGCGCTGATCTGCTGGGGGTTTGAGGTTCGAACCCGTCATCGCGCGTGTAAATCTATTTGTTTTAAGTGCGAGCTGCTCGGCAAGACAACACGAGCACCCAGAATCCACGGTCAGGAAATTCCGGGAGGGTTCGAAAAGGAAGCTTTGCTTTTAAAACCAACTCCACTCAATGCATAATCTCAGCAACTGTCTGATCGTTGCCTGGGCTGCGTACGCACGCGGAACACCACAGACACTCAATCAATCACGGACACGTTTCCACCTCTAGACGGGTAGCGGAGGTCAGGCAAAGTGCCGAATTAGTTCCTTCAGAGTATTTTTGGCACCGCTAGTGTAGCGGCGTGTGGGCGTGCCATCAAGCGCCCCTTTTCGCATTCCACGCGCTGCGGGTAAAGCGTGGAAAAAATAATTACGCAGAACACAGAGGGCGATGAAAACAACTGAATTCGTTGTTTTAGAACGCAGTAACAGTTTTCCCATCGGAGGTGACGGACTGAATTCAAATGTAAAAACGTGTTTACATATCATATTTAAGTTTGGCGGATTTTAATGTATAAAAGTAATGATATCGTTGCAGAAGAGGACGGACGTCCGAAGACCATAGGTCTCATAATCGCACATATTGCCAGTTTTTTTTTTAAACAGCTTGTCTGCCGGTAGCTGGGACATCCTGTGTATTTAAAGAAGAGCAAGGGACCAAGACGGAACCCTGGGAACACCGGTACCTGCGTGAAAATATCTGCGTCGTAATAACCATTAGTGTTACAGATTGCACGGCGTTAGTCGGAAAGCATTGAATTCATTTTGAAAGATTATGGCCAATTTTTAACACATTCCTCTTATGGAGAAGTAATTTATTACCTTGTCAAACGTTTTTCCGAAGTAATGAAAGATACGATCAAGAATTGAACCTTTGTCTATGACGGGTGATGTGCAGTGATGGAAAGACAGTGGTCGTTTATCACATGAATAACTCTTCCGGAAGCCGTGCTATGACTCTCTAGAAGAAGAGTTGCTGCCTAGAATTGATACCAGGAAAAATTATATAACGTGTTTCATAAGCTTACATTAAATGCTAGCCAGAAAACAGGTCTGCTGTTTAGTGGGGACTGAACTTTCAGAGCTCAAAAGGGGAACCCTCCTTCCTTTCTCATAATATGGAAATAAGTTGCTGATTGTAATACGACGCTCATTCTTTAGAGCAAGTCTAGTGTATAGACAGGGTAATAGTGATGTCAAAAGCTTTATGAATGAGAAAGTCAAGAAAAAAATTCACCGACGATTACGATGCTTCCTAATCGGAAATTGGAGTGCAGCTCTACATGTGTTTTCATTTTGTGATATATTGAGGCCAATAATTTGAGAAAGACATTAGCAGAGTCGGCGATCATCGAAAATCTGATCTGCGGGTCAAGCTCGTCGGCTTTTATGCATGACTTGTTGAAGGTTCTAGTGTAATCGCCGCTGTGGCATGGCTTCCAGAAAGTACTACACAATTCGCGTCGCCCGCACAATCACATTACAAAACAATCACAAACGATGGCAATCGAAACAAGCGCGAACGAGACCAAACCAAGCTAACCAAACAAGCGCGAGCGAGAGCTGACGCGAGCCGACGATAGTAGGAAATGAGCGGTCCGGCTGAGACCCCATACGAGTACGCTCGGGCGGTCGGGAGGGTCCGCATGACACTAGTTTTCCGTGCGCACATCACTGAAAGGGCCGCTCTCTGCGGTCTCGCCGTTCGCGGCTCGCGTCTTTCATCTACCGCTCCGCGTTCACTTTCTCATCTTTCGTTGTGCTCGTTCATTCGGTTACGCCGCCGACGCCGCCGACGCCGACGCTAGCCGCTGGAACGGGTGCCTAAGAGCTGCGTTCTAAAGCAAAACAAACAATGAGAACCGTTGTCCTTCATTTAGGTCAATTTTGCCCGTTCAACCCGCAAGTATGTCGCGAGATCGTACTATAAGTATGGAAAGCTATTTGTTTACGGGTGTGGAAAACAATTTTACTGAACCCTACCTTCTCAAGCATGTTTTGTTGCTTTCAGTATTTTTCTTGCTCCTTGAGCACGCAATAATGACAAACCTTGTCTTACAAACAATGAAAAAATTGTGACGTGATTTGCTTCTCCGCAAGCAGTACACTACATTAAAGCTATTAATGCTAGCAGCCAACCAAATGTCTCTGTTGTTGAGAAGTTGTCTTTAAGCGATGCACACACAGTATTTGATTACTGAGGAACATCATGTAAAATAACAGAAAACTATTCTGCATAAAGATATTGCACCGATAGTACCGATGAACACGACATTTTGAGTGTCTCTGTATACAAAGCTAGATGTGCTTCTTCACGCGAACGAGTACGGAGTGGGCGCGTGTACGTCACTATATGTGCGCATGTATGTGTGTGTGCGGGGGAAAGGCAATATGAGAATTTGTACCCTCTCTGGTCGTGCGCCGAACAAGCGCAATGGCATTAAGATCGAACGTGCAGAGCGCAGGAAGACCGTGACCAGCTAGCCGGAGCTCTCTCATGGGACTGTCCCATACTGGTACTTATCGTGTATTCTGAAAGATGGTCTGAAAGGGCGCACATATATGTGTACACATACGGATGCACGCATACATGCGTTTCAGCTCTTACCAGCAAGGTCGACAGCATCACCGCCTCTTCGACCGAATTTATCGACCGAAAGACGCCTGAAACAACATCGTTGCACCTTCGGCAAATGAAGCATCCAAGGCGTTGGTGCGAAGAACGGTACTTATATAATACATCGGTACACGTTACATCTCTCCTCATGATTTGAAATTGAGCATAATTTTGAATCGAGCATATTGCGTTTCACAGCATGACTGCATCCTTAACTTTACATCTCCAATGAACACCGCGTATGTATTTTGTTGTATTTTTTTCGTTCTTTTTGTATTTCGCGCAGTGCGTTACTTGTACCGGCGTCAGCACAGGCGCAACAACATTCCAACTTGCTGCGACACCGGGATCCGCACGCATGGCGCGTGTATACAGACGCATCGTCATTGCCCGAACGACGAGACAGCACGTTGACTTATTACAATGGCACTACAAGTGAAACAGTCAATAAGGTAGTCATAATAATGTGATCAAATTCCTCCGACGCCAAAGCGGTGCAAGGGGGGGGGGGGAGTGGTTAGGAGAGAGTGTGAGATCATCATTCGATATAGTTTACCCACATTTACACATTATTCGTAGGAAACGAGATAGAAACGAGATTCCAAACTTATTCCATGTTTTGGAACTCTCTTAGCGCTAAAGTAGATTATGCTAGGGCCCCACCATCAACTTCCTGTAACGGATGTGACGTCGGCGCGAACACGTATAACAATCTCTCTTGACAGGGACGGCGCCGCCATCTAAGAGCGCTGAAGCGAGGTACTGTATCATGACACTAACGATCGCCGCCAGTGAGCGCTTCGTCAGAGCAGCGGAGGCTTTAACGCGATGTAACTTGGTGTAGGCGGTGTAGGCCTTCAACCGAGGTGACGACGCAGTTTCCGCACATGGTTTGTCTTTCGCATCGGATTAGCCGGTGTCACCTCGTCACCTACGGAGTGCAGCTTGAACATGCATCAGCAGTGCTTACACGCCGCCTACTGCTTCGCTTGCGATGGCACCAACTAAGAAAACTGCTGCGCTAAGCGGCGCAGAAAGGCAACGACGTCGACGGGCGAAACTCGCTTTCGTCCGGCGAGAGACACGCCAGCGCGAAGCAGAACGCCTTGGCGCGTTCGCGGCGCACATTGAGAACTCTTCCACTCGCATTCCTGAAGCTGAGCGCGTCGCAGCTCAACTGGTTGCCCAAGACGCTACGGAGCCGGAAGAAAATGCTCGTACCGAAGCGACTCGCCAACAGGACGCCGCGCGAAGCAAACCTGATACGGTTGCCGACCCGCAAATCATGCGCCTTTCACTGCAGCGGACCGTGAGTTCACGAAGCAACTTACTAGCAAGCCATTCGGTTTCGCATGTACCGTTTGCGAACGCCTGTGGTTTATGGCGGATTTGCGCAGTACTCCGGCGCGTACAATGCAGTGTCTCCGGGGGATGTTTCCCGCTCGTGAGTCGTTCGACAACTTCCGCTTGTGTGGCAATTGTCGAGGATCCCTGTGCAGTGGGAGGGTGCCGCTGATGGCTACTTGGAACATAATTCTTCATATACAATAAACATGCAACATCTTCTGTCAATTGTTGAGTAGGCCATAAATATGATCGCTATGGCGCAAACAAGGAAGGACGGAAGGGAACACGGAGAACGCCAACTTTCGAATGTTTATTTTTTATTATACCGCATGCAATATATACACGCAGGCGAATGCGCAACATAAAAAAAACAGCTTCAAGCGCCCAACACCCTAATGAAAGCCAGATATCAAAAAACCTTCTTTCTGCATGAAAAAGTAAAACTGATGTGTCACTAATACACGACGAACCTCGCTCTTTAATATGAAACGCCTCTAGTAATTCACGTGCCGTAGTGTCCCTGCTTCTTCCAAGAATCCGTATCTTGTGCAGTCGTGGCTCACACTGATGTGAATTGCAGTGCTTAGGCAAATGTGCTCCGTCTTTACCTTTCAGTGACAGCTCATGTACCCGCGCACGCAAATTTACGCATCGCCCAGTACACGACTCCGGCAGCGCATTTTGTGTACGGCTTGCATGTACTTTAAGACAGCCACGTTTCTTGCTCCCATCAGAAAACATGCGAGGACACAGCTGGGTGAGCTTGTGTGGCGCAAAGAATACGACTGGCACCCCACGTCTGTCTGCAACCTTCTTTAAGTTGTGGGTTACACGGTGCATATAAGCTAAGACCTCGGGCCTCAGCGTTCTCTGCGCTTGCTCAGCCTTTCTCCCGTGTTCGTCGCTCTTGAATTTCTGGAGGAGCGACTCGGCAACGGCAGTAATGAGTGTGCGGAGAAACCCAGCGGAAGGCAGTCGAACCAATCGATTCTTAAAGCTTGCATGCATTGCGTGAGGGTACGACTGTACGAGGGCGGATTCAAGGCAATGTTTAGCAATGGCTCTATTAACTGTCATGGAATGTGCCGACTCATATGGCAGTAATTACTTTGGTGTTCTAGGCGAATAAAGCTAGCAGGTGTGACCCGTTTGCAAGGTGATATTAATATCTAAAAATTGCAAAGAATTGCAACAAGGTACCTCGTGAGTGAAAACCATTCCCTTGCCTCACGAGGTACCTCTTTGCAATTCTTTGCAATTTCTGATAGGCTGACAGTATCGCGAGCAACGCGTTATTTTACTTATACGCCACCAACAAAGGCGTGCTGCATAACTTTCACTTACGAGAATTTTGCTGGCTAAGAATCAATCCGTATTATTTTTCGTAGAACTGAAGAATGAGCGATTGAGGTTCCCGGACTAAGGGACTTGAAAACGGGTCACAGGCCTGGCTTGCATGGCGATGCTGTATGGTGTCAGCGTGCAACTACCCCAAGATACAACGTACTCCCTCTCCCTCCCTCATCCCCTTTGTCTTGGTGTTGTCAAACTTGGAGGTTATTACTTCTTTATTGTTAAATAAAGACAACTTTATTTAAGGTAGCATGACCTTAAAATTGATTTCTTAAAGCTGAAAATATGTTATGTATTTGATGTATCAGGTCATTAAAATATATTTCGTTAATAGTACTACGAAATTTCAAAGAGCCTCTGTGGGCAGAAGGTGTCACGAAACGTGACATTGAGAAATCTTACGAAGAGGTTTCTGAAGGCATTGCGTCCATGGTGGGAGTACAGGTCTTCACAACGATCATAGATACATGGAGGAGCTTCTTGATAAGGAGGATGGAAGTCTAGAAATGCTGCAGTCAGATCTGTCGTGGAAAAATGGAATGGAGCGCCAGGACCTCTTCGTGGAGTACCACCCCAACATTGCTGTAAAGAAGAGTCTTGAAAACAATTAACAACAATTTGATATCTTCATTTTCGGGGAGCTGTGTGGCACTGAGCAAAACATTAGTCATATTAGGCAGGTTTTTTTTTTTGCCAGAACTGTGCTTGCAGCTATGAGAGTCAGATATGAGATATTAGAAAGATATGCAGATATGAGAAAGGACAAAACCCCTGAAGGAGATGCCGACGATGTCATTATTGAGAGTGACTCTCATTTCAAAGAATAACAGCCCGCTACCCACCCACCTGTCTGCCCTCCCACCACGAGCATGCGAGGGTTCTCTTTCTTTGTCTTCAATGTATTTTTTTAGATAACTGAACAGTAAACTTCGTCACGTTCTTGCGGCTAACTACATTTTTGTTATATTCCTACAGTCTGATACGGAAATAACTTCATTTATATTGTTTTGTATAGAAAACTATGCTTCGGTTCTCAACCGATTTCGTTAGAGATCACAGTCCCCGAGGTAGCAGTGTAAATGAGATACATGAGATTATCGCATCTGTGGCATACAAGGCGTATTTTTTATAGGGTATTATTGTGTATTTAACTTCCTCAGATCCGAAAAATTGGGCAGGCTGTATCAGGGACACAGCCGCAGTGGAGTACGTGAAACGCCTTGTGCGTGCTGCAGATGGTATATGATGGTATAGATGGTAATGCGGTACAGAAATGACGCAATGAAATACACACGTTACTGTTAATAAAGCATCAGAAAGGTTACAGGCTTACCTTGCGCTACGGTTAGTGAGAATCTTGCGGCCAAATTTTGGTAATAGTGTTCGCTCCCTATTCGTAGTGCACCCGTTATTTTTTGCAGAGGGCGTTCGGACACTACGATAAAGAAATGACCCATATATGGTGGCATCCGAGACTGCCTTGGGCCACTTGAGCTCGCCGCACTCACAGGTGGTTGGGGTTACTGCGCTTGCATCAATCTCCTACATACGCTTGCGCTCTCTTTGGAGACGGGCACGTTCCGCCGCTGTCTGAGGGGTTTGTGATCCCTTGGTCTTACTGTCTGAGTCAAGTCCACGCTATTTCTGCACGCTACACGTCGAACGCCGGGGTGCATTGCCAAAGAGAGTGAAATGTTTGCAAAAAAATTGTACTGAACTCCTTATCGACTCATGTTTGAGTTTCCTGAACCCGACTATTACTGCTCGGACGGACAAACGTACTGCCGAGGTACGCGTCTTCGAAGGTGGCGCGCGCGAGGTTAAATTTAGCTCCAACTGAGTCACGCGTGGCGCTACAACAGCGCCATCTGCGCATGCGACACATGCGTGATAGATAAATCACATCTTTTATCTCGACAGCTATACCAAAGTAAATTCGTGACACCTATTCGCACATACGAGAACTTGCATGATTAACTTATGATACGCATAAATGGGGGTCCTACAGACGAATATTACAGTCATGCTCGTTCCCTATATTTCCCTTTTTTTAATGAGTCCGCGCTGGTGAAATGTAGCGGGCGCAAATTGCCATACCCTTGTTTTGCTGCCGGCGTCTCCTCACACCATTTCGGGGCCTTGCGTGTCGAACGCTAGGGCACCATAACCGCATAACCGAAAAAGAAAAAGCACACTTGTAGGCCTTATGACTTCCGTTGAGCATTGAGTTTGATCAATTATACCTACTATCACTCAGTGAGCTCTCTCAAACGCAACTACTACCGCTTGGATCGACAAATGTACTGTCGAGCTGTGCGTCTCTGAAGGTCGAGCGAGAGGCTAAATTTAGTTCTGATTGCGTCATCCCTGGTGCGACAACGGCACCATCTGTGCATGCTACACATGCAGGATCGAGTAACGGCTTCTTCCCTCAAAACAACCATATAAAAATTAAGACGCGTGGACAGGGCGGTCGCAAATATATAAGCGATAATGCTAAAACATGCATTTGTTAATACGCTTTTATCAAGCGACCCCCTTTGACCGATTTTGAGGACGTATCATGTAAAAAAAAAATACAAAATTAGCGATACACTACCTTTTAGAGGAAATTCTTATTGTGAAGCTGCCTCTTTCGAGATTGAAAAAACTCGTTGTATCTTTAGGTAACACGGTTATCTGACCGTAATAACACCTTTATGTACAATGACAAAGGAATAAGTCACGTTTGTTCAGGTAAAAAAAATCATCGACGATTACGACACTCCCTAACGCGCAATTTGAGCGCATGCAGCTCTATACGCGTTTTCATTTCGCATGTGAATATTTTGTATTATGATTATATAGGTACACGGTTTATAATAGGAAGAGAACGCTGCGAGTTGGGTAGCTGGCACACATCTGTCTCGTGCGGCAAATTGCAAACGGAGCGAAGGGTGGCGCGACTGCCTCGCTAATTGGGACATCGCGAGAGGCAGCGCGTGGGTAACGCGTGGGCGCGATTTACAGCGGCCGCCACTGACAGACCTACACTCTTAAACAAATTTACGCCCTTTGGGTCGTATATTGCCACAGAACAATAATTGTCATCTGTCTTGTCCACATTTCCTCTCTTTAACGCTGCGAGCCCGGTACTTCCAAGTCACGAACGGCATGTGCGTTATCAGCATGGCAGAGCATTCTCGATAGGAAAGTAGCTAGCGCAGCGTTTTCAAGAAAAGAAACACAAGCGAGACAGATGACGGTTATTGCTGCGTGACAAATATACACCTCAAAGGGCGTACATTTGTTTAAGAGTATACACTTAAAAAATTACACCTTTTGGGGCTTATCTTGTCCCGCAAAAATAATGGTCATCTGTCTTGCCCACGCTTCCTTTCTTTAACGCTGCGAGCTCAGTACTTCCCAGTCACGAACAGCTTGCGCGTTATCAGTGTGACACAGCATTTTCGAAAGGAAAGTGACGAACGCAGAGTTTTCAAAAAAGGAAGCGCAAGCAAGGCAGATGACGATTGTCGTTGTGAAACCAATATACACCCGAAAGGATGCAATCGTTTTAAGTGCATGCACTCTTAAAAAATTTACACCCTTTGGGGTTTATCTTGACCCACAACGATAATCGTCATCTGTCTTGCCCGCATTTCCTTTCTTTAACACTCGAGCCCGGTACTTACAAGTCACGAACGGCTTGCGCGTTATCAACGCGACACAGCATTCTGGACAGGAAAGTAGTGAGCGCCCAAGTTTTTAAGAAAAGAAACGCAAGCAAGGCAGATGACTATACACTCTAAAAACAGTTTGCCCCCTTTGGGGTTTATATTTGTCCCACAACAATAATCGCCATCTGCCTTGCTTGTGTTTGCTTTCTTGAAAACTTGGCACTCGCTACTTTCCTGTCGAGAATGCTGCGTCACACTGATAACGCGCATGCCGTTCGTGACTGGGAAGTACCGGGCTCGCAGCGTTAAAGAAAGGAAACGCGGCCAAGACAGATGACGATTGTGGTTGTGGGACAAATATACACCCCAAAGGGTGCAACTGTTTTAGGGTGTATTATTGTTGTGGGACAAATATACACTACAAAGGGTGCGCCCGTTTTATGCAACCGTTTTAAGAGTGTACGCTCATGCAGCGCTTTGTTTCCATACAGTCGACGAACGCTACTCTGGCGCCATATCGTAGCCATCGTTGCCGCATAGCCCGTCTTGCGCGGCACTACGCTTTTCTTCTCACGCTTTCGTTCCACCAACGACGACAGCGGCCCTTCGTTGCGGGGAAATCGTGCCACTAGCGTGAGCGGCGAGAACACCCAAGGGAGCGTCACATCGAGCCTTGCTCGTAGCCACTCGCCATTGCTCCTTGCAAGAGCAGTAATCCCTCACACGCTCGTAGCGCGGCCTGAATTCAGCACCTGACGCCGCGGCCGAGTGCAGCCCTCCCCAGCACACGCCCCGTGGCCCCCCTCGGAAGCGCAGATGAGATCGCCCATGCGGCCGAGGATGACGTGCCCGCTGGCAAATCAGCGCATGCACAGGTCATCTCCCTTCCACTCCGGCTCTGCTTTCAGCCTCATGCTTTTAATGTAGCCTTTTCCTCCACTTGCCTTCTAGCGCTCTCTTATTTCATCTCCCTTTGCCCTCTGCATTCGCTCTCATCTTTCGCTGTGTTAGTTCGCTCGGTTACGAGGTACGACGCCGGGGCATAGTTTGGATATATGTTTGGTCCCAGATTGCAGCGTCAATTCGTGGTTGGATAAAGTGAGCCCACGAGCGTTTTTTTCTTTGGTGGCGACAATGGTCACGCACAAATTAATATGGACTCTCGCAGTTATCTTGAGTGCCGACAGCAACGAGACCACAAACTTTTGATATACACACTACGTAAACGGGGCGAAAACGACAATATGTAGACCGATACACACAAAGCGCTTTGTGTGTGTCAGTCTGTATGTGTATTGTGGTTTTCGCTCCCTTTACGTAGAAATGCAAAGCCAACATGCCCATACTTCCAGCCTACCAAATTGACATAGAGTGTCGTATGCATCTGGCTTCAACTTCTGGTGCAATTTCGTTCACCCTTCTATTTTATTCTTAAAATGATAAAAAGTGATGTCAAAGATGGTGGGCACGCGGCCTGAGATGCCAGTGACAATGTCAGCACGTAGTTTAGCGTGGTAGCGCCTTCTGATCGGGTGCTTGTTCGCTGAGTACGCGTACGCATAGCTTTCTGTTTGTTGTTGTGTGATCCCCTATCCGAGCAGCTGGCACAATGAAACTTTCTTTCGCTGGTCGCATGAAATCCCGTGCGAATTCTATTTCAACATTCCGCTGTCGTGATGCCCGAAGGAGGACGACCGCAGTAACGCAGACGGCGGTCAGTACACATGCTGCACCATTTCCTGCCGGCTCACCGTTCGTGCGTTTCGCCTCAGGAGCTTTTTATGCGTTACCTTTGCTGTCCTGCCACCATGTGAGCAGGCAGTGACCCGAACCGCTGACTGCAGTGGGCACGACACAAAAGGCAGGGCAAAAAAAAAAAAAAAGTCAAATCAAAGCAATTCGGGCAATGAACTCTAGTCCCACCCATCGCATACGCCAGGTTTCGGGTGTTGAGACTGTCATTAGAGCGGGTCCCGCCGGTGTGCTCCACTAATGCGCTGTGCAGCAATACACACTCGACCGAAGAAGCGCGGGGTACAGCGTTGCGCTATTCATTTCAGTCACAATATTATTTTTGTTCACCTCTGTGTACATTTTGTTCTGTTGCACGACCTGACCCAAATATTGTTCCGGCATTTTCGAGATTAAGCAAGATGGACCTTTGTTTCATTCATTTTACCGATATTTTTTATTTACAACGAATTGCTCTATGCTGTTTCTTTTTCGGTTGAACAAAGCATTCATAGATTGAAGAATAATCGGTTTCTAGGTCTTTTCGCCATTTAACAGTTGAAACTCGTCTGACGTTCTTCTGCAGAGCACTGTGTCACGGATTTGAATCTCCGATGGTTTTGTGCTGTTCGGTTGGTCGGTGGGCGTCTCGCCTGAAAAGACATGTCAAAGCGGCTTATTTAGCGCAAAGCTTTAACAGACAAAGTAGTTCCAGTGAGTGCACTTATGTTCTGCGTAATAAAAAAAGAAAATAGAAATCCAGACTTAAAACTTGTACAGGTAATTTCAGCTACAGTTAAACTTAAAGCACGCATACCTCTAAATGCTGGGTCGTACCTCTAAAAACAAGCGAAAGCCGTAATTTCTCGGGGAGCGAAACGAGCCATACTTTAGTCGGGAAACTTGTATCTTTTTCTTGGGAAAAGGCGGTCTGCTTGGTGAAATTCGTTGTTGACCTTAGTGTGTCTTCTAATGTCCCCAGTGCAGCAATGCGCAATTATTGTTATGTAATCTTCAAATACTAGTGTAGAGCAAGCAGGACGAGGACAAAGAAGAGGACGTAAACATACAGATGCGGCGCTAACTTCCAACAACAATCTTTACTTTCCAGTAGCGTCGTGCACTTATTGCTTTACGCGTCATGGAGAACGCGTAAAAACGTAAAGGGTTGCATATCAACAAGAACAAATGAAAAATGCAGACATTTATAGTTTAATACTAGCTCATGCGCAGAAGTTGTGGTTATTTATTTGACAAACCAACGGATGGTTTACTAACATACGCATCCATGATTCTCAAAATCCGGCCAGCTTCCATCATCGGACAAATCAGCCCGCACCGATTTCTTCTTCTTCTTCTTCTTCATCATCATCATAATCATCATCATCATTATCATCCTGGTTACGCCCACTGCAGGGCAAAGGCCTCTCCAATACTTCTCCAACTACCCCGGTCATGTACTAATTGTGGCCATGTCGTCCCTGCAAACTTCTTAATCTCATCCGCCCGCCTAACTTTCTGCCGCCCCCTGCTACGCTTTCCATCCCTTGGAATCCCGGTCTCCGTAACCCTTAAAGACCACCGGTTATCTTCCCTCCTCATTACATGTCCTGCCCATGCCCATTTCTTTTTCTTGATTATAACTAAGATGTCATTAACTCGCGTTTGTTCCCTCACCCAATCTGCTCTTTTCTTATCCCTTAACGTACACCCATCATTCTTCTTTCCATAGCTCGTTGCGTCGTCCTCAATTTAAGTAGAACCCTTTTCGTAAGCCTCCAGGTTTCTGCCCCATACGTGAGTACTGGTAATACACAGCTGTTATACACTTTTCTCTTGAGGGATAATGGCAACCTGCTGTTCATGATCTGAGAATGCCTGCCAAACGCACCCCAGCCCATTCTCATTCTTCTGATTATTTCAGTCTCGTGATCCGGATCCGCGGTCACTACCTGCCCTAAGTAGATGCATTCCCTTACCACTTCTAGGGCTTCGCTACCTATTGTAAACTGCTGTTCTCTTCCGAGACTGTTAAACATTACTTTAGTTTTCTGCAGGTTAATTTTTAGACCCACCCTTCTGCTTTACCTTTCCAGATCAGTGAGCATGCATTGCAATTGGTCCCCCGAGTTACTAAGCAAGGCAATATCATCAGCGAATCGCAAGTTACTAAGGTATTCTCCATTAACTCTTATCCCAAATTCTTCCCAATCCAGGTCTCTGAATACCTCCTGTAAACACGCTGTGAATAGCATTGGAGAGATCGTATCTCTCTGCCTCACTCCTTTCTTTATTGGGATTTTGTTGCTTTCTTTATGGAGGACTACGGTGGCTGTGGAGCCGCACCGATTTATGCCTAGAATAATCATATCTTTAAAGCAGGGACGGCAGTTGTATTTCAAGCAATCGAGAGACAAAGAACAAAGAAAAAAAGAAAACACACACACACACACACAAAAAAATCCAGCGTCGTCGTCTTCAAATTATTGTTGTGCTCATGTAGTCTATTATTAACACATGTACCTGTTACAGCTACATAGGCCAAGCTGACAGATGATGCCTTTTTTTCTGTGCGTAGATATCGGTGCCACTTGACAATGCTTACTTACAAGCTATACTAAGCCTAATTTTAGCAGGCGAAGTTACAAAGTGAACCGGTCGCTGAAAGTGACTCTAAAGACTCCAAGGCTCACTCACTCACTCACTCACTCACTCACTCACTCACTCACTCACTCACTCACTCACTCACTCACTCACTCACTCACTCACTCACTCACTCACTCACTCACTCACTCACTCACTCACTCACTCACTCACTCACTCACTCACTCACTCACTCACTCACTCACTATGTCGAATTGCCTATTACCTATAACGCTATGTTCCGTATGCGCCCAATTACCATAAGGTGAGCAGTTCAGCCAATGTCTCAATTTGTCCTAATTTGGCTCATTGCGCTGCAGGTTAAACACAATCTTCTGGTTCGGCATTCGCTGCCCCAATGGGAGAACTATAGCACGAAACGGATCCCGGAAGCGGCAACACAACGCCCATCTCCCAGCTTCTCCCTCACCCTTCGCTCATTTCTTTACGACCCGCGCTCGGAACTCGCGGCGAGCCTGTAAACCAGTTACGATGCTGGTGGACTGGAATCTTGCACACCTAAGCGCGGCGCACATCGAGGCTAACCAAAGCAGAATGTCTGACGCTGCTCGTTAGCGCAAGGGCCACTCCCGGCAACTTTACGCGCTAACTGTGCTCGATACGTCTTCCTTTAGCCGTGCTCCCAATCTTGCACTCTCCTTTATTCCCGTTGAGACCAAAATGCGTTGGAGGTGGTGGGGAAGGGGGGGGGGGGGGGTGGAGAGGTGAGGCAAGAGAATCTACTTCGAATTCTTCTGTGGAGCTAAACGAGCAGTTTCTCGCCCTCTCCGTGGCAGATCGGCCGCGTGCTTGCTGTTTTCTTTCTACTGGCGGCTCTAATTTACTGCTGGCGTTTCTCCCTTCTCTGCAACTTCCCCCCCTCCCCCTGTTTCTATTTTTTTTTTGTTCGGAGAAAGTTTATGCCGGCGCTTCAACGAACAGTTGCTGTGAGTCTAAGTCTATAGACGGAAGTAATTACCGAAGTCACCGATATACTTGCGTCCGGACGAATATAGAGGACATGTGTGCATAGCATACACGCAACAAACATGCAAATTTGAGCCATCTGCTCTTGACCTCTTTGTCCAAAAGTTCTTAATATAGGATTAGAGAACTGAGTTTTCCAGAGGTATACCGCTGTACTCTCCGTATTTATAGCAAAACATACTAAGAGAAGAAAAGCGGCCGAGAAATGTTATGCCATTTTTTTTACAGCGGAGCTGTTAGCCTCTAGTTGGTCGGAATTTTTCGTGGCGTGCTCACTCAAAAAACGGCAGCTGCAAAAGGGGCTTGTGCTTGAGTTTCCGTGTAACAGCATTATGTTTTCTAGTACACTTGAATTACAATCCAGTGCTACCATATTTTTAGGTTGCGTGTATGTCATTATTTACTAATTTTCTAACATTTTCCTTTGGTAAATTCAATTAGTTCAATAACGCACTTGCTCTAGGCTGAAGGCCGACAAGAATGAGGATGTATGCTGTGCTAACGCTACCACCTCCTAGCGGCCGCGGTCGCTAAGAAAAACCTCAAACCGCAGCTGGAAAACGGCTTTGTCTTTCGCTTTCCGCGTAACAGATTTATGTTTTCTCTTACATTAGAATAACAATCCGAAGCTATCATGCCTTCAGTTTGTGTGTAAGTTGCACTTTACGCATTTTCTGACGCAATTTACTTTTGAACATTAATTTAGTTCAATAAAGCACTTGCGCTTGGCGGATGGCGTAGAAGAATGATGATCTATTCTGCACTTCCGCACACGTGCGCGTGACTTACGTCGCTTGTGTTGGTGGTGCTTGTGTAACGTCGTATAGCGTCAGTTGAGGTGGTGGTACTTGTCTAACGTCCGCGCCTGCTTCGCTGTACACCCACTTTCACAGGGTGGAATGGATGCAGGTTTTTCTACTATAACCTGAACTACTGTAAATCAACCAGCGTTTATAAGAGCAGCCTCGGCTCTCAGTCCACGACATAGGAAGTGCACTTACGTTGGTTGTGCCATACCGGAACGTTATACATGACCATCAAAGTGGCTACTAAATACTGTTTGGAAGCGTTGTGCAATGACGACAAAGTTGCACAGCGATGGCTGAGCATGTGATTCTTTTACCTGATATCGTTGGCTTGTCCAGCTAACATTGCTCGGCGCTTGCGTAGTCCATTCGTCAGGTTTATCGCCATAAGGCAACACAGGGGTCATGAGAGTGGTCGTATGGATGAGGTTAATTAATCAGGCTGGATCCTGATTAATTTAGTCGTTCTTGGGTTATTATATATGCACCCAAAGCGCGGTGCGCGAAGGTTTGTTGTATTCTTTCACCAGTGGTAAGAAGGCCGCTAATTGTACCTGCGATCTCTTGAGCCGCCGCGTCGACCGAGGACATGATGAAAGTGCTGATGTTGATGACTGTGATGGTGCTGTGAAAAATCTCGACACGTTCCAAGCGTTCCAAACCACCGTAGAGCAAGCGATACCATTAGCCGATAAGTCAAGCGATTACAAAGACAGTAACGTATACAACACTGGTGACGAAGAGTTTTCTGCTACACCAGAAAGACCATGAAATGATGAAAGCTTTGTGACTCCATGATGGCAACATTCGGATAGACTAGCTGCTTATAGTCGAACAGACTAGCTACTAGCCTAATCGGCATGACACACACACACACACGCACGCGGCACATGCACACGCACGCACGCACGCATGCACACAAAGAGGCATTGGCTATCTTGTGCTATAAAAAAGTGTAGGAAATCAATAATAAACATTCAGTTGATAGTCTAGCGTGTGTCGTCGTCTCTTCCTGTCTCTCAGAACGTTCTGCTGGAAACCAATCCTGTTATGCACAACCAACGAGCTCAGGCAAGCACTATTCTACTAGCCTTTATTATGCACCACAACAATTTACGCGTGACTGAGAGTGCAGGGCAAAAAGTTCCAATACAGCTGTTCCATGAATCACGGGCAAAATTCCTGTACATACTGGCTCCGAAAGAAGCGGTGGACCAAGAATCTGATGAACCGCGACACTAATGCTCGAGACACCAAACCGGCCAGTAACAGCTACCTGAGCAATAAAACGACGCACTGGTCAGTTTAATACTATGTCATGTAATAAAACTGTACTTAGTAGCTTCACAACATAGACTCCATTTTGTTTATCGCACTTCTTCTTTATTCTCTTTTCTCCCCCTGCGCCATGTCTTGTTTCAACTTCTATTTGCCGGCCGTCATAGGATTGCTTCATGTCATGCTTCATTTGTGCGTGAAGTACTACTGTGCGAAGTTTTAGAGCGCAGCTCTTTGGCGTCCGTTCCTGGGTTTCGCGTCGTCGTCGGCGTTGTCGTCGGCCTCGTAACCAGCTCCGCCCCCCTTTCATCCCCCCAGCGCTAGCAGCGACCGACTGATACCGCTGGATGCCGCTGACGCCGCTAGAGAGTCAAGATAACGTGACTGCATAGAACACCGTCGCCGCCATGCAGAAAGAGGAGGAAAGGGTCCCCCCCCCCCTGTTCTTGTGTGGCGGATAGGGTGCTCTTCAGTTGCCGACGCGCCGGTTATTTCACGTAGGCCCCGGCACGTCGACGAATACGTGACCACCTTCCCACGGCTAGACCTGCTTCTTAGCGCTGCGGAAGCGAGGGTATCATATTGTTTGTGTCGGCATCGGCGGCGTTGTCCCTGAAACCAACTCCGCAGCTGGGGTTGACTCACTATCGGCGTCAGCGGCATCAGTCAGTCGCTGCTATCTCTTCCCTCCTCCCTTTATCGTGTTGTCCGCTTGCTGCGCGCGCTTCTGCCCCCATCGTTTGCCGCTGGGTGTACACGCCGCCCCCCTCCCCCCTCTTCCTGCGAGTCTCCGGTTGTCAAAGCGCCGGCTCGAACTTAATTCCTTTCTTCGCTCCTCCTCCAATGCAACCCCTGTGCGGTGGCAATCAGAGAGCCAGATCGGTGGCGGCGGATCTGTATATGTGCACCGCCCGAGCCGAAATTGCCGCTGCCGTTCGCCCTGTGCGGTGGCAATCAGAGAGCCAGATCGGTGGCGGCTTGACATAAAGACAAACAGCAATTTCCTAACACTTATGCGGGAGAACATCCCGTTCCTCTCGCTCGTAACGCGTCCCACGGCTGTGACAACCTCGCGAGGCACTTGTATAGATCTCGTCTTTGAGAATCAAGCATTGGTGTACCAAGTCGAACATATATCAGTCTATTTCTCCGACCACAAAGCTTCCTTCATGACTGTCAAGAACTGTTAGTGGAGTCTTTGTTAAAGGAATACGTGTGAAAAATAAAAAAAAAAATTCTGTGATAGCGCATACATGTGTTGCTCGATTTCTTTGCCTCAATCTATCGAAAAGGTGAAACAGCTTATTTGCTGCGCTCAAATTTCGCATTATGAAGTAACGTAATCGTCGGTAATTTTTTTTCTTTCGTAGGAAGCGCCTCTTTGTAGCTGGTAAGTACCTCAATTTTTTATTCAATTCAAGTTTATTTTGCATCTATACATGTACAGATGACAGGAGTACAGACAAAAAGCCAAATGAATTCGGCTTGACGGGGTCTGTACCCCCTACTGAAATGGCACTGTGCACAATAAAGAGAACACAAACATACAGTAATGGATAAACGAGAACAAAAAGTGAACATTAGTGAACATTATATAACAGAAATGCATACGGGTAAAAAAATCAACAATAGAATGCTGCAAGAAATTATATTACAGAGAGCAAATAGTATAAAATGATACAAATAATACAGCCTTGAAATTCACATCTATATATAAGTTATTGACAAGCAGAGAAAATTCGTTAAGCATACATGGCGTCAGTGTATACCAGAGCAAAACAAAAAAAAAAAAGAAAAAAAAAGGAATCCACAAAGAGCCCATTAAAAGGAGAGATAGGTGTCTATTGAGTTTCTGATGAGTTTAACAAAGATGGCAGTGCGTGGCGTAACATTTGTTGGCCGTAGTTAGTGCGCTCTTTGGGAACATACCATGTTTCTCGGTGACGTGTGTTGTAAATGTTAGAATTCATTGTCAATAGAGATAAATGCTCGAAAAATTTCGTGTTCTGTTTTTTCGCAGTAGTGAAACGGTGGAGTGAAATATTACGGTATATGGAGGTGACCGGTTGTAAATTAAGGGCGCTGAAAAGAGGCTGCGTATGGGCGTCATATGAAGAACTGGCGATAGCGCGCACTGCTTTCTTCTGCAATAGAAGAAGTTTTGTGATGTTAGACATCGTGGTGTTTCCCCAGACTAAATGACAGTGATTCATATGGGACAGGAAGAGAGAGTTATAAGGCAGTTTTTTGACGCTCAAGGGAAGAAAAAATCGAAGTCTGGTTAATATTCCCACAACACATGCGATTTTGTTAGCAACTGAGTCTGTATAAATATTCCAAAGTAAGTTTTCTTGAAATACGGACCCCGAGGCATTTAATGGAAGGCACAAAGTTGATAATCGAGGAACCCATTTGCACATGGCTGTCAATGTGGACATTTTTGTTTTTAGGTTGAAAAAGTACAGCCTTTGTCTTGTTTTTATTTATAGACAGTGAATTCAATGAACTCCATCTATTAACTATTAACTGTACTACACGCAGAGACAAAGAAACAGCGCGCGCATGCGATCCCATAGATGAGATGAATATATATATATATATAGAAAACTATCAGTCATAGCTCCCGTTGTATAGCCCTCTGGGCCGTTTCCTTTTTTTTTTTCGAAAGTAGTCCTATTAGGGTTATTATATTTACACGAAGGTATTTCGCCCTCATCAGCAGCAGTCCTTGGTATAGTTATTCTGGCGGCTAGCTTCCCACGCTATGCGTGCCGCCATCGCACCTGGTTAAGCTTTTCCTAGGCGCTAGAGTTATGCTTTGTCCGCGCAACCTTGAGCGATCGGAAAGCGCGTTTCCCCCTCTTGGCCGGCGGAGAAGGGAGGCTTCGTTCCGGCCGCGAAGCTCTCCACATCTCTGTAAGGTGCCTTGTGGATGTCTCGTGCTGAAGATGCCCTCTCGGTGAGCGCATATTTCACCCCTCATCTTTTAAGAGGTTCAATACATACAAGCATTTGTCTAGCAAACCAGATTTTTTTTTCAAGGGAATTTTCCACGTCTCAGTAATTTCTCTCGTCGTATTCGAGTGCTGATTGCCGTGTTATAGTTTGTTAACGAAGCTTTCCCTCAAGTCTAAATATTTTAAGGCAGTTTTCCTAGCCTCTAAAGCCGCTCGAGTTCGCTCTTCTCCTTGAGCGGCCATTTTTCCTAGAAAGTATGCCTTCCAACTACTCCGCCCTTAAACTGGCTCTCTCAACTACTACACGCAGAGACAAAGCAACAGCGCACGCATTAGATCCCATAGATGAGATGAATATTTACAATTAGTATTAGGGTTATAATTATATTCGAGTGCTGATTGCCGTGCTATCGTTTGCTAACGAAGCTTTCCCTCAAGTCTAAATATTTTAAGGCAGTTTGTCGTGTGCGTATCATGGCTACGCACGCTTATATCGCATTCCGTTTCTCTACCACGGGTGCGCTTTAAAACCACGGCGCTGCAGTTTTTGCTTTTCTCTTCTTTCTTCTTCTCCGCCCTTAAACTGGCTCTCTTAACTGTACTACACGCAGAGACAAAGAAACAGCGCGCGCATTAGATCCCATAGATGAGATGAATATTTACAATTATTATTAGAGTTATAATTATATTCGAGGGCTGATTGCCGTGCTATCGTTTGCTAACGAAGCTTTCCCTCAAGTCTAAATATTTTAAGGCAGTTTGTCGTGTGCGTATCATGGCTACGCACGCTTATATCGCATTCCGTTTCTCTACCACGGGTGCGCTTTAAAACCACGGCGCTGCAGTTTTTGCTTTTCTCTTCTTTCTTCTTCTCCGCCCTTAAACTGGCTCTCTTAACTGTACTACACGCAGAGACAAAGAAACAGCGCGCGCATGCGATCCCATAGATGAGATGAATATATATATATATATATATATATATATATATATATATATATATATATATATATATATATATATATATATATATATATATATATAGAAAACTATCAGTCATAGCTCCCGTTGTATAGCCCTCTGGGCCGTTTCCTTTTTTTTTTCGAAAGTAGTCCTATTAGGGTTATTATAATTACACGAAGGTATTTCGCCCTCATCAGCAGCAGTCCTTGGTATAATTATTCTGGCGGCTAGCTTCCCACGCTATGCGTGCCGCCATCGCACCTGGTTAAGCTTTTCCTAGGCGCTAGAGTTATGCTTTGTCCGCGCAACCTTGAGCGATCGGAAAGCGCGTTTCCCCCTCTTGGCCGGCGGAGAAGGGAGGCTTCGTTCCGGCCGCGAAGCTCTCCACATCTCTGTAAGGTGCCTTGTGGATGTCTCGTGCTGAAGATGCCCTCTCGGTGAGCGCATATTTCACCCCTCATCTTTTAAGAGGTTCAATACATACAAGCATTTGTCTAGCAAACCAGATTTTTTTTTCAAGGGAATTTTCCACGTCTCAGTAATTTCTCTCGTCGTATTCGAGTGCTGATTGCCGTGTTATAGTTTGTTAACGAAGCTTTCCCTCAAGTCTAAATATTTTAAGGCAGTTTTCCTAGCCTCTAAAGCCGCTCGAGTTCGCTCTTCTCCTTGAGCGGCCATTTTTCCTAGAAAGTATGCCTTCCAACTACTCCGCCCTTAAACTGGCTCTCTCAACTACTACATGCAGAGACAAAGCAACAGCGCACGCATTAGATCCCATAGATAAGATGAATATTTACAATTAGTATTAGGGTTATAATTATATTCGAGTGCTGATTGCCGTGCTATCGTTTGCTAACGAAGCTTTCCCTCAAGTCTAAATATTTTAAGGTAGTTTGTCGTGTGCGTATCATGGCTACGCACGCTTATATCGCATTCCGTTTCTCTACCACGGGTGCGCTTTAAAACCACGGCGCTGCAGTTTTTGCTTTTCTCTTCTTTCTTCTTCTCCGCCCTTAAACTGGCTCTCTTAACTGTACTACACGCAGAGACAAAGAAACAGCGCGCGCATTAGATCCCATAGATGAGATGAATATTTACAATTATTATTAGAGTTATAATTATATTCGAGGGCTGATTGCCGTGCTATCGTTTGCTAACGAAGCTTTCCCTCAAGTCTAAATATTTTAAGGCAGTTTGTCGTGTGCGTATCATGGCTACGCACGCTTATATCGCATTCCGTTTCTCTACCACGGGTGCGCTTTAAAACCACGGCGCTGCAGCTTTTGCTTTTCTCTTCTTTCTTCTTCTCCGCCCTTAAACTGGCTCTCTTAACTGTACTACACGCAGAGACAAAGAAACAGCGCGCGCATGCGATCCCATAGATGAGATGAATATATATATATATATATATAGAAAACTATCAGTCATAGCTCCCGTTGTATAGCCCTCTGGGCCGTTTCCTTTTTTTTTTCGAAAGTAGTCCTATTAGGGTTATTATAATTACACGAAGGTATTTCGCCCTCATCAGCAGCAGTCCTTGGTATAGTTATTCTGGCGGCTAGCTTCCCACGCTATGCGTGCCGCCATCGCACCTGGTTAAGCTTTTCCTAGGCGCTAGAGTTATGCTTTGTCCGCGCAACCTTGAGCGATCGGAAAGCGCGTTTCCCCCTCTTGGCCGGCGGAGAAGGGAGGCTTCGTTGCGGCCGCGAAGCTCTCCACATCTCTGTAAGGTGCCTTGTGGATGTCTCGTGCTGAAGATGCCCTCCCGGTGAGCGCATATTTCACCCCTCATCTTTTAAGAGGTTCAATACATACAAGCATTTGTCTAGCAAACCAGATTTTTTTTTCAAGGGAATTTTCCACGTCTCAGTAATTTC
The DNA here is from genome assembly GCF_023375885.2 of Dermacentor andersoni. NCBI lineage: Eukaryota > Metazoa > Arthropoda > Arachnida > Ixodida > Ixodidae > Dermacentor > Dermacentor andersoni. The sequence continues at coordinate 326,827,625 of NC_092814.1, forward strand.
TCTCGTCGTATTCGAGTGCTGATTGCCGTGTTATAGTTTGTTAACGAAGCTTTCCCTCAAGTCTAAATATTTTAAGGCAGTTTTCCTAGCCTCTAAAGCCGCTCGAGTTCGCTCTTCTCCTTGAGCGGCCATTTTTCCTAGAAAGTATGCCTTCCAACTACTCCGCCCTTAAACTGGCTCTCTCAACTACTACACGCAGAGACAAAGCAACAGCGCACGCATTAGATCCCATAGATGAGATGAATATTTACAATTAGTATTAGGGTTATAATTATATTCGAGTGCTGATTGCCGTGCTATCGTTTGCTAACGAAGCTTTCCCTCAAGTCTAAATATTTTAAGGCAGTTTGTCGTGTGCGTATCATGGCTACGCACGCTTATATCGCATTCCGTTTCTCTACCACGGGTGCGCTTTAAAACCACGGCGCTGCAGTTTTTGCTTTTCTCTTCTTTCTTCTTCTCCGCCCTTAAACTGGCTCTCTTAACTGTACTACACGCAGAGACAAAGAAACAGCGCGCGCATTAGATCCCATAGATGAGATGAATATTTACAATTATTATTAGAGTTATAATTATATTTGAGGGCTGATTGCCGTGCTATCGTTTGCTAACGAAGCTTTCCCTCAAGTCTAAATATTTTAAGGCAGTTTGTCGTGTGCGTATCATGGCTACGCACGCTTATATCGCATTCCGTTTCTCTACCACGGGTGCGCTTTAAAACCACGGCGCTGCAGTTTTTGCTTTTCTCTTCTTTCTTCTTCTCCGCCCTTAAACTGGCTCTCTTAACTGTACTACACGCAGAGACAAAGAAACAGCGCGCGCATTAGATCCCATAGATGAGATGAATATTTACAATTATTATTAGAGTTATAATTATATTCGAGGGCTGATTGCCGTGCTATCGTTTGCTAACGAAGCTTTCCCTCAAGTCTAAATATTTTAAGGCAGTTTGTCGTGTGCGTATCATGGCTACGCACGCTTATATCGCATTCCGTTTCTCTACCACGGGTGCGCTTTAAAACCACGGCGCTGCAGTTTTTGCTTTTCTCTTCTTTCTTCTTCTCCGCCCTTAAACTGGCTCTCTTAACTGTACTACACGCAGAGACAAAGAAACAGCTCCCGTTGTATAGCCCTCTGGGCCGTTTCCTTTTTTTTTTCGAAAGTAGTCCTATTAGGGTTATTATAATTACACGAAGGTATTTCGCCCTCATCAGCAGCAGTCCTTGGTATAGTTATTCTGGCGGCTACCTTCCCACGCTATGCGTGCCGCCATCGCACCTGGTTAAGCTTTTCCTAGGCGCTAGAGTTATGCTTTGTCCGCGCAACCTTGAGTGATCGGAAAGCGCGTTTCCCCCTCTTGGCCGGCGGAGAAGGGAGGCTTCGTTCCGGCCGCGAAGCTCTCCACATCTCTGTAAGGTGCCTTGTGGATGTCTCGTGCTGAAGATGCCCTCTCGGTGAGCGCATATTTCACCCCTCATCTTTTAAGAGGTTCAATACATACAAGCATTTGTCTAGCAAACCAGATTTTTTTTCAAGGGAATTTTCCACGTCTCAGTAATTTCTCTCGTCGTATTCGAGTGCTGATTGCCGTGTTATAGTTTGTTAACGAAGCTTTCCCTCAAGTCTAAATATTTTAAGGCAGTTTTCCTAGCCTCTAAAGCCGCTCGAGTTCGCTCTTCTCCTTGAGCGGCCATTTTTCCTAGAAAGTATGCCTTCCAACTACTCCGCCCTTAAACTGGCTCTCTCAACTACTACACGCAGAGACAAAGCAACAGCGCACGCATTAGATCCCATAGATGAGATGAATATTTACAATTAGTATTAGGGTTATAATTATATTCGAGTGCTGATTGCCGTGCTATCGTTTGCTAACGAAGCTTTCCCTCAAGTCTAAATATTTTAAGGCAGTTTGTCGTGTGCGTATCATGGCTACGCACGCTTATATCGCATTCCGTTTCTCTACCACGGGTGCGCTTTAAAACCACGGCTCTGCAGTTTTTGCTTTTCTCTTCTTTCTTCTTCTCCGCCCTTAAACTGGCTCTCTTAACTGTACTACACGCAGAGACAAAGAAACAGCGCGCGCATTAGATCCCATAGATGAGATGAATATTTACAATTATTATTAGAGTTATAATTATATTCGAGGGCTGATTGCCATGCTATCGTTTGCTAACGAAGCTTTCCCTCAAGTCTAAATATTTTAAGGCAGTTTGTCGTGTGCGTATCATGGCTACGCACGCTTATATCGCATTCCGTTTCTCTACCACGGGTGCGCTTTAAAACCACGGCGCTGCAGTTTTTGCTTTTCTCTTCTTTCTTCTTCTCCGCCCTTAAACTGGCTCTCTTAACTGTACTACACGCAGAGACAAAGAAACAGCGCGTGCATTAGATCCCATAGATGAGATGAATATTTACAATTATTATTAGAGTTATAATTATATTCGAGGGCTGATTGCCGTGCTATCGTTTGCTAACGAAGCTTTCCCTCAAGTCTAAATATTTTAAGGCAGTTTGTCGTGTGCGTATCATGGCTACGCACGCTTATATCGCATTCCGTTTCTCTACCACGGGTGCGCTTTAAAACCACGGCGCTGCAGTTTTTGCTTTTCTCTTCTTTCTTCTTCTCCGCCCTTAAACTGGCTCTCTTAACTGTACTACACGCAGAGACAAAGAAACAGCGCGCGCATTAGATCCCATAGATGAGATGAATATTTACAATTATTATTAGAGTTATAATTATATTCGAGGGCTGATTGCCGTGCTATCGTTTGCTAACGAAGCTTTCCCTCAAGTCTAAATATTTTAAGGCAGTTTGTCGTGTGCGTATCATGGCTACGCACGCTTATATCGCATTCCGTTTCTCTACCACGGGTGCGCTTTAAAACCACGGCGCTGCAGTTTTTGCTTTTCTCTTCTTTCTTCTTCTCCGCCCTTAAACTGGCTCTCTTAACTGTACTACACGCAGAGACAAAGAAACAGCTCCCGTTGTATAGCCCTCTGGGCCGTTTCCTTTTTTTTTTTTCGAAAGTAGTCCTATTAGGGTTATTATAATTACACGAAGGTATTTCGCCCTCATCAGCAGCAGTCCTTGGTATAGTTATTCTGGCGGCTAGCTTCCCACGCTATGCGTGCCGCCATCGCACCTGGTTAAGCTTTTCCTAGGCGCTAGAGTTATGCTTTGTCCGCGCAACCTTGAGCGATCGGAAAGCGCGTTTCCCCCTCTTGGCCGGCGGAGAAGGGAGGCTTCGTTCCGGCCGCGAAGCTCTCCACATCTCTGTAAGGTGCCTTGTGGATGTCTCGTGCTGAAGATGCCCTCTCGGTGAGCGCATATTTCACCCCTCATTTTTTAAGAGGTTCAATACATACAAGCATTTGTCTAGCAAACCAGATTTTTTTTTCAAGGGAATTTTCCACGTCTCAGTAATTTCTCTCGTCGTATTCGAGTGCTGATTGCCGTGTTATAGTTTGTTAACGAAGCTTTCCCTCAAGTCTAAATATTTTAAGGCAGTTTTCCTAGCCTCTAAAGCCGCTCGAGTTCGCTCTTCTCCTTGAGCGGCCATTTTTCCTAGAAAGTATGCCTTCCAACTACTCCGCCCTTAAACTGGCTCTCTCAACTACTACACGCAGAGACAAAGCAACAGCGCACGCATTAGATCCCATAGATGAGATGAATATTTACAATTAGTATTAGGGTTATAATTATATTCGAGTGCTGATTGCCGTGCTATCGTTTGCTAACGAAGCTTTCCCTCAAGTCTAAATATTTTAAGGCAGTTTGTCGTGTGCGTATCATGGCTACGCACGCTTATATCGCATTCCGTTTTTCTACCACGGGTGCGCTTTAAAACCACGGCGCTGCAGTTTTTGCTTTTCTCTTCTTTCTTCTTCTCCGCCCTTAAACTGGCTCTCTTAACTGTACTACACGCAGAGACAAAGAAACAGCGCGCGCATTAGATCCCATAGATGAGATGAATATTTACAATTATTATTAGAGTTATAATTATATTCGAGGGCTGATTGCCGTGCTATCGTTTGCTAACGAAGCTTTCCCTCAAGTCTAAATATTTTAAGGCAGTTTGTCGTGTGCGTATCATGGCTACGCACGCTTATATCGCATTCCGTTTCTCTACCACGGGTGCGCTTTAAAACCACGGCGCTGCAGTTTTTGCTTTTCTCTTCTTTCTTCTTCTCCGCCCTTAAACTGGCTCTCTTAACTGTACTACACGCAGAGACAAAGAAACAGCGCGCGCATTAGATCCCATTGATGAGATGAATATTTACAATTATTATTAGAGTTATAATTATATTCGAGGGCTGATTGCCGTGCTATCGTTTGCTAACGAAGCTTTCCCTCAAGTCTAAATATTTTAAGGCAGTTTGTCGTGTGCGTATCATGGCTACGCACGCTTATATCGCATTCCGTTTCTCTACCACAGGTGCGCTTTAAAACCACGGCGCTGCAGTTTTTGCTTTTCTCTTCTTTCTTCTTCTCCGCCCTTAAACTGGCTCTCTTAACTGTACTACACGCAGAGACAAAGAAACAGCTCCCGTTGTATAGCCCTCTGGGCCGTTTCCTTTTTTTTTTCGAAAGTAGTCCTATTAGGGTTATTATAATTACACGAAGGTATTTCGCCCTCATCAGCAGCAGTCCTTGGTATAGTTATTCTGGCGGCTAGCTTCCCACGCTATGCGTGCCGCCATCGCACCTGGTTAAGCTTTTCCTAGGCGCTAGAGTTATGCTTTGTCCGCGCAACCTTGAGCGATCGGAAAGCGCGTTTCCCCCTCTTGGCCGGCGGAGAAGGGAGGCTTCGTTCCGGCCGCGAAGCTCTCCACATCTCTGTAAGGTGCCTTGTGGATGTCTCGTGCTGAAGATGCCCTCTCGGTGAGCGCATATTTCACCCCTCATCTTTTAAGAGGTTCAATACATACAAGCATTTGTCTAGCAAACCAGATTTTTTTTTCAAGGGAATTTTCCACGTCTCAGTAATTTCTCTCGTCGTATTCGAGTGCTGATTGCCGTGTTATAGTTTGTTAACGAAGCTTTCCCTCAAGTCTAAATATTTTAAGGCAGTTTTCCTAGCCTCTAAAGCCGCTCGAGTTCGCTCTTCTCCTTGAGCGGCCATTTTTCCTAGAAAGTATGCCTTCCAACTACTCCGCCCTTAAACTGGCTCTTTCAACTACTACACGCAGAGACAAAGCAACAGCGCACGCATTAGATCCCATAGATGAGATGAATATTTACAATTATTATTAGAGTTATAATTATATTCGAGGGCTGATTGCCGTGCTATCGTTTGCTAACGAAGCTTTCCCTCAAGTCTAAATATTTTAAGGCAGTTTGTCGTGTGCGTATCATGGCTACGCACGCTTATATCGCATTCCGTTTCTCTACCACGGGTGCGCTTTAAAACCACGGCGCTGCAGTTTTTGCTTTTCTCTTCTTTCTTCTTCTCCGCCCTTAAACTGGCTCTCTTAACTGTACTACACGCAGAGACAAAGAAACAGCGCGCGCATTAGATCCCATAGATGAGATGAATATTTACAATTATTATTAGAGTTATAGTTATATTCGAGGGCTGATTGCCGTGCTATCGTTTGCTAACGAAGCTTTCCCTCAAGTCTAAATATTTTAAGGCAGTTTGTCGTGTGCGTATCATGGCTACGCACGCTTATATCGCATTCCGTTTCTCTACCACGGGTGCGCTTTAAAACCACGGCGCTGCAGTTTTTGCTTTTCTCTTCTTTCTTCTTCTCCGCCCTTAAACTGGCTCTCTTAACTGTACTACACGCAGAGACAAAGAAACAGCGCGCGCATTAGATCCCATAGATGAGATGAATATTTACAATTATTATTAGAGTTATAATTATATTCGAGGGCTGATTGCCGTGCTATCGTTTGCTAACGAAGCTTTCCCTCAAGTCTAAATATTTTAAGGCAGTTTGTCGTGTGCGTATCATGGCTACGCACGCTTATATCGCATTCCGTTTCTCTACCACGGGTGCGCTTTAAAACCACGGCGCTGCAGTTTTTGCTTTTCTCTTCTTTCTTCTTCTCCGCCCTTAAACTGGCTCTCTTAACTGTACTACACGCAGAGACAAAGAAACAGCTCCCGTTGTATAGCCCTCTGGGCCGTTTCCTTTTTTTTTTCGAAAGTAGTCCTATTAGGGTTATTATAATTACACGAAGGTATTTCGCCCTCATCAGCAGCAGTCCTTGGTATAGTTATTCTGGCGGCTAGCTTCCCACGCTATGCGTGCCGCCATCGCACCTGGTTAAGCTTTTCCTAGGCGCTAGAGTTATGCTTTGTCCGCGCAACCTTGAGCGATCGGAAAGCGCGTTTCCCCCTCTTGGCCGGCGGAGAAAGGAGGCTTCGTTCCGGCCGCGAAGCTCTCCACATCTCTGTAAGGTGCCTTGTGGATGTCTCGTGCTGAAGATGCCCTCTCGGTGAGCGCATATTTCACCCCTCATCTTTTAAGAGGTTCAATACATACAAGCATTTGTCTAGCAAACCAGATTTTTTTTTCAAGGGAATTTTCCACGTCTCAGTAATTTCTCTCGTCGTATTCGAGTGCTGATTGCCGTGTTATAATTTGTTAACGAAGCTTTCCCTCAAGTCTAAATATTTTAAGGCAGTTTTCCTAGCCTCTAAATCCGCTCGAGTTCGCTCTTCTCCTTGAGCGGCCATTTTTCCTAGAAAGTATGCCTTCCAACTACTCCGCCCTTAAACTGGCTCTCTCAACTACTACACGCAGAGACAAAGCAACAGCGCACGCATTAGATCCCATAGATGAGATGAATATTTACAATTAGTATTAGGGTTATAATTATATTCGAGTGCTGATTGCCGTGCTATCGTTTGCTAACGAAGCTTTCCCTCAAGTCTAAATATTTTAAGGCAGTTTGTCGTGTGCGTATCATGGCTACGCACGCTTATATCGCATTCCGTTTCTCTACCACGGGTGCGCTTTAAAACCACGGCGCTGCAGTTTTTGCTTTTCTCTTCTTTCTTCTTCTCCGCCCTTAAACTGGCTCTCTTAACTGTACTACACGCAGAGACAAAGAAACAGCGCGCGCATTAGATCCCATAGATGAGATGAATATTTACAATTATTATTAGAGTTATAATTATATTCGAGGGCTGATTGCCGTGCTATCGTTTGCTAACGAAGCTTTCCCTCAAGTCTAAATATTTTAAGGCAGTTTGTCGTGTGCGTATCATGGCTACGCACGCTTATATCGCATTCCGTTTCTCTACCACGGGTGCGCTTTAAAACCACGGCGCTGCAGTTTTTGCTTTTCTCTTCTTTCTTCTTCTCCGCCCTTAAACTGGCTCTCTTAACTGTACTACACGCAGAGACAAAGAAACAGCTCCCGTTGTATAGCCCTCTGGGCCGTTTCCTTTTTTTTTTTCGAAAGTAGTCCTATTAGGGTTATTATAATTACACGAAGGTATTTCGCCCTCATCAGCAGCAGTCCTTGGTATAGTTATTCTGGCGGCTAGCTTCCCACGCTATGCGTGCCGCCATCGCACCTGGTTAAGCTTTTCCTAGGCGCTAGAGTTATGCTTTGTCCGCGCAATCTTGAGCGATCGGAAAGCGCGTTTCCCCCTCTTGGCCGGCGGAGAAGGGAGGCTTCGTTCCGGCCGGGAAGCTCTCCACATCTCTGTAAGGTGCCTTGTGGATGTCTCGTGCTGAAGATGCCCTCTCGGTGAGCGCATATTTCACCCCTCATCTTTTAAGAGGTTCAATACATACAAGCATTTGTCTAGCAAACCAGATTTTTTTTTCAAGGGAATTTTTTTTCAAGGAAACCGACTACCGCGGACAACATGAGTATCTTTCCACGTAAGTGTGAGGCTCGGAGCAGGAGCTGTGGCGCTTGAAAGTAGCCTGGAACCAACCGACTGAGCTATCTTTCCGGGCAACATCGAAGGGTCACGAGTTCAAATCACCTGTTATGTTCCTTTTTTTTTTCTTCCGCCCCTTTATCTTTCTTTTTTTTTCTTTCTTTTAATGTATTTTCCTTTATTTTATCACTGTACGGGAACCCTCCTAAAAAAAAAAAAAAGAAAGATATATATCTTCAAATATGTATGGCCTCACACTCACATGTGCAGGTCATAAATACCAGGTTCTCTAGCCGAGTGCCATCCATGCGGTATAACCGAGCTCAGATTGGTCCACCTTGACTGACCAAGTAGGGCACCACTGTAGGTTAAATGAGGCGTACAACTCCTGCAGGACCCGCCGTGGTTGTTCAGTGGTTATGGTGTTAGACTGCTGAGCACGAGGTCGCGGGATCGGACCCCGACCACGGCGGCCGCATTTCGATGGGGGCGAAATGCGAAAACACCCGTGTACTTAGAATTAGGTGCACGTTAAAGAACCCCAGGTGGTCGAAATTTTCGGAGTCCTCCACTACGGCGTGCATAATCAGAAAGTGGTTTTGTCACGTAAAACCCCAAAAAATAATTTTTAATTTAACTCCTACGGGGACGGTAGAGTATCCGTCTCCAGTGCAAGAGGACCGTGATTCAAATCCCGGTGCCGCGCTATTCTCCACCGGAAAATGCAAAAAAAAAAAAAAAACCGTGTGTTGAGAAAATTGCACAAACAGGCATGGAGTGCGGCCTGATCCCGGTGACCAGAACCGGTAACGCACTCTCTCACCAGAGCAGGATTGGCCACCCTGGTGCAGTACTTGGCCACAACCTCCTATAAGAATACAACAATCGAACCCCGGCCCTCAGTCCCCAGCAGCCGCGAAGCAACTGACCACGGCGGCGGTCAGATCTGTGACGCTGCAGAGGGTGCTAAGAATACCTGGCTCCGGACAGGCCGCCATTGGAATCTGAACCTGGCAACGTTTAACGTTAGAACGCTATCTAGTGAGGCGAGTCTAGCAGTGTTATTGGAGGAATTAGAGGGTAGTAAATGGGATATAATAGGGCTCAGTGAGGTTAGGAGGACAAAAGAAGCATATACAGTGCTAAAAAGCGGGCATGTACTGTGTTACCGGGGCTTAACGGAGAGACGAGAACTAGGAGTCGGATTCCTGATTAATAAGGAAATAGCTGGTAACATACAGGAATTCTATAGCATTAACGAGAGGGTGGCATGTCTTGTTGTGAAACTTAATAAGAGGTACAAAATGAAGGTTGTACAGGTCTACGCTCCTACATCTAGTCATGATGACCAGGAAGTCGAAAGCTTTTATGAAGACGTAGAATCGGCGATGGGTAAAGTCAAAACAAAATACACTATACTGATGGGCGACTTCAATGCCAGGGTAGGCAAGAAGCAGGCTGGAGACAAGTCAGTGGGGGAATATGGCATAGGCTCTAGGAATAGCAGAGGAGAATTATTAGTAGAATTTGCAGAACAGAATAATATGCGTATAATGAATACCTTTTTCCGCAAGCGGGTTAGCCGAAAGTGGACGTGGAGGAGCCCGAATGGTGAGACTAGAAATGAAATCGACTTCATACTCTGCGCGAACCCTGGCATCATTCAAGATGTAGACGTGCTCGGCAAGGTACGCTGCAGTGACCACAGGATGGTAAGAACTCGAATTAGCCTAGACTTGAGGAGGGAACGAAAGAAACTGGTACACAAGAAGCCAATCAATGAGTTAGCGGTAAGAGGGAAACTAGAGGAATTCCGGATCAAACTACAGAACAGGTATTCGGCTTTAACTCAGGAAGAGGACCTTAGTGTTGAAGCAATGAACGACAATCTCATGGGCATCATTAAGGAGTGCGCAATAGAAGTCGGTGGTAACGCCGTTAGACAGGAAACCAGTAAGCTATCGCAGGAGACGAAAGATCTGATCAAGAAACGCCAATGTATGAAAGCCTCTAATCCTACAGCTAGAATAGAACTGGCAGAACTTTCTAAATTAATCAACAAGCGTAAGACAGCGGACATCAGGAACTATAATATGGATAGAATTGAACAGGCTCTCAGGAACGGAGGAAGCCTAAAAACAGTGAAGAAGAAACTAGGAATAGGCAAGAATCAGATGTGTGCGTTAAGAGACAAAGCCGGCAATATCGTTACTAATATGGACGAGATAGTTCAAGTGGCTGAGGAGTTCTATAGAGATTTATACAGTACCAGTGGCACCCACGACGATAGTGGAAGAGAGAATAGCCTAGAGGAATTCGAAATCCCACAGGTAACGCCAGAAGAAGTAAAGAAAGCCTTAGGAGCTATGCAAAGGGGGAAGGCAGCTGGGGAGGATCAGGTAACAACAGATTTGTTGAAGGATGGTGGTCAGATTGTTCTAGAGAAACTGGCCACCCTGTATACGCAATGCCTCATAACCTCGAGCGTACCGGAATCTTGGAAGAACGCTAACATAATCCTAATCCATAAGAAAGGGGACGCCAAAGACTTGAAAAATTATAGACCGATCAGCTTACTGTCCGTTGCCTACAAAGTATTTACTAAGGTAATCGCAAATAGAATCAGGAACACCTTAGACTTCTGTCAACCAAAGGACCAGGCAGGATTCCGTAAAGTTTACTCAACAATAGACCATATTCACACTATCAATCAAGTGATAGAGAAATGTGCAGAATATAACCAACTCTTATATATAGCTTTCATTGATTACGAGAAAGCGTTTGATTCAGTCGAAACCTCAGCAGTCATGGAGGCATTACGGAATCAGGGTGTAGATGAGCCATATGTAAAAATACTGGAAGATATCTATAGCGGCTCCACAGCCACCGTAGTCCTCCACAAAGAAAGCAACAAAATCCCTATAAAGAAAGGCGTCAGACAGGGAGATACGATATCTCCAATGCTATTCACAGCATGTTTACAGGAGGTATTCAGAGGCCTGGAGTGGGAAGAATTGGGGATAAAAGTTGATGGAGAATACCTTAGCAACTTGCGATTCGCTGATGATATTGCCTTGCTTAGTAACTCAGGAGACCAATTGCAATGCATGCTCACTGACCTGGAGAGGCAAAGCAGAAGGGTGGGTCTGAAAATTAATCTGCAGAAAACTAAAGTAATGTTTAACAGTCTCGGAAGGGAACAGCAGTTTACAATAGGTAGTGAGGCACTGGAAGTGGTAAGGGAACCGATGGTCACTAAGAGCTACGGACTGGATTCCAAGAGAAGGGAAGCGTAGCAGGGGGCGGCAGAAAGTTAGGTGGGCAGATGACATTAAGACGTTTGCAGGGACAACATGGCCACAATTAGTACATGACCGGGGTAGTTGGAGAAGTATGGGAGAGGCCTTTGCCCTGCAGTGGGCGTAACTAGGCTGATGATGATGATGATGAAAGCAGCGTTCGCAAGAGTCAACAGGTCCCTTGCCCAACCAGATGTAAGGAACAGACTTGTGTCATCGGCGTATATGATGAATCGGGCAGTGGTGTCAATATTCATTATGTCGTTTACGTAAATATTAAATAACAAAGGTCCAAGAATGCTTCCTTGAGGTACACCAGAATGAATGGGTAAGTTATCGGAAATACAGTCGTTTATTGAAATCCTCTGACACCTGAACTGCAGATAGCTTTTGATTAAGCCAAGGAAGGGGCCCTGTAACCGTAAATTTCAAGTTTGGTTAGCAGAGTGGTGTGGTTAATTGTGTCAAAGGCTTTTGAAAAATCGATGAAAACGCCTAGTGTTAGTAAATTTTGCTCAAATGCTTTTAGTATTACTTCCTTTTGTGTTAGTAGAGCTAACTCTGTCGAGCGACCCTTTCGGAAACCGAACTGACAGTCAGTAGTAATATTGTGTTTTTCGCAGAAAGCGGTCATTCTCAGTGTTATTAATTTTTCTAGGCATTTTGAAAATACAGGCAAAATGGATATTGGTCTGTAGTTAGACAGGTTGTTTTTATCACCGGCTTTGAAGAGCACTGTAACCTTTGCGAGCTGCATGCGCTTGGGAAATATACCGTTTACAAAGCACAGATTATACACATGGTCAAGAACTGGTCATATCAGATCTAAAACGTGTTTTACGGGGCGTATTTGCAGGTCATCAATATCGCAGCTTTTACTATTTCGCAGAGCGGAAAACGTGAGATAAGTTTCTTCGGCGCTAGTTGGAAGTAAAAAAGCACTATCACAATTTCTGGAATTGAGGTACTCTGCGGAGCGTGGATCGTGCAAACTATTTACAAGGGACACAAGATAATTATTAAAAGCGTTTGCTAAATGCACGCCTGATGAACGTTCCCCGTTAATTATCAATTCTCGTACGCCCTCTGTATGCTGACGTACAATGTTAAGCACTCTGCTAAGGTTTCTCCACGTCATATCCGTTCGCTTTATAGCTTGAGGATTAAACAACCTATGAAGGTAATCTTTCTTGGCTTGTCTAAGAGTAGCAGTTAACTTATTTCTAAATTTCTTAAATTCGGATAGATGGCATGTGTCTCTTGTGTCCAAAAAACGTTTGAATAGATCATCTTTTTGTTTGATTAGTTCCAGAAGTGCATTGGTTATCCAAGGTTTTCTAGCTTTTTTAGGCTTCAGTGTTTCAGGATGAAAAGATTCCGAGTAAGCCTTTTTGAAAAGACGCAGAAATGACTCGTACGCGGCATCTACGTCAGACTGATTATACACCTCGAGCCAATTTATTTTTGATATTTTTCTGCGGAACTCCTCAAGTGTAGACGGATTAATATCTTGAATAGTCTATGGGGGACACTGCTTCGGCTATTTAGCCGAGACATACAATTCCAAGAGAAGAATACTGGCAAATGATCGCTAATATGAGCGCTGATTACTCCGGAGTTAATAGTTAGAGGTTCAATGTTTGTAATAAAAACATCAAGCAAACTTTCACAGTCGTTGCTAATGCGAGTTGGAGCAGTAATTGTGTTAAAACATGCATTAGTTTCTAATAGTCGAGTGAAATCAGTGCGTAGCTGTGTTTCGTTTAACATGTTAATATTTAAATCACCGCCCAGGACGAGTTCATAACTGTTTTCATTTATCCAGGATAAGAGGTTTCCATATATGTAAAAAATTTTGCCACGTTCCCGCCTGGAGGGCGATATAAAACAGAAAATATGCTTTTGTTATGAATGACGGTCAAAATTTCAAAGTATAGACACCTCCAAACTTTATTGGCAAAGGACTCGGGAGACTTCTAATCAAGTTTGGGCGAGAAAGATACGGGTAGGTCGCAGTAGATTGCGAATGCAAATGTTACGGGCAGTGTTTCTAAAGGTAGTTCACTTCGAATGGCCCCCTTACACGTTGATAGCGAGGTGAGAGCTTTTACGTCAAATGAGAATGATAAAATAAGTAACAAAATTCTCTCGCAAAAATATAAACTTGCTAACTAGCAAATCAAATAAAATGTAACGCAATTGGATCTTCAGGTCACAGTTAAACAGCTTATATACGGTGTTCTGGAACCAGAGAAAGCCCACACCATCGGTGCCTTAACTGCTTCGCCCAAGTCAGACACCTGATCGATTTTGCGCGATGTGGGAGCAGGCTTTGTGATTGTTCTTTAGTGCATGACTGCGACGCTTTGCTCAACGGCTCAGTCAACTTATTTCGATGATGAATATTGTTTCTTGGCGCAAGGGCCAGAAATGGCCAAAGAGCGTCATGACATTTGGTGAAAATATATTGAAATTTGTCCTTTGTGTAATTTAAATATATTGCGCGTGTGCATGCACTTATTTCGAGTAGTTGGTGGGATGGATGGATGGGTAGAAAAATCGGTAATATGGAAGTTGATTGCACGGGGTCCTGTGTTAAGGAAAAGGGTGAATGGGAAAACGGGGCAAAATTATATCCACCCAATGATTCGTGCTTCAAGGGTGAAATCTCACAAGGACTGCAGGACAAGAGTAGCATTGGCTGCGAGACGGCAACCTGCCAGCCAACAACCTTCGAGACCGCAAGCTGCGACCACACTGCCGACAGTACCGTCATTTATCACCACCGTCACAGCTCGTCCGCAACCCGTCATTGACTTAACAGAGATTTTTGGCATGCCCGGCATTCCGACGAATGTGGTTGGTTTGGCTGGATTGCCGTACGGGGTTGGCGTATAAGCGTGAGTGGCCCGAGGGGTGCAGCCACCTGGTGGCGCACCGCTCAACCGCACAGACACAGTGCTAATAATAAAGTACCGAAGTATAACCTACTTCGCTGCTGGTGCAAACCTCATAACCATGAACACGATTGTGCCACGGCATAAATTTTACACCAGAAGCGAAGAAGAATATACTTGGCTGTCTGGTTGTCTTGTAGAGCTTAGCGCCACCAGGTGGCGCCACCAATCCCGCCGCTCACATTTATGCCATCGTTTATCCGGTGAACCACCTGCGCTTTCCGGAATACAGGACACACCAAAAGTCTCTAGTGCAAGTGAGCCAGCCACGCCCCACTACGTCCAGGTCCACTCCCCCCCCCCCCCCCCCCTCAAAGCGCTTTGACAGTCACGACGGTGCCATGGTAGAGGTGGTCAAGCGCGTTGACACCCTTGCTGCAGTCGCTGATGCCCAGTACGGAATTCAAAGGCACCTCGACGCCCAAAATGCACGCATTGCCCATCTTGCTAATGGACACACCTACACGTGCATTTGACCCAGCGCGGTGGCTTAGCGGTTGTGGGGTTGCGCTCCTAAGCACGGCTTTAGGCCAATGCTCCGAAAGAACATCCGCGTTGAAGGCCTTACTCGCGCTATTAAGGTTCTTGCTGTCTACGGGGCTTCACGACAGACTCTAAGAATGCCGCCCCCTACCGCTCTGTAGGGTACGCGCTTTGTTCGTGCTTGTCTCCCTTTCTTTCTATGTCCCCCTTCCACTCTGTTTCTCTTTTTATCCCTCTTAACCCTTCCCCCTGCGCAGGATAGCCAACCGGAACTACCTCTGGTTAACCTCCCTGCCTTTCTCTGCATTATTTTCTCTCTCTCTCTCCTAAGCACGAGGTCGCGGGATGAAATCCCGGGCGCGGCGGCCGCATTTCGATGGCGGCAAAACGCACGAACACCCGTGTTTCGTCCGTTGGGGGCACGTTAAAGATCCCCTGGTGGTCAAAATTCATCCGGAGTCCCCCACTACGGCGTGCCTCATAATGAAATCCTGGGTTTCGCACTTAAGGCCAAATAATACAATTTTAAACCTTCATATAACAAGGCCGACTTGCAGTCAATCCGCACGGCCTTCCGCACGCCTTCCGGATGTGGGCGGACGTGCGGAAAATTCCGCATGTAGCACACAAGTGTTCAAATTTTATTTGACACTGGGTCGGCACGGGGAGGGTGGTGGGTGGCACGAGGGAACCAGAATTTGCGCATATGTTTTCCTGTTTGGAGCGTATGACGGTCATTGTGACGCAGGTACTTTGTACTTTTGCAGTGGGTCTCTGAGGGAGAACCTCATAACACTCATTTAATGACAAAGCCGTCTCTTGGCTCCTAACTGACACATTGAAAATGCCTCAAAGATTTCTTTGGCCATCTGATTGTTGTACCTTTTCAACACACGTGTGTCGTCAAGGAGTGGTGAACAGCCTAACTTGGCTCAATGAACAGCCAGATTACTGCCAGTCTTAATCTTGACACAGTGCGCATGCTCACGCAAACGTTCATTAATACAACGTCCTGTTTGCCCTATGTAAGTGCAGCCGCAAGAGGTGGGAATGGCATACACTACATTGGTACTGCAATCTACAGGCTTGGCGACATGTTGCTTATTGCACAGTCCAGGTGTTCTACGGCTTTCGTTGACTTTCTTACAAATCCTTCCCAACTTGTTAGGCGTAGTAAACTCCTTCTTCTTTCACTCTCTTTATGGTCGTTGCGAATTGTATATATTTGCGCAGGCTCCAATAAAGGTGTTGTTGGCAGTCAGCGCTCGTCCTGTGTGTCCTCCCTTGCCAGTGTTTTTTGGCGCTGTTTTAACTATGAATGATCCGTACCAACTAGTTCGCGCCCAAACCCTTCTGATACATCGAAGAGGTTGGGCCAGCCAGGTCAACCAGCACAACGCGGTCTCGTGGGATGTTTCTGGCGCATCGTGTTTCCTGAACAAGCAAGAAGTGCGAGATTGTGTGCTATGTTAGGAAGCATTGAATGTACGGCAGTATGGTTTGTTCAGGGGCTAAGGCAAATCCACGCCAATTCCACGCAAGAAAGAAATAAAAGGAAAAGTAGCCAATCACAATAATTACGCAGGTCAAACAAACCAATTGGTGAAACACGGAGCTATGAAGGACACCAACACTGCAGAAACACGAGGCCCAAAAAGAAGAAAAAAGGCAAAGCGCGTTGTGAAACGTGGCGGAGTTCCAGGAAGCAACGCATGAAGAAGGTTGGCAACTGGACCTAGACTTGAAGATGAGCCGTCGCGTTCCGGAACCGGGTCTCCACTTCTCCCGACAAGGGCAAGTGATCGAGGGCCGGCCAATGCGTTGACAACTTTCTTCGCCAGGCCATGAAGTTCTACCCCGGCGCTTATTATCGACTCGTCGCTCAACCGCTGTTCTGCCTTGGTGAGCTCTTCGCCGCTTACCTCATCGCCTCGCCACGCCGGTGACACTGTTCTCGGTTCAACTGAACCGCACTCTCCGATACTCTTTGTTTCGTACCATTTTCTGTACTAACCCTCCGTTAATGTCAGTTATATACGTGTCCTGATGTTAACTGCTTTAGTACGTGTCTGTTAACAACTTCTGGTTTCTTGTGTGCATAAAATGTCTTCAGTGTCAGCGCGAATGCGCCAGGCTCCGGCAACCCAATTGCGCTTGCGACGCCACCTGTCGGCTGGCTCCTATAGGGCCACCCTTAATAGTGCAACATATCAATTTTCCTTATTTTGCCCTGCGTTATCGATCGGCTTGGACATGACTCGCACGCCACCACGCTGCCGTTATCATTCAGAATCTCACTCTGGGTGCGTCGCGCGATGAAAACAATGTAACATGAATTCGAACATTACCATATACGGGTCATGCATTGTCTGCACGAAGTAAAATCGAAGAGTTCGGTGCTGACGGCGTGCGCTGAAATGGGAAAACCAGAATGACAATGCGGCACTCCCAAAACTACAGCAAAAAGGGCCGCGAAATCATAGATCTGTATACACTCTTCCCATCCCTACTATGCAGTCGTAACAGTCGAACAAAGGAACGGCTTGAGCTGCCGGGGTCGAATGCTTCTGGCTGCTAAATGGCAATATCCGTGCTATGCACGCCTAAGATAGCATGAGGAATTCGATCTCGCCGTGCAAATGTCTAGTTGGCATTGGCTTTGGCAGCCGGGTCCACAGGAAAGCTGACTCAGCCCTTCCACCGGTCAACGACAGTAAGCGGGAGAACAACTTCGGGGACAGTGTCGGCGACAGAGATGTGTCCATTCCGACGAATATGCTTCCGTTCCGACAGAGCTCTGGAAGCTAGAGGCCGTTGGCGAGGAACTGCAGCGTTCAATTCGTTCTTCTCCTTGGAATGGGCACTGGCACGTTTGCACCGGAGTCTCCTCCACCTGATAACGTAGCCGCCAATAGGCCTGCTTAGAAAGCAGACAGTGAAGTTGCAAAATATTTTGCGTCATCTCTTCGAACGCGTATCGCACTTCCGGCAGTTGCCGACACCGGAAGAGCAACGCCAAACCGACGACAAGGGTAAGTCATAGCCTCCGAAGCAACCAATGCACGCGCGCGCGGACAGTATCGCAAGTCAACAGCCAAGCCACAGAAACAGAGCCCAAAGCGAACTACCTCTTCGCCGGTTCCGCTCTTAGCCGACGACGGGTTCGCTTTGAGAATGATTGACAGTCACGTGACGTGTTAAAAATTTGCGGTGCCGCCCCGCTGTCTCTGACAGCCGTTGACGAAAGCCCAATTCTGACCTTTCGCTTTGCGAACCATTATATGATTTCGCGCCAGTTCGCTTCGGTACCAATTGTTATAACAGATCTAAATTCTTTCCCTGCCATTCACCCTGGTTACGAGCGCGCTCTGCGTCTTCCATGCTTCGCGGACAAGCAGCGGACAAGCAAAGAATGGCAAATGCAGACTGGGGAAAATAACTAAAACAATAAAGGAAATCCTTGAGCAAGAAGGAAGCAGGCTAACGCGGCCAGTGTGTAGAGCGCGATCACAAAACGGCGTTCTCGCCGTGGGCAACGCTTTCCTTTTGCTCGAAGTGGTACAAGCGCCGAGTCGGCAAAGCAGCTGATTTGCGCACTGTGGCGGACAAGCTCCCGCTTCATCCATTTTAATGCCCGTTAGTAGATAAATGTGGCAAAACAGACCAACCAACAGACAGACAACTGGAAAGTCAGCGTTAGCGAAGGCGAAGGATGTGTTCTCTCCCCTGTACACAACACATACACGGACGCAAAAAAAAAAGAAAACAGTAACATAGACACAAACGGACGGATAAAACTGAAACGTTGTTTTCCACGTGAAAGGACACTCGCTCAGGCATTTCGATGTCTTCCTTTTTTTTTTTATGTACGTATACGTGCATCCTGCTTCTTTAATTTTGCTGTGCTGTTATAAGGCGAATTTCACTGCTGTTCTCGGTCGACAGTCGTCTCCCGAAATATCCGGCCGTTTTCCGTCGCAGAAACTGTGAAACACCGTCGCGCTTTTGCGACAAACACTGCGCAAACACGCGTAACTCGCGATGTTGAAGAAAAATGGCAAAAGCTACAGATTTTTCACAGGTTCTTGATTTTGGTTTTCCGTATTCTCATAAGTGCCTACGCGCGAAAGAAGCAAATAACAAGCCCGAGTGGCGCACGGAGTTGCTTGTCGTATATAATTTACGCCTCTTGGCAACTTACACCTGAAGTTCCCTCAAAGTGAAGTGACGCGTAGAAACTTTACAGATGTGGAAAAGAAATGTTTGTGGCGTTTTAACACGGCGATATATCGAACGCATTTCTACCGTTAGATCAATACAGAACTGCCCACAGACATGCTAGTAGTCGCTGATTTCTCTTATTTGGAGATCAAGATTACCATATGTCGGCGTTCCTTCTTTCTTTCTTTCTTTCTTTCTTTCTTTATTCCTTTCTTTCTTTCTTTCTTTCTTTCTTTCTTTCTTCTTTATTGCAGCTCACATGAAGAAGTCTTACCAAGTGAATTCGAATTAACAAGAATGAGTCAACTTTTGAGTAAGCAGAAGCACTGCATATTAGGTGACTTTAAAGGCCGCGTGAGCAAAGTCGAAATATAAAACGTCAATGAAAGGAAGGAGCTCTTTCGAAATAAGGTAAGGGATTTCTTTAACGTTTTTTGAAAGCGATATAAGCGCCAACCGAATTATTATGCGACTGCGTTCAAAGATCCTTAGATCACTGAGCTCTCGGTCCGGGAAGTGCTTTTACGGCGCAGCTTTATATCTCGTGCCAGGTATGGGTCCTTATTCGTGGCCAGTCACCAGGGAAGATCAGAGCGTGAACGCGGTCCTCAGAGCTTTGTGCAAGTTGTCGTCGCAAAGCCGACTCTCGCATAAAGCATGACAGCGATATTTCAGGGAACTCTTCCCTGCAAGGTTTGTTAGGCTGAACTCACTGGCATGGCCTAGCGGCAACGTGGTACTGCTCCTGAAGGAAAAATTGTGCTTTGAATTGCTGGGCTCAAAATTGGGTAGTAGGATGTCAAATACCACTGCACTGTTATTTTCGTGCACGCTGAAGAACACAACCCGCAGCCCACACGCAAGGAGTTTGTGACAACCATGCTGGGTGGAAAGAGCGTGGCGTAGTTGGCATTGATTGTAAAGAAAGAAATAATTTATTCGCAAATAACACTATGCCACGCATATTACACGATAATTACGGAGCTGTGTCGCCAGTATATCGACAAAGTTTCAGGGGTTGGGGCGACAGGATTCATCGAAAGAGAGAGAGAGAGAGAAAAAAAAAACAGTTACGATTACGATACTCCCTAATGCGAGATTGAAGCGCAACTGTGTGGGTGTTTTTATTCCCGATATATTGAGGCATCGCCCCGATCACTGCACCGACTGGCAGAGCCACGACGCGAGGCGCTATACAATTGCCGCTTGCCCGCAACTGCAGCTTATGCAACCGTAATCTTTACCGGGAAATGCTTGCAGCGAACGCTATGCTCGAAGGCAAGCTTTCTCTATCTTTTTTTTTTCTTTCCACCGCACGGCCGCTGCTGCTGCGGATGGATGGATGTTATGAGCGTCCGCTTTGGAACGGGACGGTGGGCTGCGCCGCCAAGCTCTTGTTATTTCATTGCCTAATGTCCTACCCATGTTTAAAAAGAAAAAAAAAACAGAAAACAATCCAGGATGAATGCCCATAACCAAAGTTTCTGAACCCCTATTGTGAATGGATGGATGGATGCTATGAGTGTCCCCTTTGCAACGGGGTGGTGGGTTTTACCACCAAGCTCTTGTTATTAGATTGCCTAATGTCCTACCTATGCTAAAAAGAAAAAAAAGGAAACGAAAAGAAAAACCCACCATGAATTCCCATAACCAAACTTTCTGAACCCCTATTGTGAACTTTGCTTTTGCACGCCTCCGTTGTTTGTCGTTTCCCTACTTTTCTTCCACCAATCTTCCATTCACCGCTTACTAATCACTACAGCGGACATGTTTACTTTCCCCCTGCTCTCACTGAACCCAAGCGCTTCAAGGAGGCCAGAGATGTCTAAACCGACCGCTGGGCAGATATCTTCACATTCCAATAAAACATGCTCCAGCGTTTCCCTAGGTTCACCGCTAAAAGCAGATGCTTTTTCTTCCTTCTTATATCTCTCTTTATAGGTGCGTGTTATAAGGCATCCTGATCTCTCTTCGAAAAGTTTTGAGCCTCCCTTTGAGTTATCATAAATTGTTTCTTTCCTGATTTCGTTTTTGCCTCTTAAGTAGCTACTCATAGCAGGTTTCTTTTCCTTTGTCGCCACCCATGAGATTATCTCAGCCTCTCTGACTATTCGCTTGACCTTCTTTGTTGCCATGTTGCTCACCATACAGGTCGCATACTTGCTGGTAAGTTTCCTAGTTCTTTTCCTCCACTTTGAGTCAACGTTTTGCTGTTCAAATACTTGAAAACTGTCCCAGGCCATTTACTTTCTTCCATATTGCTCAGTTTCGCTTAATAATCAATTTTACCGTGAGCTTACCTAACTTGAAAACTAGTCCAGCCCATATCACCCTGTATAGCTTCATTTGTAGTCTTCCCGTGAGCGCCCAATACGAGGCATCCCACTCACCTTTGGTTAATGTGTTCTGGTTGTACCCCTGATTTCGAGCAAACCGCATTTCCGAATGTAAGTCCTTGAACCATTACACCTTTCCACGTACCCCGGAGCCCCTCGTACCTATTTTATCCCCATAGTGCTCTGTGTTTCATTATGGCTACATTTCTATTCCCCTTTGCTGGTATTGTTTTTCCCTGTGTTTGCATATATCTGTCGCCTTGATTTATCCATATACCAAAGTATTTATATTCATTTACCTTAGGTCCTGGCCCTGAATTAACGCTGTCTGTTTCCTGTTTTCACTGAATACCATAATACCACATTTCTTAACGCTAAATTTCAGACTTAGATTATCGCCTTCCTGTCCACAGAATTAGCCAGACGTTGCGTATCACTTTGCTTGTTAGCTAGCAACACGATGTCATCCGCATGAAACAAACATAGAAACTGCTGCTCTACTTCTGTATCCGCCTGTTTGTATGAGAAATTGAACTCGGTATTACTTCTTTCCAGCACCCTCTCCATCTTCACCATGTACATCATAAACAGTAGTGGGGATAAAGGGCACCCCTGGCTCAGTCTCTTGTTCATATCAACTTTCTGCTCGCTCCTCATCCCTTCCCATTCAACTCAAACGGCATTTTTTAAGTAAATCTCTATCAAAAGCTGTATACAAACGTCGCCCAACCCTTGTCCTTCCAGAATATCCCACAAAATTTTGCAGGCTATGGTTTCATACGCTCGTCTAATAATAGACTGAGTAAGGACAAATAAGTTATCATCCAGACGCCTACTGTCGGATTTGGAGGACGATCTCACCGCTGCCACCAGTTGAAGGGGTAGTAGGTCGTAGGGAGGAACTTGGGAGGAACTAGGCGTACAGGGTTTATTTACAGTATTTACATTTTAAACAAGAGATACATTCGACAGTCTAGCGTGGCTCCCAAATGGAGCACGCAAGACGAGGCATACAGCATATGAGCACGAAGCTCCAAGCACACCCAGCACACTGCTGGTCGAGCACGATGACGAGCACGCAGCTCACGAGCACAGTGACGAGCACCCTGACGAGCACCCCCTAGCAGCCGACAAATAGCCGCTTATAAACACTCCGTGCTCCCTAGATCCCTACGTGAGAGAAACGGCAGTTCACCGCCAATTCGTAGCGTCCCACGTCATCGATGTTGACCCGCATTTTTGGAGGAGGGCTCACGCACACACGTACGCACTTTGGATTCGCAGAACCCGAGTTGAGCGCCTCCTCGTAGCCAGGTGGTCACGCCTGACCCCAGCTGGCGCCTCTAAATTCCAGAGCTGCCTTTCGCCTGTAGTCGCCACGAGTGTCAGCAGACTGCGACGAATCCTGGGGCCCGAGGAAAACGTACGAAAACGTACCACCGTGGATCGATCGAAGCACCTGCAGCGGGCTGAGATAGTTTTGCAGAGCAGTACCCCTGCAGGCCGGTCCTAACACTACACATACTGAATCCATTCTAAAGTTTTCCCGAAATGTCATTATTCTCTGCCCGTGCTTGGAGCTTTCACCTACTTTATTTGTATGCGCAGACGTGAGCGCCATCTGGTGGCGCTTCAAGGTGACTTCTTCCGTTTCCTCCTCATGCTTCTGCTGCACCCTCCTCTTACGCTTTCCTTCTCGGGCTCCCTTTGCTCTCGCCGTATTGCAGCCGCTGCCGCTATGCTCCGTGTTCACTCTTTCATCTTTCGCTGGGCTTGTTCGCTCGGTTACAACGCCGAGGCACACCGACGCTCAACGCAGGAACGAGCGCCTAAGAGCTGCGCTCTAACAACAAAAAAAAAGGTTGATTGAATAAATAAAAATGTCGGCCAGACGCTTCATCTTCTTGCTACCGGGGGACGTAAGTGGGAGCAGTCCCCAGTCGAGGGTCTTTCTCGCCTGATAATCCCCTATTTAGCTCGCCAGACCAGTCGGCGCTAGTTCTATAATGACGAGCTGGCCATCGCGGCTTCCCACTGCTGAGGTGTCGGTTTGAGCATGGGGGATAAGGGGGAGGGTAGTTATGCGGGGGAATTCCCAGGTTTATTGATGCAGTGACGCGTATGCGTTGCATTGGGGGCATTTATAAAGGTATTGTCGGAGGTAGACAGCGTGGTAGAGGCTAAGGTGGCGGAATGTGTTGGTTTGCAGTTGTCTCCAGGCAGCTGATTTTTCGCGGGCGAGGGAAATGCATATTGCAGCGTAAGCGCACCGTGATATTCGGTAATATTGAAATATGGCGTGGCACTGGAGAGGTGTGCGATGCATCCCGGTTATCAAAGAAGTCTGGTTAAGCAGTGCTCGGTTAATTTGCTCGCGAGCTGCGAGCTACAGAGTTGCCACGCTGGCTTCCTGGTAGACCCTCGTCTCCGGGCGCCTATACGATGGTGGTGGATGGGAGAGGATATGTAGTTAGGTGTAGAATATTCGTGGCCTGGAGAGAAATGCGACCCGTGGCGAAGTTGTGGCAGGCTGCTTGGGAGTCGCGGATTATAGGGGCAATTTCTTGATATGGGGAGGAGGACGGGGGCTAAATGATGGCAAGTGCGATGGCTGGCTCTTCGGCTTCTGTGATCGTCGTGCGACGGGTGGTGGCCGATGTGAGTTCTTCATCGTCGTGGTTGACCTCTAAAGCGACATAAGCTCGCTGATTTCCGTAGGGTGATGCATCCATGCAGCTGGTAGAAGGCTGTTTACGGTATTGTTTGTGTAGCGCCTTCACACTCACTGCCCGGCGGATTTGATGGTGCTCCGGGTGCATATTTTGTGGTATGGGAGCTACGGTTACATCTTGGCACAAGTGAAAAGGAAAGAAGTGCGGGGAGGAATTGGCAAGAATCAGATGTATGTGTTAAGAGACAAAGCCGGCAATATCACTACTAATATGGATGAGATAGTTCAAGTGGCTGAGGAGTTCTATAGAGATTTATACAGTACCAGTGGCACCCACGACGATAATGGAAGAGAGAATAGTCTAGAGGAATTCGAAATCCCACAGGTAACACCGGAAGAAGTAAAGAAAGCCTTGGGACCTATGCAAAGGGGGAAGGCAGCTGGGGAGGATCAGGTAACAGCAGATTTGTTGAAGGATGGTGGGCAGATTGTTCTAGAGGAACTGGCCACCCTGTATACGCAATGCCTCATGACTTCGAGCGTACCGGAATCTTGGAAAAACGCTAACATAATCCTAATCCATAAGAAAGGGGACGCCAAAGACTTGAAAAATTATAGACCGATCAGTTTACTGTCCGTTGCCTACAAAGTATTTACTAAGGTAATTGCAAATAGAATCAGGAACACCTTAGACTTCTGTCAACCAAAGGACCAGGCAGGATTCCGTAAAGGCTACTCAACAATAGACCATATTCACACTATCAATCAGGTGATAGAAAAATGTGCGGAATATAACCAACCTTTATATATAGCTTTCATTGATTACGAGAAAGCGTTTGATTCAGTGGAAACCTCAGCAGTCATGGAGGCATTGCGGAATCAGGGTGTAGACGAGCCGTATGTAAAAATACTGAAAGATATCTATAGCGGCTCCACAGCCACCGTAGTTCTCCATAAAGAATGCAACAAAATCCTAATAAAGAAAGGCGTCAGGCAGGGAGATACGATCTCTCCGATGCTATTCACAGCGTGTTTACAGGAAGTATTCAGAGACCTGGATTGGGAAGAATTGGGGATAAGAGTTAATGGAGAATACCTTAGTAACTTGCGATTCGCTGATGATATTGCCTTGCTTAGTAACTCAGGGGACCAATTGCAATGCATGCTCACTGAACTGGAGAGGCAATGCAGAAGGGTGGGTCTAAAAATTAATCTGCTGAAAACCAAAGTAATGTTTAACAGTCTCGGAAGAGAACAGCAACTTACGATAGGTAGCGAGGCACTGGAAGTGGTAAGGGAATACATCTACTTAGGGCAGGTAGTGACCACGGATCCGGATCATGAGACTGAAATAATCAGAAGAATAAGAATGGGCTGGGGTGTGTTTGGCAGGCATTCTCAGATTGCAGGCATTCTCAGTTTGGCAGGCATTCTCAGGCCCAAGTGTTTATCACTGGGTTAGTCCCGACGGTTCATTCAACGACGGCTTGGTAGGCTGCCGGATCCTCGGTACGCAGTTACTGCTTGCGCTCGGCTGCACGAGCCTGTTCTTGTGCCCGGGCTGCAGCTCGTTCCCGGTTCTGCTCGCGGCGTTGGTGATCGAAAGCTGCTTGCTCCTAAGGACTACGATGAGGCCTGGCCTACCAATTTCGGAGCCGGAGAGAAACTGCTGCGCGCGAGCTCGACTGCGACAGAGAGCAGCGACGTAACTACTGGCGCAGCTAATCCAACACAACCTAGATTGCGCAAGGCCTTTTCGCTCCGATCCATGATGTCATGTTACCTGGCCAGACTGCCATATAATCTAATGGGGATGCTCACGAGTAGGCAACAGTGATTTTGACGTCACCGCTTTCATCACGCCAGCCTTGCCAATGGAAATTTTGGGCCAGGTAGCGTGACGTCATGGATCAGAGCAAACAGGCCTTGTGCTATCGAGGTGATGTTGACTAATCGCGCGCCTCTCTTTCTTTCTCTCTTTGTTTTTCGCGCATGCGCATGGGATTGCGCCGGAAGAGTTTTCCGCGTACAGGTGACCGACAGATGCACGGATGAACTGACAAATTGGCTAGGCATATGCAGCTTCGCTGGAAAAATAAATTTTTTGAGTGAGCCTCTGTGAGCTTGTATTATTTTACTGACATATAGACAGTTTCGAAGGAAAAGCAATCGCTAAAACTGTAGCGAACGCGGCAATCTTGAAAGTTAATCCACGCGACGTGCACCATACTTGGAACGACTACATCAACAAAACAAAAAGAAAAGAAAAAGAGAACACCCAGCGTGGGACCGCGCCGCGCGGCTCCCACGTTATCGGCATCACTACGCTCACACCTACGTTGCACTAGCCCATTACATAACACACACATTCGGTCTTTACGTACGTACGCGCCTTTAGCGTCAGCCAAGAGCCTTTGCAGCACCGCGGCGAGCACGAAGCATTGGGTGCTAGGCTAACGAATCTTGTTTTCGACTTCACCTGTTTTAGGAGGGTCTGGCAATCCTTTCTCTATGCTCTGGCCACGGAGCCGACGACGTCGCGAGAAGCGAGTGCGGTCGACGCTCAGTACCGTGTTTGGTCGATTCAGTTAGCGTTCCTTCCAGCGTGCGGTCGACCTTTTCTTTTTTTTTTTTTTTTTTTTTGCTGTAAGGCGCGCGTGCTGCTTAAACTGAGCGCCCTCGATGTTGCTTTGTGCGGATATAGCGCTGGCGTTCACAGCGGCTCGGAGCGAATGGCGAATGACGATGTCACGGCTGCGCACTGACCGTGTTGCGTTCAGATCTACGCTTGTGCGCAATGCGTATCATAGTTGTATCATTCCTGTCGCACCTGTGAAGCAACCGCGAACCTTTGAAACATTGAGTGTCCTCCAGAACGCTGAAGTGAGCCGGACTGTCAGCAGTGCTAGTGTATCGTAGTTAGGTTAGGAATCGTGTTACGTTATGTTTTTATACTGAATTCATGCGCATACTATTTCCCTTAGGATGAAATCTTGGCGAGCATGTCTTATAGCGTCAGGGAAAGCTTATGCAATCGAGGGAACAGCTAGTATTCTAGTAGTGCTACTTTCATTACTTTACACATCTTTTAAGTTAAGTTTTATTTTTTCCACTACGGTACTTTCAGCTGTGTATTTGATTAGTCGCTGATTGCTCTTATTTGGACATCAACATTACCATATGTCGGCTTTCTCTCTCTCTCTCTCTTTCTCTCTCTCACTCTCTTTCTTTTTCTCTCTCTTTCTCTCTCTTCCTCTTTCTTGCTTTCTTTCTTTCTCTTTCTTTCTCTCTCTTCCTTTCTCTCTCTTTCTCTCTTACTTTCTTCCTTTCTTTCTTTCTTGCTTTCTTCCTTTATTGAAGCTCGCGCGAAGGAGCCTAACCAAGTGAATTGGAATTCAGAAGAATGCGTCAATCAGTGCGTCAGGTATGCTGCATGCTCATTATATGCTCATTTTGCATAACTGATTTCTCAACATTGTAATGTTGGTGATTCACTGTATGTTAAATGCTATGTCATTTATTCTTCCGAGATTTGTCCTCTGTCAGACCTCTGCATATGCTTTCTACCAGAGTGATAATATGCTATTTTTTATTTTTCTGTACATTTAGAATTTTTTTTGATGTTCGCAGAATTTTGGCGCTATATTAGAGCACACAATTTATTAAATTATGGGTTTTTTCGTGCCAGAACCACAGCTATGGTTATGAGGCACGCCGTAGTGAGGGACTCCGGAAATTTGGACCACTTGGTGTTCTTTAACGCGCACCTAAATCTAACTTGAAAAAGAAACAGCGCTACAAAGACGCGGACTAAAAGAAGAACATGTAAGACTGACAGGCGCTAACTTCCAACTAAATGTTTATTTGAAGAACAGGGTTTATATAGATAGACACACGAATAGTACCACCGTGACACCATGACACACATATTCGTGCGTCTATTTATATAAACCCTGTTTCTTCAAATAAACATTTAGTTGGAAGTTAGCGCCTGTCCGTCTTACATGTTCTTCTTTTAGTCCGCGTCTTTGTAGCGCTTTTTCTTCAAGTACGTTAAACTAACTCACCCACCATCAAGCTTCTTCTACCTAAATCTAAGTACACGGATGGTTTCGCATTTCACCCCCATCGAAATGCGACCGCCGTGACCGGGATTCGATCCCGTGACCTCGTGCTCAGCAGCCCAACACCATAGCCGCTAAGAAACCACGGTGGGTTGAGTATACCATTTATGGAGAACCTTACTTTTCGGTTGTGACCGTCCAGATGTTTCCTTTAGCAATATCTAAATCAGCGCGCTTATACGTCACAGAAGTCTATATTATACACTTTCCCCGTACTCGGGGGGAAGACGACGAAGTGTCTTCTTGGCAGAACACTTGTTTCTGTGCTCTGTGAATTTTTGGTGAAATCTTCGCCTTTCGTCGTGCCTCGCCTCCCCGTCTTGCGGCCATGGACGCGGAGCATGCCAGAGGCCCGCCTGGCCAGAAGTCATCACGGCCGGCAACCGCAAGGAAGCGAGTTGGCTCCCCCAGTGACACCGAGGACACCGAGCTGTACTCTCTGTCGGAGAGAGAGAGAGAGAAAACTATTTGGTCCATTAAGGGTTTAGCGTTCGGTCTTCGTCTTCATCGCTGCAGACGCTTGACCTTCTTAGCAGGGTTGGGCCCCTAGTTCAGGGCTCCACTGAGCCGCGCTGCATCGCTTGCGTGCTGCACCATTGCGGCGGCGAGCTCGCAGCTGGTGAGCCGGCTCTCCCACTGCTCCGCACTCGGGGTTTTGTGTTGGTGGAATGTGTAGTTACGTTTACACTCCCAGGTTATATGGTAAAGCGTGGGGGTTGCCCCGCACCACGGGCAAGTGTTCCTAAATTGTGTAGGATACATCTTGCTTAGTATATGTAAGTTAGACAAGGTTCCCGTTTGCAGCCTCCGCCAACCAGCTGCTTCTTGCTGTGTTAAGGCTTTGTGTGGCAGGGAGTATCTAATTCTATTGCCTCTGTGGTAATTCAGTAACTCTGAATAGCCGATATCCACGGTGAAGTGCTGTCCCAGGGCGTGTGGCCGCTCGACTCGGTACGTGATCTTGCGAGCCAAGCTGTCTGCCCTTTCATTTCCTTCTATCCCCGTGTGTGCCGGAATCCAGATTAGTTTGTGGGTTGCGGTGTGTCTGAGATGTTCTGCCTTGCGGAGGATAGCTAAGGCAGCCCTGCAGATTCTACCCTTTGTGTAGTTCCAGCATGTCTCTTTTGAATCCGTTAAAATGACCATTGATTTGTCTTTTCGATAGCCCTCAGCCGCTGCCAGCGCAACAACGACTTCCTCCGCTTCCACTATCCTGTCGCTACGTGTAGTTGCGCAGGTGATTAGCTTGCCTGTGTTGTCAACCCCTGCCGAAGCTGCCTTAATGTAATTTGTGTGTCTATTCCATGGATACAGTGTTGCATCCGTGAAAACCGTGTTTTCTAGCTTGGCTAAATGCCTTTCCACATAGTCTGCCCGCGCCTGCCTTCTGGCCGCGTGGAGATTTGGATCCATGTTTTTCGGAATGGTATTGACCTGCAGGGTCTTACGGATCTCGTCGGGTATATCGGCGGATCGATCGAGATGCCTCCTTGGGTCGCGACCTAACCTTGTCAGGAGCGCTCTTCCCGTAGCCGTGTCTCTGAGTCGGTGAAACTGCGTTCCAAGTTGTGCTTCTGCCAGTTCGGCGAAGGTGTTGCTAATCCCTAGCTGTAGCAGCTTGTCGTTCGGTGTGTTTCTTGGTAGGTGTAGTGCCGTCTTGTAGGCCTTCCGCAGGATTGTCTTTGCTTGTTCTGTTTCGCTCTTGATCATGGGGTGGTATGGCAGCGAGTAGATTACCCTGCTGACTATGAGGCTTCTATGAGCTTTAGCGTGTCGTCTTCTTTCATCCCATGCCTTCGGTGGGAGACTCTGGTTATCATTCTCCCTACCTGTTCAGCCGACTTGCTGAGCAGGCTGAGTGTGTGGCTGCATTTCCTGCTTGCTTGTAGCCACATTCCCAGGACTCTTATCATGTTCCTCTCCGGGATGTATTGCCCCTCCAGTTTCACCTCGAGTGGTGCATCAGTGGGGTGTCTTCCTACCCTCAGTAGCTCAGACTTCTCTGTAGAGCAGGCTAGTCCTCTTTCCTTCACGTATCTTTCTACGCACTTTGCTACTTGTTGTAGCTTCTCCTGTTTCTCTCCCAGGGATCCATGGTTCACGCAGACCGTGATGTCGTCTGCGTACATCGCGTGCTGGATGCCCTGGATTCTGCTGAGTCTTTCTGCTAGGCCGATCATCGCCACATTAAAGAGTATGGGCGAGATCACCGAGCCTTGGGGTGTGTCTTTGCTTGTGGTGGTGAAGACATCACTCCTCAACTCCCCTAGTCCCACAGTGGCCGTTCTGTTAGTCAGGAAGTCTTTGACATAGTCATGGATTCTTCTCCCGCAGTTGGTGTTATTTAGCCCCTCCATTATAGCGGCGTGGCTGACGTTGTCAAAAGCACCTTTTATATCAAGTGCCATGACTACGTTTTCCCCATTCTTGGGCATTGTCTCCAGGACCTCTTCTTTAAGTTGCAGAAGCACGTCCTGCGTCGAGAGGTTCGCCCTGAAGCCGAACATGGTGTCTGGGTAGAGCCTCTTGTTTTCTAGGTGTTGCTGGATGCGTTTCGTGACGATCCTCTCGTATAGTTTTCCCAGGCAAGAAGTGAGGGAGATTGGTCTGAGATTCTCGATCTGCAGCTTCTTGCCTGGTTTTTGAATCATGACTACTACGGCATGTTTCCACTCGCCTGGTATCTTTCCTTCTTTCCAAAGCTTGTTGAGGTAGGCCGTCAGCTGATCTACTGCCTCATCGCTTAGGTTCCTTATGAGAGTGTGTAATTCGATCTGCTCCTGCCGCTGTGTTTTTTGTGATGGCTCTCATTGCCGCGGTGACTTCCTCTCTGGTGATAGGCTTGTCCATATCTGAGTTTTCTTCTCCGAGATAATCTCCTTCATATCCCTTGGGTTCGTCAGTGCCGTAGCATTTGGTTCTGACTTCATCGAGGAGCTGCTCGTCTGTTCCCTGATATTGGTGCACTAGCCTTTGAATTGCTTTGCCGCTTTCTGCTTTAGTATTGGTAGGGTCCGTTAGAGCCTTAAGAATACGCCATGTTTTAGCCGTGCTGAGTGTCCCATTCAGCGAGGTGCTGAACTGTTGCCACCCTTGCCTGGCTAGGTGTGTTGCGTACTCTTCTGCTTGGAGTGTTACCGCAGCTATTTTCTTCTGTAACTTCTTATTAAATTTCTGCCTTTTCCACCTTCTGGTGAGACCGCGTCTTGCCTCCCATAGCTTGAGTAGCCGCTTGTCCACCTCTGGTGTTTCTTCGGTTCGATCTACCTCCTTGGTATACATTTCCTGTATTTGTTTAAGTTGTTGGCACCACTCCCCTATCGAGGTGATGTTGCCCTCCAGCTGCCGGCAGTGGTGTCTCAAGGCGTCCCAATCCGTGAGGCGAGCTGTGCCGATCTTCCTCTTGATATTTTCTGCTGCGGTGCTTATTCTTATAATGTGATGGTCACTGCCAAGGTTTTCTAGCAGGACGGCTTCATACCCGTCCGGAGTAAGAGAGCGAGGAGAAAAATCGTCAACACAGCGGCGTCTACTCCTGCGAGCACAACGACTATGAAGTCAAGGCCTGCGCGCTGGCCACACGTCATCTTTATGCCGGAAGAACCGTCAAGCAACCTACGATTGCTGAACAGGCATGCCCTATCCATTTTTCTGGAATGTGCGGTGCCGGATCAAATTAAAGACATAATAAGTCCACGCAAGAATAAACTCTCCATAGACGTGTACAACGCGAGTGCGCTAGGAAAACTTCAAGAAATAACGGAGCTAGGCGGAATCAAAATGCACCCCTTCATCCCGATTGACGACACATCCATAGCCGGTGTGATTTACGACATTGACATTGCCATTCCCAATGATGAATTACCTAGCCTCATAAAGCCGGCATACGAGGGCACGGTCATTACGCAAGTGCGCCGCCTTGGGAATACGCGCTGCGTAAAAGTAATATTCAAGGGGGATTGTATCCCATCTCACGTTAAAGTCGGACATTTCCGACATCCGGTTCGACCATTCATCCAGAAGCCGCTTCAATGCCATCAGTGTTTAAGGCTAGGACACGTCAAGGGCGTGTGTCCCAACTCGCTGCTGTGTCCTCGTTGCGCGGAACCTCATGCAGAACAGACCTGCGGTGCCACGGTCCTGAAGAGTGCCAACTGTAGTGGCCCTCACGCGGCCTCGTCGAAAGACTGTCCCCGCATCAAGAGGGAGCGCGCGGTTCTCAAGGAAATGACCAGCGACAATTCGGCCCACAGGGAGGCAGCCGAAGTAGTCCGGCGTCGGCGTCGACGTCGGTACCTTCGTACGTCTTCGAAGAAGGCGCATGCGCGAAGTGACAGTACCCACTACACTGCGGTGCCAGTTAGTCGCGCCGTGAAAAGGCCCACCAATTCCACGAAAGAAGCAGAAAATACTCTTTCTTTAGAGGAATGGCCTACGCTACCGAGCCGCTCCCTTGCTAAGGAACCTCAGAAAGTCGGGGCCCCACCGGATCCTTCTCCGGCCATGGATGATTCACCTAAAACAGACCGTCAAGTCATCGCGGTGCTACGTTCTCTCATGGAGGCCATTCGAGTGCTTTGAGTGGACATGGGGACACCGTCTGCTCGAAGCGCACTTAGAGTGCTGGACGCCTTAAGCCCACTGCTTGCATCCCTCAACTAGAAAGATGACTACCCATGCCCCATCCTTCCGAAAAGAAGTCAAGGCAGCGTACGTCATCCAGTGCAACGCCAGAGGGCTAAAATCATGACCTTCAGATTTTCGTCAGTTTGTGTACACCAATGTGTTTCCACTCATCGTCATTTGTGAGGCCAACTTGTCGAAACCAATAAGACTGTCAGGGTACGAATTTATCATGTCATCAACGAATGGTGCATGCAGCAAAATCGTCGTTCTTGTTCGTCGTGAACTCGCCTATGTTTTGCAACCAATTGCGCCCCACAACGAGAATCAATATATATGCGTCAAAAAGAACAAACTCTTGTTTACTCTAATAGGCGTGTATATATCGCCTTCCAGCAATTTCGATACCAAAAGAATTGCGGATACCTTGAGTGTTTGTCCCGCCCTATGGGTCAACATAGGAGATTTCAATGCATACCATCCAACATGGCGAAGTACGAGGACAAATGCAAGACCACGAAGATTAGCAAGCATCCCCTACAACTATGGCCTTACTCTCCTGAACGATGGCAGCCCCATCTTTCTTTGAGGTGTGACATACGGCAGCTGCCTCGACCTTGCTTTCGTCTCCAATTCTCTCGCCAGATGTGTGAGGTGGTTTCCAGACATTGAGACACATGGGAGTGATCACATTCCCACCTATCTGAACATCAGAGGCTTGTCGTCTAGATCAGGCCCACGGAATACCATTCAGACGATTCAATGGGCCAGCTTCAAATCTGAGATGGAAGATGCCTGCCGCCAGGGCCTACCCTGTGGGTTAGAGCAAAGGATTAAAATTACGATACAAAACGCCACTCGCATGATGACGATCTCTTCCATGCGAAATGAGTTCGACATAGAATTAGAGGGACTTCGAGCACTTCGTCGCCGGGCGGAACGTCGTTATCGGCGTACAAAATCAATCCATGACCTTATGGCAGCCAGGAGGAAGCAAAAGGAGATTCAGCGTCGTATAGACAGATTAGCGTCGGAACGTTGGGCAACGTTTTGCCAGACACTCGACCCCCGCAAGCCACTGTCTCACATTTGGAAAACGGTGCAAGGTCTGCGTTGCCTTCCGGAACGGCGTTTTCCATTCAAGGCGCTAGCGCTTTTCCAAGGGCGGCAAGACATCGATGTCACAGAAGACTTTTGTGCGGGGACCGCAGATCAAGCGACTCGTCGAGATCCTCCAGCCCGAGCTGACGTCCCCCATTCCCGTGACTGCCGCATGGACCTTCCTTTTACAATAAAGGAGCTCGACGTGGCACTAGGTCTCTGCAGGCGTTCATCATATCCGGGTCCAGATGGTATATCATACCGGGCCTTGTGCTGTCTCGGAGAATCCGCACGGATAGAATTGTTGAGCCTTTGCAACTCCTCATGGCCGGAGGGAAATGTTCCTGACGAATGGAAAGTAAGCCGCCTGGTGCCACTCTTAAAGCAGGGCAAATCCCCACTAGAGCTCACCTCTCACCGCCCAATAGCGTTGGCCAGCTGTGTGGGAAAGATAATGGAACGGATGATCCTTGGCCGCCTGGAACGGTACCTTGAGCACTACAAGATTTATCCGAATTCCATGGCTGGTTTCCGACGTGACCGCTCTTCTATCGACAATGTAGTTGATCTCGTTTCATATGTCCAGCACGAAAGGTCCCGTAAGCGTTTATCTGCAGCTTTATTCTTCGATGTGAAAGGGGCATACGATAACGTATTATATGAGGCCATTCTCGACGCTCTTGGGACGGTTGGCCTAGGTGGTCGAATCTTTTTGTGGATTGCAAGTTACTTATCTGCAAGGTCTTCTATGTGTTAACTGACGATGGCCCAACTACACGACGCTATACCAGCAGGGGCGTTCCTCAAGGCGGTGCTCTCAGCCCGACGCTATTCAACCTCGCTCTTGTTGGACTTGCTGAATAGTTGCCGACTACCATCAAAATTTCAATATACGCTGACGACATCTGTGTCTGGACTTCGGCAGCCACACGTCCTCAGATACGTGCGCGGCTTCAAAGAGCAGCCACTTTGACAGCGAACTACTTGTGTAAACAGGGTCTCAGCATATCACCAGGAATATGCGCACTAGTGGCATTTACTCGCAAACCGATGACGCCTTATGTCATCTCAATCAATGGGCGGACCATTTCCTATGTCCGAACCCACAGATTTCTTGGCGTAATAATTGACCGAGACCTCTGTTGGAGCTCTCACGAGGCCTACATGAAACGGCGCCTGACAGCAATTTCCCAGTTGTTTAAATACTTGACAGGAAAGACGCGGGGGATGTCAGTAGACGCAATGCTTAAACTCTACAGAGCTCTCTTTCTCGGTTTTTCAAGATATAGTCTACCTGTACTGAACAACACCTTCAAGACAAATATTCGTGTTCTGCAGGCAGCGCAAGCTCAAGCACTCAGAGTTTGTCTTGGTTTGCCCAGATGCACGTCAACAGAGGCAACTCTTGCGATTGCTCGGGACCATCCAATGCGAACTCACATTACGGTGGAAGCCCTGAGAACGCACATCAGACATTTTGCACGTGCCCCTATCACCACCTTGCAACACTACCTTCAGACAGGCACCAAGCATCATTCTCTAAAACTATCGTCAAGTGCAACGACAAACTTCTCTCGGGCTTCACCGCTGCATCCAAACAATCGATACCCCCTTGGTGTCTAATCAGCCCCACAGTCCATCTCAGTGTACGAGGAATCGGGAAAAAGCCTGAACTGCCGTCGCCTGTGCTGAAACAACTGTCTCTGCTTCTTCTGCACGAGAGGTACGCGGACAGTGAACACATTTATGCTGATGGTTCCACAAACATCCAGTGTTCGTCCGGTGCTGTGGTTGTCCCAGCAAGAGCTATTACCATCAGCTTTAGGACTGACCACCCAACAACATCTACCTCTGCTGAAATAGCTGCTCTTCGCGCTGCACTTTGTTTCGTCAATCGGGAGTCACTTCGACAATGGTCAATCTTCAGCGACTCAAAGGCAGCCCTACAATCTTTGCTATCAGCTCTGCGTCGCGGGCCATTCGAACAGCTCGTATTCGATATTAGATACCTACTCCATACATCACAGGAGAAAGGACACCACGTGACGTTTCAGTGGCTGCCAAGTCACTGCGGCGTCATAGAAAACGAAGACGCTGATAATGCCGCTCGGGCAGCTCTTGAAGACGCACAAGAAGAGGCGATACCACTTTCACGGTCCCACGCAGCTAGCAGACTTCGAGTGCTTGCACAGGAGGTCACGCTCTCTCTATGGTGCACACCAAACAGCCAGACCAACCGGAGCAACCGTCAATACCACCTGCCCTCTTTGATGCATCTCTATATGCCAACTGGACTCTGCTGAAGAGAGGCCACCTTGCTTTGTCGCTTATGGCTAGGAGTGGCCTTCACGAAATCTTACTCATTTCGCATTGGAATGGCCGACAACGCTCTCTGCAATGCCTGCCTTTGTGAGGAGACGCTGGAACACATTCTGTGCGACTGTCCTGAATATAATGTTCAGCGACAGTCCCTGGCATCCGTTCTAGCGCACCTTGACACTAGACCATTGTCCCTCGACACGATTTTAACATGCCGACGACAGAAGACATCGCAGCTGAAGGCGATGAAGGGACCACTTTGGTTTTTGAAATAGACGGGATTGGACAAGCGGCTGTGACAGTGATATCACGTAACACGCCAGAGTGATGGACTCTAACGGACGATGTGTGTGCGCTGTGCTATGTGCTCTCTCTCTCTTTCCCTTCCCCATCTTTCATCCCCCCTATCCCGCTCCCATGTGTAGGGCAGCAAACCGGTTAAGCTAAACCGGTTAACCTCCCTGCCTTTCCTTCACCACTTTTTCCTTCCTTCCTTCCTTCCTTCCTTCCCCGTACTCAGTACGGATGGCGATAAAAGCAAACACGGGAAAGAGGGAGCGTGGAGACGTACTCGTCGAGGCGCCGTACGCTCTAGATCTACATAGTAAGACCAGCGCAGGACACAGGACAATGTACACAGGACAAGCGCGGAACTAACAACTCTAGATCTAGTGACTCCACATGCCTGCAAAGGGGGATGACTTTATGTGTAAGCCTGCTGTGACTGTATACCATGAAATTACATTAGAGACATTCACTAAAAGCATGAATTACCTTCTGGCACATGCCAGGAAGTTCATTTCTGCCTCCTCCTGACATGACTTGCGCGTGCACGATGCGAACAAGTTGATAGCTCTCTGTAACGTGTCTCCACGAGGCTAGATAATGTGGACTATGCCGAACCGGTTCGTGAACCATTGTTTTTTGTCGGAACCGGAACTCAACCAGAAAGAAGTAGGAGTGCGGTGAACCCGAACTGAATCGGTATTTCTTTTTTCTATTATATAGCCTGGTTTGATTATCAGTAAACGCTGGTGAGTGTGAATTAACGTCATTATGAGCGGGAACGAGCTAGTACGTGTGAGAGTGAGTGAAGTGTGTGCAAGTGAGTGCGTATCTGAGCATATTTGTAGACCTGAGTGTAAACGTGACTTTGCAACAAGCTCTGTACCGTGATCGTAATAACCAGCTGGTACTTCACGTGAGCTGTAAGCCAGTGAGTTCGGGTCAAATGAGTAAGTGGTGTATTCCATGATATTCAAGACAATCTCATACCATGATTCCATTAATATGATTGTGTCCGTAATTGCGTGAATCTGAAAGAACCCGCGTTAGTGTAAGTTCGCGGGTCCTTGGCGAGTCTGAGTACGAGTAAACCTGGCTAAGTCGTTTCTTGGTGAGTCTGAGGCCGAGTGAGTTTGGTTAAGTAGAATATTGGTGATTCTGAGTCCGAGTGAGCCCGGCTGTGTAGAATTCTCGTGAGTCTGAGTCTGAATGATTCCTAAACAAAAAAAAAGATATATTTTCTGAGGGAGCTTGAGTTAGTTTCAT
Source organism: Dermacentor andersoni (assembly GCF_023375885.2). Classification (NCBI taxonomy): domain Eukaryota; kingdom Metazoa; phylum Arthropoda; class Arachnida; order Ixodida; family Ixodidae; genus Dermacentor; species Dermacentor andersoni. The sequence continues at coordinate 326,865,157 of NC_092814.1, forward strand.
TTATTTTGCCGACCTGTGGTGCGAGGTGTTCCCTTTGACTGACTTGTTGGGCTTGGATAATTTCGTGCACGGTGTTCTGCATTCCTAGAGATTCCAGCCGGAGGGTGGCGGTAGCGAGAGGGAGGCCAAGGGCGTGGTTATGAGTTTTCTTGAGCATAATGTTGAGACAGTTGGTGTCTTTCGATCGAAGCGGTAAGGACTGGCCTAGGCTACGCCATGGACCTGCTGGGCGGGCCACCGGTCAACCAGTCGCGGGCCGAGGTTAACGGCCGGGACCGAGACAAGTTTTATTTCTACTTCTGGCGCTCTCACCACATAATATCCTGCGTATAAAATGGTTCTGGTAGCTGCTGAAAGACAAAAATAACGAAGAAAAAGAAATGCGATAAAAATGTGAACATTTCTTGTTTTGGTGGGTATTCTGCGCATCTAATAAATTATATGTTTGAGCGAAGTAAAGTTTTAGTTCAGGTAAAAAAAAATCGTATTTTGTGCGCTAGTTAAATATGTCTCGATTCTGGATTACGCACCAACTAGCCCGAGCTTCTTCTCTAATTGTGACACTAGCATTGTGTGCTCTGTGCTTTTCGTTCTCAATCTCCGTATTTTAGCGCTATTCAAATATATCTCGATTATGCTTCTATAGCAGTGTCACGTATAAAGTGCATAAAAACGCTGGATAATCGAAATTTAACCGCTAGCGAAATGCTATTTCAACCCCTAATACAACAATGCCTTCCACATCATAGTTTTGTTGCGGTAAGCATGTTAGCTTGTAATGTTAGCTTGTATGCCCGATTAGCCTGGTCATCCCAACTCGTGTTATGTGAAGGAATTCCTTTTAGCTTATAGTTAGCCACTTCAAGAGATCTTTGTCACCCCTGAACACTATTCGATATAAGTCAGATATCTTGTACATAGCGAAACTTCAATGTCTAGGCACAGGCGTACTTTTAGCTAATCACGATCAATGTTATTTTCATGTAACAACTCGTTGCAACGGCGATTAAGTCTCTGTCAATCGGGAAATGAAGTGCACTCAATGTCAATCCTTTGTAAAGTGCTTAAGAAAACGCGTTACACTAGGGGACTTCAAGTATACTATGTATTTACGTACTCGACACGGTGGTTCAGTGGCTACGGCGTTTCGCTTTTGACCAAGAGTTCGCCGATACGATTCCCGCCTTTGCCAGCGATATATCAATGGGGGCGGTGTGCAAAAATACTTCAGCATACCAAGCATCATGTGCGTAATAGATCGTCCAAGATAATCAAAATGCATCCTAACCGCCCCACTTATGCGCACTAACGTCCGGAACGGTTTTGCACGGAGTAGGAAGAACAACCGTTCAATGAGCGCGGAATTCAATGCACCGATAAGGGTCCCTTTTCGATATATTTCAATATGCTTTCTGACCGCTACGTGCACGGCAAGTAAATCGGGCCTTCAGCAGAGTGGTCTGTTTTGCCACCGCAGAAATACTTCGCGGACAGCGAAGCCCCTCAGCGAATATGTGATAAGCTTCCACGCCGGAACATCAGACGGCACCAGCTGCTTCCTTTCTATTTATGTGGAAGTGAACACTACGGGCAACTTCACGTGGCCTCGAGCTCGTGATGTCACCTAGAACGTAAACCTGAATGAATGAGATGACATTAAGCGCGAAGCTCGGCGGCTGTCTGAAGTTAGCATTTTGAAAAAGTGTGAACCTAATCTTTATGGGCGAATTTAAAGTTTCGTGGTCTGTTTCACATAACAGATCTAGTACGGGACACTTCGTGAGCTGTGTGTTGCGTGAGCTATGTAATTTGAGAGGCATAGTGCTTCACATTTCGCAACCTCTGTTTCATCTACCCTCCGCAATGCGCGCGGCCGCCTTCTATTCCGTTAGTGGAAATGGATGGATGGATGGATGCAAAACTTTAATGAAGGTCCTGAGGTACGAAAATATAAGATACTGTATGATCAGCTCTGTACGTGTCCATCCATGAGTGCCTTCATTTCATTCTTTATATTACAGGAGCGCTAATTCAAGGCGAATACTTTTTGCGGCACTTTACTGCTGAAGTTGTTGTTCGCACATGTATGATTTCGGAGGTGGCTTCTTTCAGACCTGCACATAATTTGACTAAATGCACAAGATTATATACACTTTCTACATACCAACTTTCTAATGCTAAGCCTGAGATATAGTTTAGAATGTTTTTATTCCATGTGTATAAGTTCTTAAATTAAAGATGGGTCGATCTAGCAAGGGCGATCAAATGCAGGCGCGTCTTCTTTTAAGTGTGCCGTCTGTCTGAAAGTCCATAATCACGCAGGCAACGCACTGCTGTCTAGTTAAAGAACTTGTTTCTTCATGCCTGATCGGCACTCGACACATGCAGCCGTATGAATTCTTGCAGCTAAATATTTTGTTCAAACGCTTCTTTATATAGACGCCCAGCGAGCCCTTAGAGCTAGCGAAATTTTGAAGCAGAAATGAAAACAGAATTTGCAGAAAAATCACTGCATCAGTTTGAATATAAAAGTGGCTGCAGATAATACAGGTGTACGAGGCTTTCCTTTCCCTAAACGACTTGTTTCAAAAGTTTCCAGGAGTGCGTGTGGTTCTGTTCATGAATCACTGTTTTTACGTAGTAGTTGGAAATTTCAGTGGAACTACACATATCAACCTTGTGCGCCGGAGGGAGAATTTCCAAGCTGTGCTTTAGCCGCCGGTTTAATCTAGCACCGATCATTTTGACATAGGCATATTGATGTTCAATAGAAAATACGTTTGAAATATGTTCTTTAGGGGGAAGGGGGAGGAAGATTGTTGGTGTCCTGGAAACTTTCTAGAGCTTCTGTACCAGTGTCTTATTGCGTTCTATCAATGTCTTAAATCAGTGTACCAGTGCCTTATATTTGGACCACACATATCTAGAGCACCAAATTGGCTGTTCTTAATTACGTCACGCAGGGCCTGCAGCTTAAAGGGGCCCTGAAACACTTCTTAAACATAGTAAAAAAACATTGCCGATCTGTTAACGAGGATCCTGTTAATATGCGAGCCAAATATTATTGAACTGCATGCAGCAGGGATTTTTCAATAGCGTGTCAAAAGAAGTGAACAGTCGCTTGTTGTCGCATCCGCAAAGTGGTCCTCTAAAGCAGCTGGTCCATCAACGCCATGAGCTCATTCCGTGGTCGCGAGAACGTTGTCAGAAATACGCAATTTCTAATTTTTGAGTTAAACAAATGTATAGTACATGTCTACAATCTCAAAAATAGAGAAAAATAATTGTATCTTCGCGCAGCTGCGTCTGCTGTGTGTTGCTTCCGAGATGGCAGCGGCGTGCCACGAAGTGCAGTATACTGCGGCCGCCACGGGGTGCTGCGACAAGCCCTTTCTCCGGGGCCGCCGCGACACTACACTTTTGGCCACAGTTTTGCTCGCTTGCCTTCTCTGCTGTGTAGCTTGCAGCACGCTAGCGGAGACGAAAAGAGGTAGAAAGCCGGGTATCGGTGCGATAACTTCACTTATCGTTCAAGGACTCGAAAAAATTTTGTGGAATGATCGAGAATCGTGGGGCGCGACGTATCTAAACTGCTTAAACTATGAGGGCATTCTGCGATTCATTTAGGCACTATTTCACGGCCCCTGAAGTAAGGAGGTGACTAGATTTCCAGTCTGATAGCTTCGAGCAACTTGAATTTGAGAATACGCTGGACTGACAAAGACGACTCGGTTTCCCGGTGAGTTAGCAGCCGTGCCTGTGTAAATAACGCAGTGTCCTAGATGGACGGTTTTGTGATTGATGATGTAAACGTAGCTCCAAGACGGAACATGATCCCACATGGTAGCCTATTGTCATTGCACTGACAATGAAGAGCTGACGCATACGGCACATGCTCTTCATTAAGTTACCTCGCCTTTTTACGCTGATTAACAAAGTGCGTGATATGAATAACCTGGGCGGAGCCCTAGAGTGAGAGAACTGGACGCAGACAAGGCATCACGCTGATCCCCCTCATGTAATTTCTGTTTCCAACTTCGTGTCTCGCCCTTTGCCGGCATGACGATTGGCAGAACCGCATTAGGTACACTCTTAAGCAAATGTACACCCTTTGGGGTGTATATCTGCCACAACGATAATCGTCATCTGCCTTGCTTGCATTCCCTTCATTGAAAACGCTGCGCTCGCTACATTCCCGTCGAGAACGCTCTGTCATGATGATAACTGGCATGCCGTTCGTGACTTGGAAGTACCGGGCTCGCCACGTTAAAGAAAGGAAATGCGGACAAGACAGATGGCGATTATTGTTGTGTGGCAAAAGGGTGTAATTTTGCTTAAGAGTATTCACTCTAAAAACGTTTACACCCTTTGGGGTGTATATCTACCACGCAACAATAATCGTCACTGCCTTGCTTGCGTTTCCTTTCTTGAAAACGCCACGCCCGCTACTTTCCTGTCGGCATTAATGCTATGTCATGCTGATAACGCGCATGCCGTTGGTTACTAGGAAGTACCGGGCTCGCCGCGTTAAAGAAAGGAAATGCGGACAAGACAGATGACGACTACACTCTAAGAAAAGTTTACACCCTTTGAGTCGTACACTCTTAAGCAAAATTACACCCTTTTGCCACAACAATAATCGTCATCTGTTTTGTCCGCATTTCCTTTCCTTAGCGCGGCGAGCCCGGTACTTCCAAATGGCATGCGCGTTGTCAGCATGACATAGCATTACCGACAGGAAAGTAGCGGGCGCGGCGTTTTTAAGAAAGGAAACGCAAGCAAAACAGATGACGATGATTGTTGTGTGGCAGATATACGCCCAAAGGGTGTAAACATTTGTTACACTCTTAAAACGGTTGCACCCTTTGGGGTCTATATTTGTCCCACAACAATAATCGCCATCTGCCTTGCTTGCGTTTCCTTTCTTGAAAACTCGGCGCTCGCTACTTTCCTGCCGAGAATGCTGCGTCACACTGATAACGCCCATGCCATTCGTGACTAGGAAGTACTGGGCTCCGAGCGTTAAAAATAGGAAACGCGGGCAAGAGAGATGACGATTGTTGTTGGGGAACAAGATAAGCCCCAAAGGGTGTAAAATATTTCTATGAGTGAAGAGCGCACTGCAAAACAAAATTACACCCTTTGAGTTGAATCTTGCCACGCAACAATGAACGTCATCTGTCTTGTCCACATTTCCTTGCTCTAACGCTACGAGCCCAGTACTTCCCAGTAAGAAATCGCATGCGCGTTATCAGCATGACATAGCATCGCCGATTGGAAAGTAGCGGGCGCGCTGTTTTCAAGAAAGGAAATGCAAGCAAGGCAGATGACGATTATTGTTGTGTGGCAGCTATACACCCCAAAGGGTGTACCTGTTGTCTGAGACTGTGCATTGTGTGGCAAAAGGGTGTTGTTTGGCTTAAGTGTGTACACTCTAAAAAATGCTTACACCCTTTGGGGTGTATATCTGCCACACAACAATAATCGTCATCTGCCTTGCGTTTCCTTTCTTGAAAACGCCGCGCCCACTACTTTCCTGTCGGGAACACTCTAAATACAGTTGCACCTTTTGAGGTGTATATTTGCCAAACAATAAACGTCATCTTTCATGTCCACATTTCCTTGCTCTAACGCTACGAGCCCAGTACTTCCCAGTAACGAACAGCATGCGCGTTATCAGCATGACATAGCATCGCCGACAGGAAAGTAGCGGGCGCGCCGTTTTCAAGAAAGGAAACGCAAGCAAGGCAGATGACGATTATCGTTGTGTGGCAGATATACACCCAAAAGGGTGTACCTATTGTCTGAGAGTGCATTGTGCGGAAAAAGGGTGTTATTTTGCTTAAGTGAGTACACTCTAAAAATGCTTACAGCCTTTGGGGTGTATATCTGCCATGCAACAATAATCGTCATGTGCCTTGCGCGTTTCCTATCTTGAAAACGGCGTCCTCGCTACTTTCCTGTCGGGAACACTCTAAAAACAGTTGCACCCTTTGGGGTGTATATTTGCCACACAACAATAATCGTCATCTGTCTTGTCCGCATTTCCTTTCTTTAACGCGGCGAGCCCGGTACTTTTCAGTAACGAGCGGCATGCGCGTTATCAGCATGGCATGGCATTCCCGACAGGAAAGTAATGAGCGCAGCGTTTTCAAGAAAGGAAATGCGGGCAAGACAGACGACGATTATTGTTGTGTGGCAGATCTGCACTCCAAAGGGTGTAAACTTTTCTTAGAGTGAATGCCGTGTAATGCTGATAACGCGCATGCCGTTCGTTACTGGGAAGTACTGGGCTAGCAGCGTTAAAGAAAAGAAATGCGGACAAGACAGATGACGTTTATTGTTGTGTGGCAATATACGATTCAAAAGGTGTAAACTTAGAGCGTAGGTAGCGCGTGGTTGAAGGAGCAAGCGCGTATGTTGGCGAGCCGATGAACAAGGTGCGATAAACCATTCCTTGGCACAATTTTGTATTCTAAGTGCCAAGCTTCCGTCGACACTTTGAGAAAATCTTTAAACCATTTGGTGCCTGCGCCTGAGCGATGGATTGTCCCAGGACGCTCAATTCTTTAGTTTCTGGTTTAGATGACGGGCAACTTGAGTCAATTCCCATGGATGTTCTAGATTGTGTCGTATACATAACCGCAGCACCCCCACTCTGCTGGCCTGCAAAGCTTAAACTTACCTATAAAACGCAGAGACAGCACAGACGCACAAGCACCATGATGTCATGCTAATAATTTAACAGAGCCCCCTCGCAGATGGCGTCATCCTACCACAACCAGTCGTACGGCCTGTCGGCTTCGCCGCCACTGTCGTAGGTCACGTATTGATGTAATATTTCTGAATATAGTAGAGGTGTAAAAAAAAACATGGAAAGAAAACGTGTTTTTCTTGTAATTTCGGAATGACTGAAAAAATATCCTGACCTTTCTAGTATCCTAAAGTATCCAAGTATCCTAAAATATGCCTGGTAACAATAGCGTTCGAGAAAAGTGCATGCAAAGACATGTTTTCAAAATGTACGGCAAGATCTTGACACTATTTATAACAATTAGCACCATTTTTTCTTCGTTAGGAGATTCTTGGTAGCCTTAATAATTCTCATCTACTGACCATGAAATCTGTGCTATTTTACTTTATTAGAGAGGGGAGGCTATTGCACTGTCTGTACACTTCTGACAATTTTTTTTTCGGATTGTGGATCCTACGTGGTCAATTGCATGTTGCGGTTTCACTATGAAAAAAAACGGGGTCAGACGTGTGGGCACCTTTAGACGCACGGAATTGTGGGATATTATTAGATTATTATTATTATTATTATTATTATTATTATTATTATTATTATTATTGGTGTTGTTGTAGTTGTTGTTATTGTTATTACCGTCGTCGTCGTCGTCGTCGTCGTTGTTGTTGTTGAAGGACACAGACAGCGAATACATCTTTTGACTGTGGAGTGCTTTATTCTTATTCTTTTATGAATAATACACACTGGTGGTAACAGTGCGTATAGGACACAGGTGGCTGTTAAACCGACCCTCGACGCGAGCGACGATATGCATTGACCGGGGCGCAGTCAAACGAGCGCACGAAACAAAATACGTTTGTCTGTGATTTGCGATTGAGCATACTTCTTAGTTATTTAGCTTAATAAAACTTGAAAGGACTAGAGTTTTATTCCAGCGGACAAACCTGGGGCTGTCCGTTTCCCTCCCGTAGAAGCCCATGTACTGACAGCAGACGGGAATCCCACAATAGTTACAACTTCACTGTGAACTACGTAACTGTAAAAAAAAGTAGATGAAACTCGGCGTAATGTTAGTCGTCTTAGTGTTTAATTGTCATTTAATTAGTTTAGGGGTAGTCTCGATAAAAAAAGAGTTATGGCCGTTTTCTAGGAACCATACTCCCTCCGTAGACGGCCATGCAAAAAAGAAAATTATGGGGTTTTACGTGCCAAAACCACTTTCTGATTATGAGGCACGCCGTAGTGGAGGACTCCTGAAATTTCGACAACCTGGTTATCTTTAACGTGCACCTAAATCTAAGTACACGGGTGTTTTCGCATTTCGTCCCCATCGAAATGCGGCCGCCGTGGCCGGGATTCGATCCCGCGACCTCGTGCTCAGCAGCCCAACACCATAGCCACTGTGCAACCGCGGCGGGTGGCCATGTAGTGACAGCAGGCGGGAATTCTGTAATGTTTACAACTTCCCTGTGAACTAATTATGACAAGTAAATTGAGAGCTACAGGCAACACTTAACAGCCGAAATGCAAACAAACGCTCGTGTGCTTACTTTTAGATGCGCGCGACAGAACTCCAGGTGGTCAAAATTAACCGGTAGTCCCCCTACTGCGGCGTGTCTCATAATGAGATCGTGGTTCTGGCAAGCAACTGAACGCCTAGAATTTCAATCTTAGTCCCAAGAGAAACGGTGCGGCAGGAGCAGGCGACGGCGTGTGCAGAGAACTCGAAACAAGTTGCAACGCTCGCTCGTGAGTTGCAAGTCACGCTCGCGTCGGAGCCCAACGCGAATGCGAAGGCGGCCACGGAACCGTGAAGGTTACGTCGGCGTATTATACGTATATCAATAAAACTATGGCGACAGCACTAACGTCATTGCTGTCCAAGAACACAGTAGAAGCATGTGCAAGCTTCTAGAACATTCCGAGTTCGGCAACTGTATGGAGACTGGGACTTTGTTTTTTGTTTTACCATCACCACTCGCGTCGATCGCGGTGATAACAGTGGCGTGGTGGCTAGCGAGCCCGTGACGTAGTTCAAAATTAGACCAATGCGAGAAAAGAAAAGAAATGCCCGGGCGCGTCAACGCAGGCACCAAGGAGCTTAGCGTCGCGGTCGTCGTGGGTATATATCGAGCACCCGGGGGCTTGGGCTGCCATTTTGCATTTTCTGTCTGCGTCGGTGTGTCTCGCGTCGGCTGGCATCTGTGTCGCACCATACCCCGCAGTACTGCTGGTCTTAATCATGCGCTAACGGTGGCAGCGCTTGTCGACGTTGCGCCCTACGCGTGTTCCCGCCTCAGGTCGACTATGGAAGAACGGGCTTCATGTCCCGGGCCTGCAAAATGGGAGGCACGCTTCGAGAGACTTGGTGCCCGGCCCACCTACCGTCTCCGTCTCGGCAATTTCTCGCCCTCCCGGATTGTGACTGCCAGCCGGCACTTCACCCCTTGGGCCGTATGTTACGTTGCTACACGTCAACGACACTCCGGACGAGCCGCCGCAGCGTATACATAAGTGGCAAATCGTGCCTGCCGAGTGCTATTTTTTGTGTGTGTGCGCGTCCCCACTCATCGGCCGCGGATAGACTATGAGCTGTGGATGAGGAACTCTGACCGTGGCTGTTAACCGAGGGTCTGTGCAGCAACCCCTCATCACAAGGAGCGTTGTCACAAATAGCTGGCGAGGGTGGAGACCCAAGGTGGCGAGGGTGGCTCATGCCTTAATGTTAACTTAAAGCTGACACAAGGCTTAGCTGACAGAAGGCAGGCTAGCTGACAGCCGTCCTCTTTCGATTGCGTCACGGACATGGACCCTTCCGAATCGCCTTGTGACCCGACCCCACTATTTCGTGACAAGGTAGCCAGGGCGCGTCAGTGCTATCGAGCGAAATGTGCATTCGCGGAAGCAAACGGCATTCGGAAAGTGCCTCGTCAGCTTTTAGGCACTAATCATGTTAATGCAGCACCTCGACGCCGGACGCCGCCTGCGGTCTTCATCGGAGCTCGGCCGGGCAGCAGCGGCAGTAAGCGGGCCGTTTCGTGACCATTGCCATTATTGCAATTATTGCAGTTAGTTTTTCGGAGTGTACTTACTGTCCTCGCTATCTTCCAGAGCCCCACTCGTACCGTGACCGACCGTGCTCCCTTGCCCGTGTGGTCTTGCCGGCAGACAAGATGGCTCGTCGCTTTGCCCTGCTGCCGGTAAGTACCACGCACAGACGACTCTCATTTCGGCTGTGTCTTCAAGTGGTTAACAAATAAGCTTTGTTGTCATTTTAGGATCCCAAGGTCCACTTTCGAGACTGCGGACCTCGAGAAGGAAGAATATCCAGCGTGCTGCTCCACGTTTCCCATTTACCCAACGACCCACGTGAGATGGCCCTGAGAACCACTCGTACCGTGGCTGACCACGTTGACGCCAATGCATTTCCACACCTATGGCGTGCTGCTGGCACAGGATACTTCATTTGGAGCCATGCTATTACTGGTAAATATCACTTAAACACGATTCGTACTATTGCTGTGCCCTATTACTTCCAATACGGCCGCTCTCAACTGACAGCACAGCAGGTGGGACTACTGCAGGCACTATCGCTCTTAGTAGGAGCTACAACGCGTGACCGCTTTGCCACGTGCTCTCATGTTGTAGCTAATATTGAGCGCGATAGTGCATAGAAATTTTTTGGGTCACACGCGCTATGAGAATCCATTTAAGGGAAGCGTTCTTTGCTGTTTGCGTTGATTCAGGAAATTGGTGGTAATTTTTCACGTCGTATTTTAATTTCTTGAGCGTTCAGTGCGATACGAGATTGGCGAGTTCGTGCCTTGCGTACACCACTTGTGTTTGCCTTCGTAATACGCAGGACACACAGCGATGCATGTTTTCTTGTGCGTCAGTTTTTATAGCCGGCGAGAAAGGTCAGCACTATCATTACCTCACACTGCAAGTAGCCCCCAGAAGTGGTAAATTTCAAATAAATTATGGGGATTTACTTGTCAAACCTACAAAATATATCAGGCACATACCCACAGCTGGGGATCGGCCAAGAAGCGGGAGATAATACTGCGCATACCGCAACTAGTTCTCGAATGATCGCCGCGTGTTGATGATGATAGATGTTAAAATTGATCTAGACCGGTGACCGTTTCGAACATGAACGGTAAATTGAATTATTAAAAGTTGCACGCACTCGCGGCAAGGAGCCGTTCTCTTGGTTCTCGAGTGTCCTGATATTTTACAGGCTGTCTTCCTCCAATCTTGCACTGAGTTTTTGGCGGGCCCTTGAAGAGGGTAATGTTTTTCACACATCTTCCAAGAAATTCTGCGTTGCTTGTCCCAAGTAGACAAGCCCTTGTCATTTCGTCGTGTCCAGAGTAACTTTTTCCATTCGGCATATTTTCCGAAATGTTTTTAGACCCCGGTCCTCAATCAAAACCGCATCGCCTTTGGACAATGGTTTCGCTTGTCACGCTTTGGCATTGACGACAGCTCCTATTTTCTTTAGATATTCGCCACGCCATCTATTCCAAAAAGCTTTCGCGAGTTTTGCATCTACTTCGCCATGCTTTAACGTCTCCGTCGTATGGCCTGGTTTGTCCGTTTTGAAGCTGTTGCCTTCCGCCTATGTCTACAGGCGTCTGTGGCAGGGGCTAATAAAGTTCGCCGTACATGTAAGTTAACGGTCGATTGTTAAGCGCTCCTTCAACTTCTGCTACAATTGTGAGCAGCTTCTCCACTGAAGCTGTTTTTCTTGAGATTATTTTTCGCATCGCCTTCAGTTTTCGTATGAAGCACTCGTAAAATCCTCCCCACCACGGGACGCACACGGCTATTGCTTCCCATTGTATTTGGCGTATACTGCCGTAACCCTTCGCCCGTTCGTGCCCAACAGCTTGAAGCATTCCGTTGGTTTTATTCTCGGCCTTTTTAAAGGCCCTGGCATTGTCCGAGGTATACCCCGTCGTGCGGCGAATCGCCGGAAAGCTTGTAAAAAACTGAGATGACGAATGACATGTCGACATCCAAAGTGTGCTCGTCTCGTTACCCCGCAGGTAAAAATGACTACGTATTGTTTTACAATCTCGCATTTGTTGCTCGAATAAAGTGTTGCAGTAAAGTCAACATCCGTGACTTGAAATCACCCCAATTCGTTGACTCTGTCGGCCGGGAGGGGTGGCATAATTTAAGTGGCCGGTCTTGCATTATGCCTCTTGCAGACTACTCATTTCTTTAAACCTTTTTTACAGCTTGCGACCTTGCAATATACTGAACTTAGCCCGCATTTGCGCAAGCGTTGCTTGAGATCCGTTGTGCAACTTTTGATAAACAGGACGTACAAGTAATTCCATGAAATACCCGTTCTTTGTAATAAAGGTTATAAACAGGGATAAGGTGCTTCGCTTCGCCAACACCCTCCCATGCCCCTCTTTTTCTTTTATTGTTCTTTTTTTTGCTCTTGGTGGCCCGTTTTTTTTCTCCTTTTCTGTCTTTTCTGTTCTACCCGCCTTCCCACTCTCCCGTTCTTGTCCCCTCGTCTTGGGAACCACGCTCACAGACGTCAGGCGACAGCACTCATTCTCCTTGAAGTCTCTTCCTTTACAGCCAGCCGCCACCGACAACAAGCGCACCTGACGTCACTATACTAACCCTTTAAAACTAACATGCCGAGGATGACGAGGCCGCCTTTGACGAAGATAAGTCCTCCTATCGAAACTAAAAGGCCAGCCTTTCTGAGGCACCTTATCCCTGTTTATAACCTTTGTACCACAGTGTGCTATTCCATCTGTCAGCCCCTTTTTTGATTTTGGATTTCCGTTCTTTGGAAGTACGATGACGTGCCGGCTTGATCCTTGGCTGTAATGCGAACGTATTTTCTGTCTTACGAGTCCATTGTTGTCATGGTAGACAGGTCCATTTATTTTAAAGGATTTAGCGCTTGAATCAGCATCGCCACTTGTTTGCCTGAGTACTTGTGCTTGTCGTATCCAATATCTCTGCAGTTAACGGTTTTCCTGTTAACGGCCCATTATGTTCTTTCGTTGCGTTGTCTACGAATCTGAATACCAATGCTGCTACTCTTAGAAGCCACCCGCATGATTTAAAAAAAAAATTGTGGGTTTTTACGTGCCAAAACCACTTTCTGATTTGAGGCACGCCGTAGTGGAGGACTCCGGAAATTTCGACCACCTGGGGTTCTTTAACGTGCACCTAAATCTAAGTACACGGGTGTTTTCGCATTTCGCCCCCATCGAAATGCGGCCGCCGTGGCCGGGATTCGTTCCCGCGACCTCGTGCTCAGCAGCCTAACACCATAGCCACTGAGCAACCACGGCGGGTGTATGATTTTTCGCTTGCAAGATTGGTTTATTCACTCTTCCTGTGCAGGTGTAACATTGCGCTTCGTGTTGATCATCCATCTGTGCATTTGTGTAAATGACGCTTGCTCTTTCCGGCGCCACGGAGGTAACTCATTTGCCTCCATGCCACCATATTTACGAGTTGATCGCCTTTCCGCTTATACCACGTGTGAGTAGATCGGCCGAACTGTTCACCGAAAATGAATGACCAGCTCGTTTGTAGTATTTTCTTATTTCTGCGATTGTGTTGGTAACAAATGTATCCCTTTTGTTTGTCACTTTGCTCCATGAGGTTCAATCATTGAGTCGGTTCAGCAAACTGCTTCTTGAATTTCTTCGCGGAAGTTACTTTCGTTGCAGTCGCTTAGTCTTGGTGCTATCACGTCTGCCATTAGCTCAAGTCTTGCTAAACTTGGCTCTTTATTTCGAGCTACGCGGCTTTTCGCTGTCAGTAGCCTAGAATCTTTTGTTCCATTGTTGTGCACTACTACCGAGTCTGCTGCCGCTCCGTATGTTGTTGGACTCGCGTCGGCAAACACGAGCACCTTCTATGCATGTAATATTTGATCCTTGATTGTATAGTGTCGAATAACTTCTAGAACTCGCAGCTCCTCCGTTTGACATCAGGTTCCTCCACCTGTCTCATTCTTCTTTAGGGAGTGGATCATCCCACGTGATGTCCATTTTTTCAGTGTTTGAAAGCCTATCTTTGCGCGTATCGTGACAGGTGTCAGCAACCAAGCGGATGGAATGTCTTTGCTGCTGCTTGCGCAACACTTTCCTTTTGATTAAGTACGTTGTTGCTGGTAAGGACGCCCACTTGCCTTCAGGGAAGGATTGCACGTCCTTTGAGTGCTTCCATGTCATGACAAGAAGCATGGTGCATCCTTTCGATAGAATCTCCATGTGATTGTGATCATTTTCGTTTTCATCTATTTTGTTTAATCTCTTCGTTGGATGTCAACTTTCTTCAGTTCATTGCCGCCTCTTTGAACACTTGTTTTGCCTCTTTGCACAGCTTGACAGCACCGTTAAACGTTCCTGCCCCTAGGTTAACATCATACACATAGATCCCTTTCTGCAATGTTTCCGTTGTATCTGGAAATCACTGTCACTCGTTTCAAATGGTGCTTGATTGCAGCTGCCAGAAGAAACGTGCTCGGTGTTGTACCTAAAGTTGCTCTAGTGACGTGCCATGTTTGTACTTCATTCAGCAGCTTTCCGTCATATTGTCATGCTTCAACCGCTGAAATCTCATTGAAATCTGTCCTTTTCGTCGATTGAAATTTGTAGGAATCCCTTTTCAACGTATCCTACTTGGGCCACCTTTTCCTTTCGAAAGTCGATTAGGTCCTGCTTCCAGATTGTCGTTTAATGACATGCCTTTCCGCGTGTGTGAAGAGGCGTCGAATACTACATGAACCTTTGTCGTGGCTCGGTCTTCTCGAATAACCGCGTGATGTGTCATGTAATAAAGTGTAGTTAGTGGTTCTGAGGATTTCTGAACCTATTCAGCGACTCTCAAGGTCATGTATTCTCAGATCGCGATATCGTAGCGACGCAGCATATTGACAAGTCTACTCGTTTCTTTCTCGGGTGACCAAGTTTCACCATCTAACAAATGTTACCGCTCAGCGCGGGACGCACCTGCATGTACTGGAGGTTTGTAGAATGTTGTCGATGTTTCTATCTGCTGTTTGTTGTCACCGAGCCTTGTGTAATCTGGTTGCATGTATGTGCGACGCGAATTGTGTGGCGCTTTCTGGAAGGCACGTGGGCACCAGCGATTACTCTGGAACTTTCGATGACTCCGTGTATAAAAGCCGACGCGCTTGACTCGCTGATCAGGTTTTTGACACCCACTGTGGGTGCTCAGTGGCTATGGTGTTGGGCTGCTGAGCACGAGGTCGCGTGATCGAATCCCGGCCATGGCGGCCGCATTTCGATGGAGGCAAAAATACCCGTGCCGACACCAGACCAGAATCGACCCATTACCGAGGTACATGAATCCCGAGTTCAACAAGGGAAGAAGAGCGGCGAGGGCCAAGGCTCTCATCGACCAGCACGCCAACGACGAGCACGCGCGGTACGTGGACGCGGCCGAATACGAACGGAACGCCTTCGCAGCGGTCGTCATAGAGGTGTTAACCGGCGACACGAGGATGGCAGCGAGCGTGAGATGCGCCGGAGCGGAACAAGTGGAGGAGGTAGCCATCGCCCTGGCCATCGCTGACGCAGACTGCCGCACGGTGCTGAGTGACTCGAGACAGGCGATGCGAAACTTCGTCAAAGGCCAAATCTGCAGGGAGGCCGAGCGCGTACTGCGAGCGGCCAAACTACAAGACCGAAAAGTGAGACTCAAGTGGTTCCCGGCGCACGCGGGCGACGCGTTGGAACGCAATGAGAACCACAATGAGACGGCACACGCAGCGGCGCGAGCGCTAACCAACCGCGCCCCGGTGACATACCGTCCGACGTGGTTCGGAAACAAGGACCGCATGACGGACTACAACAAAATCACGAAGGCCTACCGCCTGGCTCGCAGAACTCTCCCACCCCAGCACCCAAAGCTGAGTCGAGCGGAGGCGGTACTACTGAGACAGCTCCAGACCGGATCGCTTCTGAGCCCGGGACTGATGCATCACATGTACCCAGAGACATATCCGACCGATAAGTGCAGAGTCTGCCGGAGGGAGACGGCAGATTACACGCACATCTTGTGGGACTGCGTTAAAAATAAAGAAGAAGCAAAATCAAGAACGATCCCACCGCGACTCGAGGCAGCCGCGAAGAGCTACGACCAAGACGAACAGCTCTGGGCCGTCCAGCAGGTCCTTGGGGCGCTCGAAACGCAGGTACCCAGCGAGCCGGCAACGGTGAGCGGAAACCCGCGCCGAGTTACGGCGACTTCGTAGATGACGTAGGCCCTCGTCGGGGCGCGCGAGCGCCCAACTGCAGGCACAAATAAAATTGGCTCCAATCCAATCCAATCCAATATCTAAAGAATGTATTTTTTTCTTCTCAGGCTTAAACACGTTTTCAAATAGTAACACGTGTGATTACAATTTAGAACTATTAGTTTCTCTGCGTCATCCCTAGGTTGTGTCGCGCACCGCGAGGAAAAAAACAAGAAAAATAGAAACGACGGGAACAGTGGCGCACTTTTCAAGAAGCAACAACAACATTCCAGTGGCTCGCTGGCAACCGATGATGGGGTCGAATTCGCCGCACAACCAACGCACTATTTGTTTCGAGAAACGAAAGCGACGCCGGAATTTGCTTTCTGACATTTCAAACGCGTTTCGCACTTCCACTGCTCTCGTTACTCCTCAAGCAACGCCAATGCAACAATCGAAGTACTTATCGCAATTAAACGATGGATTGGATCCAAACGTGCCATTCCGCGGCCGAAGCCGCCGTTTGAATCCAATCCAATCCACCAGACGTGGCATGCGAAGCCGGTCTCGTAACGGGCGTAATGTCGCTCCAAGCTTTCTACTCTCGTCGGGTTCGGCGCCTAGCAGACGACGTGCTCGGCTGCAAGATGATTGACAGGAGCATGTTGCGATTTTGACTTCGCCAAAAATGTGACCGCGCCCCGTGGCTGGCGACGTCGGCGCGGAGTAGGCTAATCGCGCGCGTCGGTAACCGAACGAACACGCCGAATAACACATATGCTCTTGTCGATTACGTAAATCATTTTTGCTTGACGTTTCAGTGCGTAGATAATAACGGCAGATCTCAACGGTACCACGCCAGTGACATTCCCTTCACGAATGGTCAGAAGGCTACAGTAATTTTTCTCTGGGGGCGGCGCACGGCAACAAGGGGAAGGCAGCCAAACTATTCCGGATGTGGCATTGTGGAGGAGGCCCTAGTCCGTCAACAATGCTTAGAATGTACGAAGTCCTTCGCGAGATTGGTACCTTCACAAGAAAGCTGCACATAACAGCGACCGTAGTTGAAGAAGCGGAAACCGATGTTTTCGCATTCTTTGCTGCTAACACTCCCGGTAGTGTGCGCGTCGCCAATGTGGAGGCCGGATCCTCAAGGTCATCAGTGTGGAAGACTAAAGAAAAGGTGATATGCACCCGTACCATCTACATCTTCATCAGAAACTTGAAGACCGAGGTTTTGAAAACAGACTTGGCTTCGCCAATTGGATTTTCACGAAACGTGAAGAACCGGACTCTCACTCGCGTCCTTTGGAAAAAATGAGGCAAGTTTCTCCAGAAACGCATAAGTTAATCTTCACAACGTGCACTACTGGAGTGATAGGGATGCCCACTGGTTGGGACAAACACACCGATACCAGTGGTTGTTTAATGCGTGGTGCAGTATTTTTTATGGCAACGTCATCGGACCCATCTTTTTTGACAACACACTAACGACGCAACGCTACGTCAACGACATCCTCGAGGGCCCCGTGAACGTCTGTTGCAACGTTCCACTTGTGCACCTTCGGAACATCTGGTTCCAACACGATGGTGCTCCTGCGCTTACTAGCAGTAAGTCTTGAGCGTGGCTTGACAAGCTTTTGCCTGGACAGTGGATTGGCCGGCACGTAACCTGTACTCTGGCCTGCAACGTCACCGGGCATGACACCACTGGACTTCTTGTGGGGCTACGTGAAAGATCGCGTGTATAGCAGCGAAACCACCATACCGGACACCAAAAAGGCAAAAATAAGCAGTCTGCCATGAAATTCCAGCGTCGTTGGTCAAAGCTGCAAGAGAACGTGTTGGAAAGAAGCAAGTATGTATTGCTTCAGACGGTGGCCTGTTTGAGCACGTGCTATAAGTGGCAGTAGAAAATACCCGCTCAAAAATGGTCTAAAACGTGACTGTTTAATGCACCCAAGCATGCCACTCTATCCTTACATAAAAAAGCTTGCGACAAAGAGAGGAATAGGTAAACACTGTTTTGTTTTGCCTCTTCTCCGGAGTTCTAGAGACAGAAAGGGTAAATGGCTAAACCACTTCCACCTTTGGATGTTTCTTTCTGGGCGGCTGAGACGCCTTACGTGCTTTTGGTTTATTTTTTATTGAAATAAACTCCTGAGTAGCTCTTTTCTATTCTTCCAAGAGCTGCCTTTTTTTCTTTTTTCGTGCTCTTTTCCGCACTGTTTTTTAAACATTTCTTTAATTTCTGTTGTACCTTTGTTTCATGATGCGCGAAGGTTAAATCTATTCCGAGTGCCTCCTGATCGAGCACAGCGTTCTTGCGTCCGCAGATGCTGACGCTTATCGCACCACACTAATTAGGACGCGAAACCTCTCGAGCCATCCTACATGACGAAGACTTGTACGATGCGGCGATAAACGAATGCAGTGGCATCTTTCAAAGGTTGTATGGAGGCGCTTGAGCAGCGGCGCGCGAGCGCGCATCGGTTTCACATTTCACGTGCTTTTGTTTGCTTGGAAAAAACAACCAGGCACACTTCAGAACGGAATAAATCCTTGATTCGAAGGTTATTTAAGGCGCTCTACAACTTCGCAAATGACATGTTTGTGATTCAAGCAATAATTAAAAAGATCACTAATTAAAAGCAATTAACTTCATGATGAAACAAAAATCTTGGCTGTAAGTACACACGACTGCTACTACTATGCAGTCGGTACAATTTCTCTAGAGCTGGGGTTTTCTTTTTTTTTAGAATCTTCGTCCTAGTTAACTGGGACACTCGGTATGTTGGAAGTTTCCGCAACGCTGCTTGCAGGATCCTTTGTTAAAGAGTAAAGTTGCTTCACTTAAGGGCGATGACTACCAGCGTCATACGTATTCTGCCCTTGTGTGTTCGATAAAAGCCTATTTATATATATATATATATGTGTGTGAAACTGGATACTGAGTGATATCTATTTTTCATTTTCTCAGGCGAGTACGACGTTTGAAATGCGCTTACGTGGAATGGAAAATAACTGTTGATTTACGGATTGCTTGCTTAGATAATAAAATGTTTAATAGCGTGAACAGCTAACAATAGCGCTTGATGTGTGTTGTTTAAAAGGAACATTTTATCAAGGCACTACCTGGTTTTGAAACTATTTTGAAACTACCGGTCACAGTGGAGCGTGTGTAGGACTTAGTCATCCTTGCTTGGCGTTTGAGCTAAAAGAAATTAAAACCCGCTCGACCAGCAGTTCGGCAGGAATTTATTGTAACAGATACTCTGGAGATGTGGAAGTGAATTTCTTTCTCCCTGCTTATTATTTTCTGTATAAATGTGTTCGTGGTAAAGGAACGGGAAATTTCGCCCAGAAATGCGGCAAGAATACACGTGACAATTTGGTAGCACTGGTTCCAGCATATACCTAGACAAGTATTTTCCTGCTAACGTCCCAAATAAGATCATAATGATCAGCAATCGTCCCATGCCTGTTCCCGTGAGCACTTCGGCCGGCAACTGTGAACATCTAAGTCTGAGCTTGGCAACTAAACCGCGGACCTGCGCAGGAACCCCTCTTCGCAGCGAGCTTAAATGCTTATCAGGTAAGATTCGAGGTAGTCTCCAAGCTGGCGAGGGTGGCGCGCGCTTTTGGAAAGCTAGCCGTCAATTCAGTGTAGCTGTATTCGAAAATTGCGCAAGTTTAGGTGATTAATTGTAAGCCCGAAGTTTGCGGACATAGCTGTTACCACATCGGGTCTCCTCTGTGACGGAACCGAAGAGGACGGACCACACGCGCGGTGGCGGAGTGTGTGTCTTCAGGCGGAGCTGACACAAGGCTTAGCTCACACTAGGCAGGCTAACTGACAGCCGCCCTCTTTCGACTGCGTCAGGTATTGGATCCTTCTGAATTGCTTTGCGATCCGACCCCATTATTTCGTGACCAAGGTAGCCCGGGCGAGTCAGTGCTATCGAGCGAAATGTGGAATCAAGGCAGCGAACGGCGTTCGGAAAGTGCCTCGCCAGCTTTTAGCTATATCGGCTACCTTAAGTCGCCTTCGGTCTGGAGCGGAGCTCCGCCGTGCAGCAACTACAGTAAGTGCATTTTCTTTGCTATTGCAGCTGTACGTTTTTTTTTGTGTGTTTACTCTCCTTCTTGTTTTCCAGAGGATGACCTTGAGCACCACTCAGGCCGTCACCGACCGTGTTAACTCCTTCGCATTCCCTCGCCGGGGAAGTCTTGCTGGTGGACTGGAATTTGTTCATTACCTGGCCCTACTACTGGCAAGTACCATCTACACTCGTATCGTATTAGGGCTGTGTTGTCGAGCGTTTATTAAGTCCTACGTGATTTCAGGTTCCGGCCGTCTGCTTTCGATTGCGGCTATTCACACGCATAATAAGCGCACGCTTCTGCTGATCTCGTCTTCGCCCTACGGTACAGAGATGAACTTGAGCTCTACTCGTCCTATGGCCGGCTGTGTTACGTCGGAATTAGCTCGCCGGTGGCTTCTAGCTTGGAGGCGTAGTGTCGTTCGTCTCCCTGCACTACTTCTGGCAAGTACCTGTGTACTCCAGTTGTACTACGGATGCGTTCTCGTGTGGTGTATAGGCCCTGTGCCATCTAAAGTTCCGAACGTCTGCTTCTGAATGAAGTCTTGTTAGAAGACGGAGCTTTTCCAGTGAATGGTCTTGCTCGTGTTCTCTCAGCGCTCTTTTCCTCAATTGTGTTGCTACATCTTCCCGGTGCCGCCAGTAAACCAATTTTGTGGGCTTCTGAAGAAGTTTGCTACCGGATGTATTTACTTTGCACATCCTCGAGGCTTGCTTTATGCTTCGGAAAACCTACTTCACCACGCAGATTTTCCAAAAGGCTCTTGAATGTCTCTCCAAGTAACATGTCTCATTTCTTCAGTACCTGGCGACATTTCTTTGCTGATTTCATTTACACACCCCTAATTTCCTTCGTCTACTCGGAGTGCCATATTTTCACCATGTTTTTGCAACTCCGCGTAGTTTGCACTTTTCTCGAAGTTGCCGTCCTACTGAATGTCTCCTTCCAGTTGTTTCCACCCGTCGAGTCCGGAGGAGTTAAAGTAGTAGGTCGTCCAGGTCCATCATAAACTTGTTAACGATTGGTTGTTGATGATACCACCTGCTCCGTATATTAAGGTATAAGTTCTCCATCATGCAGTACACATCTGGCGTAGGCTTTTCGCAGTTGACTTGAAAACTACGGATGAGCTTTCATATAAACCGCCCCAACACAGCGCGTTTTCCGGAAGAAATTTCAACTTGGTGATTGGTGATGAAATCTTGAGTTGTTTGGCGACGTAATGTTGTCGTGACCGCATTCAATTTCTTCTTAGTTTTTCTGAGTCTTTCTCTGGCTCTGAGCACATTCTCAAGTTGAGAAGCGCCGAAAAGGCTGTAGAAAACCGAGGGGAAGCGTCTCCAAGTTTCCAATGTATAACTCTTGTTACGGCACATGTAAAAGTTACTACATAAAGTTTGGCAATGTTTCCTTTTCTTGTAGTTGCTCCCAGATCTCCGTTGAAACATATGCCAGCTATTTCAAATGGTGCGGTCTTCTTTACTCTTACAATGGTCTGGAATGGTATCGTCGCCACACAACGCTCTGTCGTATTACTTCTCTCGCTTATTTTCGTCCTTTGATTACCCGAAATCTGGTTATTATACGAGTCTGTGTGCCGCGTACTCAGCCATGAAAAGTTTGTTCATGTATGTTTCAAACTAATAGGGTCAAAAGATTTCTTCTATGTAATGTGATCGGGTGCTGCTCGTCTTGTCATATGGACCCTGCTCAAGGCGCCCTTGAAGTCGTATTGGGCCTTTGTCTTAAAACATGAGGCTTTAGCGTATTGTCTGCACATTCGCTTGCTTGCGGAGTTTAAATTCTTCAATATCCGCATTTTGTTCAAGCCAAATAAGGCAGGTTACGGCGGTATTTATTTTTTCTGCTTCTAGTGGACCGTTGAACTTCTAATATTCACGGAACGAAACATTTACGCAGTTACTCTCCAAGTATTCAAATAATGGCCGAACCTGTCAACTTCAATACCTCTTCTTGAGGTCCTTTTCGACGTATATCTAACATGTGATTTATCTCCTTCTGCGCTTTCATTATTATCTGGCAATTTGTAATGGCTCTTTGGTCTGTCGCAAATCGGATACCTTCCACAAAATTTTTCACGACGAAATATGTTCAACGGCGACTCCTGGTTAGATCTGCCATTTTCGTTACCGATGACGTATCGCCATTGTTTTCCTACTGAGTGATCATTTTTGTGCAGCCTATGTTCAACGGGTGCTTCTTGCATTTTTTTTATCCAATAGAGCACGATTGTACGAGTGGTCCAATGCTTTACTGTTGCTCGCAAGTTCTAGTTTTGCGAGACTGACGACGGTCTTCATTAGAGCCAGTTCTTTTTGCCAGAATCGGCACTGTATCCGCTCTCATATAACGGTATCATGAATGTTGCATGTTCTGTTTCGTGTTGTCGATGGACTCTGGGCATTTAGTCCGATTTTTTAACTTCCTGGCTACATTCCTCCATAGATCATTTATCTTCGTCTGGAAGAGGGTTGTCCTAAGATATTCCCGTTTTCCCCTGTCACTGAATACCGATATTGGCTGTTACAGTGAAGGACGTTGTTGTAAATTCCAGCTGACTAAATATTTTTCGCCCTGGCTTGAAGTACTCTGCGCTTCGTGAGCATTTCACTCAAGTCTTGATATTGATGAGATGGCAGAATACCGTCGGCCGTGTCCATTTCATTCCTAGAATACTGGTCTCGCTTGATCACGTAGGAACGGCACCTTGATGCGCATTAAAATTCTAATTTCTTCACTGTTTGAGGTTCTTTTCCGAAGGTTCATTGCAGCTCGGGGAAAATTTTTTTGCCTCTCTATAGACGCATTTTGCCTGGTTTTCTTGTGATGTTCCAAGCATAACCTCATCAACGCAAATGTAATTACGTGCGCTGTGATTGCAAGAGTTTCTTCGAAAATTCATTATTAGTGTTGGCACATCTGCATTCAAATTTATTCCTGCCTTAAGGTTGTCATTCGGAACATTCGTGATGTTGACCACGAGGCTTCATATACTATGCTTACTTTTCTTGCTAGTCGGTCTTCTCGAATGGCTTGTCGCGACATATAGTATTTAACGTTCCGATTCTTCCGAGCGCACTCGTTTTGCCATTCCAGGCGTGAAACATTTCACATTTCACATTGCACAATTGTACTTTTTTCTCAGTACTGAATTTGTCTGGAGTCTTCGCGATAGTCTTCCCATTACTACTTCATTAATTTACACGTTAACTTACTCTCACCATCTTTTTGAACAGTCTTTGTGAGTGATGTGACTACGTATACGTGGTCCAATACATACATCGTTTATTTCTGAGACGTTATGCCAATATTTCAGAATTTTAACTTTTTGATGGCTTAAGTTCTGTTCCTGGATGAAGTCGAGAGTATGACTGAAGCCTGTCTGGTCGGGATGTTGCATACTTAAAACGAAGAGGCCCTGACACCGACCAAAATGGTCTAAAATAGTTATTTACGTTTTGTGAACAAGGCTCCCGTGGGGGAGCCGAAACGTAAATGACTATTTTAAGCCATTTTGGCCGGTGTCCGGACCTCTTCCTTTTAAGTAAGTTCAGTTCCTGCGGCGTCAAGGACCCTGGCGGGCTTAGTACTTCTGATTCTACGCCACATGTGTCAGGCACAATCCAGCTGAGAATGCTTTCCACTCTCCATTGTATGTTCGTTTCGTCTTTTTACCCGTTTTGGTATCGGTTCCTATTAAAAATCGGATACAAGCGTCTCTTGCATTCCTTTTCACCGTTATCCGCAATCTATATTCCCATACTCTTCGTATATAACAGTTCCTTCGGTCGAGGAAGTCGTGCGCTTGATATTACGTCTGTTTGAATATTCTTTATTATAAGTTCACCATATGGATTTTCTTTTAATAAAGCTTCTAATACATTGCTCTCGCTTTCTCTTCGTCCGAATGCTCACGCCGTGAGCCTCGCTGTACGGTCGAATGTATAACCTGAATTACAACCGTCATGCCAAACAGGCACACGTGTGATTGTTGGCTTTATCATAAAATTCTTATATCATCTGCTTTAACATTCTGTGTCCATGCTATGGCCGCGTATCGAACTTAAGTCTTCTTGTGGGTTATAATATGCTTGTAGGTATATAATATGCTATCAGGCCGCATCATCTTTTCCTTCTTTTATGTCGTTTGACTTGTGCAGGACGCAAATCAACGAGATCATTTCATTTTGCTTTGCAACGCTTCCAAAAGACGGTTACCTTGCAAAATTTTGCTGTTTTAGTCTCACGTGCTGGAACCATGTTTTGTCTCGAAGCTTCTGCTTGTCTTCATGTTATTCATCGGCGGTAGACTTCAGTGAAGTGGTTATTGATTGAAGTAGCAGCATAATTTTGTGACTTAGCTTTGATAGTCTTGATTGCGAAGTTCGATCTGTCAACCCATTTTCTATGAGCTTGCTTCACTGTCATCGAAATAATTCAGTGACTCACTGAGCCTTGCTTCCTGCAAAAATCGAGTACATGTACTCAAATACACGTGAAAAGAAAACACCGTTGCGAAACGACTCCTGGACCAATTCGAATGAAATTTATTGTTTTAGAGGGACATTTACATTCCAATGACTGCAGAAGCTGATTATAGATTGAGGTATGAATTTTCATATAACTTACCGGAAATTTGCATGTTTAGAAAACACAAGTATCAGTTTACAAATACGTAACAACGCAAAAAAGGGTTATCGCAGTTCTGTAAACTGCAATTGTTACGTCGAAAGCGGACAAACTTGATATATTAGCAGCTTTCGTGAATTCGTTATATCTTTGCGAGGGTTTCGCAAACTCAATACTCGCATATTATGGGTATATTTCATAGCGGTGTGTATTACACCAATTTTGTGCTCTTTAGATGCGTTGGGTGCATTTCGCAGAATTCTGAAAATATCTTTCATATAAAAAGGTTACAAAACAGTAAAGAACGAAGGAAGGGAGCAACAGATGTAGTGATAGTCATGGGAAGCCTGAAGTGATGGTGTCGATTATGGCCCTGCGAAATTGTGCGTAGTCATCAATGGCAATCATTACGCTGGGGAGGTGATCCCATTACTGACAGGTCTTGTGAACAAGTATCATGACAAGCTGTAGTGCGACACTGCAAAGCTACAAGTTTGTGGCAATCATCAATGCGAGGAGATATGCAGGTTGTAGATGAAATAAGATTATCACGCAGATTTGAATTGTGGAAGTATATTATGAAACAGAGCTAGGCGAACGCACTTGCGACCAGCAGAAAGCGGTGGAAGTTGCAGGATGTTTTAATAGAAGGTATGCTTGCCGTACGGTTGTAATTGCTTAGGGTGAAGCGCGAGGCATTAGTTAGAACACGTTCGAGAGACTGAGTTAGTGTTTCAGCAGACGGGTCCCAAATTGATGAAGCGTATTCCAATTTACTTCTAATTAACATGTTGTACAAAATTAACTGTAATGATGGCGGTGTGGAAGAGAAGTTTCGACGGATATAACTTAATATGTGATTACTTTTATTGATGGCGCTGTGGATGTGTAAAGACTAGGAAAGTGTAGAGATTAAATGAACACCTAGGTATCTCTAGGATGTAACGGCTTCCATAATAGTAAATGTTAAAGAAATGGGTCAGAAGAGGAAGTTCACGGCGGGTTACATGCATGGTTTTGCACTTAGATGGGCTTAGTTACGTTAACCACAAGAAACACCAGTTACACAGCGTTTGTCATTTTGCAAGATGTTATTATCAGCAGTGTCAAATTTCACGATGAATGCCGCAATCAACAAAGAGATAAACGTTACAAATTTCATTGCGTAAGTCGTTATTGTAAATTAGAGAGGGCTAAAACTGATCCTTGAGAGACGCTTGAATCAATAGTCCTAAATGGAGAGAAGTGTGTACTAGATGCAACGAACTGTGACCGATTAAGAAAGTGTTCTAGCCATGCAAACAAATTAGGCTCAAGATTGTTTGCTAAGTTTAAAAATTAGTAAACAAAATGTTTTCGGTTACTGAGAAAGCGAGTTCTCAGTTCTCATAGATTAGATTTAGGAGGAAGCTTTAGCTTGGTGGCTCCTATCTGAACATAAGTCGTAAAGTTGTTGCTAATGTTTTTTTTTTTTTCATATTAGATCATTTTCTCATTCTCAAACGTTTCTATTTCATGTCTCGCAAAAAAGGAACATGGAGCTGTTCTGAGGAAGGCTCTTCATCTTCTGTGTTCCTCTTGCTGCTACAGCGCCATCAAGGATATACAGCGCGCTTTCGTGCACCCACCCTGGTATACGCTCCAGATGAGATTAATTCGCAACACTCGTCCTGTGACCGACCATGTTTGCATTTCTGCATTGGCTCGCCGACGGCGTCATGCTGGCAGAGTGGACTTTCCCCCTGGCTCTGCACTGCTACTCGCAAGTGTCGTGTACACACGACTCGTATTACGGCTGTGTCCTCCAGTGGTTAACAAATAAGCACTGTGTCGTTTCAGGTTCTGCACTCCTCCTTTCGATTGCGGTCCACATGAGTACCCAGTGCGCTTCTATGCACATCAGCTCTCCGGTCTACGCTCCAAAAGAGATCACTTCGGGCACGCGCATCACCCGTTCCATGAGCGACTGCTATCACTTCTGCATTTTCACGCCGACAGCGTCCTGCTGGCAGACTGGCCTTAGCCTGGCGCCCTTGCACTTAATTCTGGTAAATATCCCATACCCAGGATTGTACTGCGACTGCGTCTTTTCGAATGACCAACAAACAGGCCTTGTGGACTTTTGGGTTCCCAGTGTCTGTTATCGCTTGTGGCATGCTCATTTACAAGAACACTCCTGGCCTTACCTCAAGAGCAGCTATTTTCAGCCCCATCGTCCCCCCGCAGGCTCTATACAGCACGCTTCCTCATACCTGTGGAAGCGTCGCATGCCTCCGTCTTGGCGGTGTCCTGCACTATGTTGGCGCCGCGTTCATGTTATGAAGGACTGCGTGTCGTCGCCTTACCACGACCGTCCATCGAAGGTGCTCCGGCAGTTCTTCACTGTTCCCTTTTTACGCAAGCATATTTAATAAGTTTAGTATAGCAAGCTTTTACGCTTTGAAAGTGGTACATTGGTCAGCGAATTGATGATGCTTCTAGGAATTACGTCAATACGAAGCAGAATAGCAAAAAAATGTCTGCTTACATGGACACCCATCAGTCTTCAGTAAGGATGTTCGATGTCTTCATGAGCTGAGCTGTAAATTTTTGGTGGCGAGAGTAACGGAGATTAATTCACATTGTGCACTTTCGTAGTAGTACGTTGATGTTCTGTGTGCGTGAGTGTGCGAATGTGCTTGCGTGTGTTTTACCCGTTTGCACGCGTTTTGGTTTGGCCATTTCGGGTGTGTCGCCTACTGTGTGCTCTTCTTGTTCGGTCGAGAACGTATGACATTAGCTCAGCTGCTACCTGGCGCACTTCGAGTTTCTTATATTTCGGTAAAATTAACGGCGCGACAGTTAATGCTTCATTTTTCACGGTTCATTGCTGTTGATAGGTGTCTGGTTTGATGGTTTACTATCGTCTATGGACATCCGCTTTTGGATTGTTGGACCACTAGTTTCTTTGGCTTTGGTCCTTCGGTTGATTTCAGTGCTCGTTTCAGAATTCAGCGGATTGGTTCAGGCGTCTTTCTCGTATTAGGACCGAGGGCTCCATACTCTTTCTGTTCTTCCTCGTCGCTCATCGGTGACTCAAAAAGATGAACATGCCACTACAAAAGCACGTAATGTCAATAAATGGAAAAGGGGAGTGTGGTTGCTCTCGCACAACAAAAATTTCCCGATTTGCTCATGTTGGTAATGACGTCCATTTCTAAGACTGGATGGGGTTAATTATCCCCGTGCTCGCTATCTCTAATTTTTTGGTGTGCCTGAATCATAAGATGCTTTTATGGATCTACATCGTCCAACTTCTGTGTTGCCTGTCGGTCGTTCAACCGTCAGTGCTACCCGCTGTAACCGCTTGCTCACCACATATACTGTGTCGCATTGGCATCGTGGTTTGATTGGGATTTATGTGTCCGTAATTATCACGTGCTGCGCAAGCGCCCTTCACGCGTCTGACGTCGTTGCCTGCTGACTGTGATTGAAATTACGCATGTTGTTTCGTAATTTCGTGCTTTAAGTACACCGTGTGGGCCATTGTCAATTGGCTGCTTCAAAGGGGCTAAATTCATTCCCCATATGTCAAGTCATGTATACACCCGTCTAGAAAAGGGACGAGGACGCGCCAAGAAAACTACGTAAGAAAATGCCCGCTTTGTATTTTTTTTTTGTTGTTGTTGAAGCGACTAGGATACTAGTTTCTTTTGTACTTTTTTGCTGCACGGCTCTTTTATGAATTTTGAATGTGTTTGCTTTGAATAGTGTTTGACTTTATTTTTGCTTCCGCTGTTGTCCTAATCTCGATATAAGGACGCACACTTCAGTTATGACCAATTACTTTCAATGTTTTCAACCTGTAAAAACCTTGTCTCGACGTTGCTTGATATCTAAATAAAAGGGGAACACTGTCCTTGGTAAATGGTTACCTGTACCGCATTACTCTGCCTTTGTTTTTCGCTGCTTTCATCCGCTGTGATGGAAACGTCAAGCAACCAGGCATGCACGATTCTGCTCAGTCAACGCATTTTTCTTGACCTCGAACATGCACACGGCGCTATTGAGGTTTTCTGTAGGAAGTATTTCAATTTTCATCGTGAGTTACGAGGACAGTGCTGCAATTACGCCACACAATGCTTGCAAGCAGTTTACAATATGACCAGTGTGTATATCTGGACTTGTTGGCAAGTGTCATCTTGAAGGCTTTTCTGTGCGACGCAGCTGGTACATGGACGCAGAGAAAGAACAGAACACATCCATGGAGCACTGAATAGTCCACAATATGACAGCGATGCACGAAATAACTGCACATTGAGGCACCTATGATATTGGAGAATGTGACCGGGTATATAGGGTCGTCGTGTTGAAATACGTGTTTTTGTCCCTTCTGTGTCTTTAGAACCTAACTGGGCAACGTCGAATATTTACATGCTTTCTCGTTTACTGAAAACAGAAGTCGAGGAAACATTTTTTACATCTCCCAACGAAGGTACTGACAACGCTTACTCATTTCGGATAATTCAAATGGCTTGAAGCTGTAGAACCTTTGATGCATACGAATAACACCGTAAGAATCCTGCTATTTCTCCTTGGCTTATACAGTTATTTTCCCTTTAATTTCTTGTACGAAAACCATGTCTGCTTAGCATTTTTAGTATGTCGAAGTTTCTTGAAGCTGAGATATTCTGTGTGCTATGTAAATCGCGTTATGTATTCGAGCATATAGATTTATGCCCCTGTACACATTCTATGCATATTATATGCCCCGTATGCTGCTCTTCGCAGCATCCGGGAAGAAGTACAGCCGGGTAGCACTGAGTCGCTTTTAATTTCGTTTAATTTACAGTCGTATTTGGCGCTTATTACAATCAGCATGTATTACATTAGACTGCACCTTACAAATCTGCTGTCAAAATAAAACTTCTCTTATTCCTGTTTTCCGTCTCACTAACTCCATGTAGTGCAGATTGTGTCGTGGTAGCCAGGTCCAAGGACATATCCACTGCTTGCAACTGGTTGGGCGACACCGACTTAATGGGAGCATCACGGACGGGTTAGTAGCGCACAATCCGCAAGCCCTTCTTTCTCTGGAACAAGCCGCCGGCTCATGTTGGATGGCACGAGCAGTATAAGGCGCTAGGCTTCGGTGTACTACAGAGTTAGTTTGCAGTCATTTTAAATACAATGTCTCGGTGAATTACGCCCACTTCTTCGTATCGCGGATGTGTTTGTATCCTTCTTCACTGGTCGATCCCGGATATGGTACTCTCATGTTAGCCAATCCCAAAGGACATGCGTTCTGTCTGCTCAGCAAAAAAAAAAAAAAAAAAAAAATTAAGCACTCCGACGCTCCTCTTGATCTCCCGAAGAGCGACGCAATAGTGCCGTGCGCAGTCACTTCGCCTCATTATCACCTCTAACTCGTTCGGGACGACATTTTTAATCGGTGTCCACTAGCGGTTGAACTTTTCCATGAATAGTATTATAAGGTGAGTCATTTGTAAAATTCCATGTGAAACCAGAAAACCTCTTTAGCGATGCAGGGCGAGAATGACAAGTTCAAGCCCATTGTGTGCGCCGTTGATAACTGCCATCCAGAGCATAGTGACGAACGACTCCTTGTCCGTAAGGACAATAGGCGTGTGGGCGGAAAACATACGAGCCCGTGCGCTTTCGCCATTCCCCATACGACATACAGAAAGGACGCGTTAAAACTAGTACGGAAATGCATAATTCTATATATAAGAGATAGCAAGCAGTATGGGCCGCCCTGGTAAACACCAGTCACCTTCAATTCTCCCTAGTCGGAAGGGGATTGAGAACGTGAGTATGCGTTAAAACGAGGCTAAGCTATGTCTAGCAATGTAAATATGTGCATCTGTCTGCTTGTCTTAGCCTGGATTGTTGGGTTTCCTGTATGTTGGGCATGTTGGTGATTCATTGGAAAACGGACACAGCCCAAAAATGAAAGACAAGGAAACGAGAGAGCGACACGCACACAGCTCTGACTTGCAACAGTTTATTCATGAAGCCATGAAGGAATAAATATGTAGGGTGCTACCATGCGAAATATGTGAACGACTGACAGAAATAACCTGGAAAATCATTTGCAATGTTGATAATGATTGACACGTACCTACGGAGCACACGGAATGCTTGCCATTGAAACCCTGCCAAGATACGCTATTTCCCGAGATGAAAGTGCAATCGAAGGAGAACTGACGCACGAGCTATCAAACTTCCTAATAGAATCTGCTTCATTGATTTCACGTGTCAGCGGTGAACTATGTTTAGCCAGCACTTCGCTTTTTTCCAAGTAGGGCTTACACCCGTGGTCGCAGCAGTGAATACCCAGATGGCCCTGTAACGTGTTGTACACATTGTTGTGGTGCTCCCTGAGGCGATCATTTAAGCACCTTCCTGTCTGTCCCACGTACTTTTTTTCCACAAAAGAGAGGTATCACATACACCGCGCCAGTGATGCAGGGCAGTAAACTCTTCCTGTGTTTCACAGTACAATGGCCATGCCTGGCTTGTGGAGCAAATTTGCAAAGCTTTGCCAGTTTTTCCGTGGCGGAAAAAAACACCGCGACACCAGCACCTTGCCCTATTCTCGTCAGTTTGTGGGACACATCATGTACATGCGGAAGTACTGCAAGTTTTGTTTTCCACTGACGGATGTGCTCGATTTGCTTAAAAAGCTGTTCCACAACAGCTGATACTAAAGCCTTCGTGTATCCGGTGGACAAGCGGTCAACCTGAGCATCAAAGTTTTTTTGCATAGGATGCGGATATGACCTTATGAGGGCACTGACGAGGCACACATTAACGATTCTTCTTTAGTCTAATTTTGAATGTGCTGACTGGAAAGAGAGAAGTGGTTTCCCGCTCCTTGTTTCGAACGACCAGCACAAATGTCTGCTGGACATGCACAGCCTGACGTCCAAAAACCTTAAACAGTTATTTTCGGGTAGCTCATGGGTCAGCTCTAACGGATGCAGGTTTTTTTCTGAATACATCTAACACTTTTCCTGCAGCCTGCTCAAACACCTCCTGCGGATATTCAATGAGAACTAAAGAACCGTTATCTGCACTTTTGTAACCAAAATCATATCAAGAACAGTTGGAATAATGCGGTCTTTATGTGCGAGGTAAATATCACTTAGGAGAGGCGCAGGACATGAACCTATTCAAATTCCCATTTTCTGAATGTACTGACTTTCCTCCCAAGAGGCAAAGGTAGATTTAAGATAACATGACACTTTTAAAACCCCACTAACCGCAATTTCTGTCTCGTTCTGGAATCCTATCGAACCAAATTTGTCTATGCATCCTTCTACACCTCCTATCATCTCATCATGTGGGAGGCAATAATAAAGGTCTTTCACATCGATAGAAAAAAACCCACAGACCCTTATCGTTTCCTGTTAAAAGCCAGATGACAGCGTCTGAGTCTACTACAAGATAGGGGTCGTCATGGTTAGTAAATTAGGCTTATTCTGCAGAAATATGGCGATAGATTTCTGCGAAGCCCCTTTTTCGGTTACAATTAGTCGTAGTGGGCAGTAATTTTTGTAAATCTTAGCGCTAAAAAGGAAGTCTAAACTTAGCTTTGCTGATTTTTCGACTGACTTTGCCGGTTTGTCAAGGCCAAAGGCAGTGGAAAGCCTCTTGGCTTCGGATTTCACTTAAGTGAGAGAAATATCCTCTCGTCGAAAAACGTATTCAATAGCTTGAGTGGCCTTGGTATTGAAGGTACCGGAAGGCAACACAGCAAAGCCACCTTCTTTTTCCGAAGGTAAAAGCACCAGGGATCGCGCTTTCAAGAAGGAAGCTACATGTTTAGTGGGTAAATCATTAGATGTTGGTTTGTGTCGTAACAAAATCTCTGTACCTTCAGATACACACCTATATAATTCGCCCTCCGGAATGCGTTGAGCCATTTGTCTGACAAGCGTGAGTAGTTGATGTGGCGTTTTCGGAGGCTCCACAGGGAATTTCGGTCTAAGACTTAGAAGCTGTCTCACTTTTTCTGGCAGTTCCACGTGATCCACAATGTGCACACGGTTACTTGGCTGCGGTGACTTCTTCGGAGTGACGTCTCGTAAGACGGTGAGCATCCGCTGCCAGAGGTACTCAGTCGTTCTGTCGGATAGTACGCATAACTCACGCCCTTTATTTTTCGCCCTGGACAGTCTCTCGAGGCATTGAAGCTAAATGTAAAGGCTGTCACTGTATGGACGAGCTTGACGCTTCCATTTTGAACTTAGGACCTTACATAACCTCACCCCATGCCATATGGAGGGTGTGAAGCCAGCATACAGGAATTTCACCTCAGGTGATGATATGTTAACACGGATGCGGTATGCGAAAGACCGAGCTCGGCATATTGCGACGGAAATGTCACTAAGACATTGGGGGCTGCACACAACATGAAAAAGGGCCCGTTGTACTAGAAATTAACCGACTTAGCGTGGAAGCTTGGGCTTGTTGGTGATTCATTAAAAAACGGACACAGCGCAAAAAACAAAATACAAGGACAAGATGGTGTGTCCCACAAACTGAAGAGGGTAGGGCAACGTGCTGGTGTTGCGGTGGCTTTTTCTGCTCCGGAAAAACAAGCAAAGCTTTGGAAGCTTGCTTCACATGCCAGGCGTGGCCATTGTACTGTGAAACACAGGAATTGCCCAGTATCACTGGCGTGGTATATGTGATTCCTCCCTCTTGTGGAAAAAAGTACATGGGACAGACAGGAAGGTGCTTACAGCGAGCGCAATAACAATGCGTACAACACGGTACAGGGCCATCTGGGTATTCATTGCCGCGACCACGGGTGTAAGCCCTACTTCGAAAAAAGCGAAGTGCTGGCTAAACCTAGTTCACAGCTGACACGTGGAATCAATGAAGCAGATTTCATTAGGAAGTTTGATAGCTGGTGCGTCAGTTCTTTATCGATTGCCCTTTAATCTCGGGAAATAGCGTATCTTGACAGGGTTTGAATGGCAAGCATGTCGTGTGCTCTGTAGGTACGTGGAAATCATTATCAGCATTGCAAATGATGTTCCAGGTTTTTTTGCCGGTCATTTCCATATTGCGCATGGTAGCACCCTATATATTTATTCCTTCATGACTTCATGAATAAACCGTTCTAAGTCAGCGCTGTGTGCATGTCGCTCTCTAGTGTCATTGTCTTTTTTGTCCGTTTTCCAGTGCCTTCTCGTACTCACGCTTGTATAAATAATGCATACTACATCAGCATAACCCCTGCGCACATTAGAACGCATAACGCATTCCGGACCACGCCGACCGCGATATAATGCCACGCATATCTTAGACAGTTACCTTTCAGGGAGCTTGCGCTTCTTTGTTATCTTGGGTCGATAGATGTTTCAACAATGTACAGGGTTCAGCAACTGAAACGTGATACTTGGAGCTTGTGGCTTCCATCACCTTTTATGTCACCGGTGGGCGTTGGAGACGCCGAATGCCTGCCTTTCTTAATCGAATGGAAGCCAGAGCCCTTGTGATGCATTGACTGGATTTTGCCCCCCCCCCCCCCCCAGCGGTCCAAATATAGCGTTTCATTTGCTGAACAGTGTACGTGTGACTAGTGGTTAGAGTATTTTTAGGATGTCCATAAACAGACTGCTTATTGCCACATGCCAGGTTACCGCAGAGGTGGACGGCAGGAACGCTGGTAACTTCTCCTTGCTCGCATTGTTCAAACTGAGAGTACCAAAACCTATAAATGCGGTAACCACAATCTACTTCTTATGCCGGTGCAAAACGTCGCATTGATATACGGCTGTCCTCATTTTTTCTTTCGACGACAGCATTCGAACGACACAAATTTTCAAACACGTCGTAGTTGGACAAGGTGTCACAAGATGTTGCTACTGCTGGCCACTGGCCACTTCCAGCGTACACCTTGTTTACATGTGTGCAATCATAAGCAGTGTGAATGGGAACGCCCGGAGGAGCGCATGCCAGACAGCCTCGATAATGACGACTTATTGTCATCCCCATATGAAACGGGGTGGGGACAAATAGTTCCCTTGCCTCAAAGCCAACTCCCCGTGACACGCGGCAGCCATCGCCGAAAACAAAGTAAAAAGGGGAGCGGGTTGCGCTAACCGGCGACACATACACTCCACCCGCACCTAAAGAATGCAAGGAGCCTCTCATCTACAGTTGGCTGTGATAACGCGCCTCGATATGAGATAACATTCAAATTCTGGGTTATTACGTGCCATATCCACGACGGTGATTGACGCCCGCCGTAGTGGTGGACTGTGGAAAAATTTTAACCAGCTGTGTTTCTTCAACGTGCACATTGCACGAGCATTTTTTGCACCCCGCCCTCTTCAGAATGCGACCGCCGTGGCCGGGACGGAATCCGCGACATCGAGCTCAACTGCGCAACGCCATACCGTCTCGGCTACCACGGTCAGTCGATATCGGAAAGGCTGGTAATAACGATGAACCTAAATGGAAACGAGGGCAGGTTGATCGTGCATGTCAACGTCACTTGCATGAACTCGTGTGTGCAAGCCGCTAACATTCGCTAAGTTCTGTAGCAAACTGCAAGATTTATGACGCGTGTTCCCAGAGCCGCCCCCGGGGACCCAACAGTGTGTCCTGAATCCAGTAACCAGGTTGGGATATTGCGGTTTTCAACCCACGGTGCGCAGGCAGAACATGCTAGACAGCATGCAATTTGTAGGTATGTATAGTACAGTGCTCAGCGATTGAAACGCGATAATAGGAGTGCATGGCAGCCGGCGCTTATTGCGCCACAGCTGAGAGCTGGGAGCACCAAGCTTATTGTGTAACAAAACACGTTGCGAGGCTAGCTAGTGATGCATTTTTAATTATTGTTATGGTATTATTTGTTAACTGTGGTATAAGAGTGAAGGCGACAGACTTTGTAGCACGTTGTAACGGCGTTTGGTCCCTCGGCGATCACTAAGCTCCCTACAATAGAGCAAGAAGCGCCGGCCGAAATGCTGTCTGAGTGTCGCCTTTCGATCGCTGAGCACTGAATGCAGACGGAATCACATTTGCCTATTGGCCGAGTGGCCAGCTTGCGGACAGCGCCAGAGTCCGTGACTGCTACTTCGTGGTAGCTGCTATAGATTCCGCATAGGTTTCTCCTATAGCCCATGAACTCAGCATGCGGAATGATCACGCCTGGTTACATTGCGGCGTCAGCCTGTGCTTTCTTCTTTTTTTTCTGCCTAAGATGCCGGCCAATTTCGCCCACATTAGACAAGTGCGATACCGTCCGTGCAAGCTCTCCTTGTTCCGTGATGTGTAGTTGCAACGTTATGCGTTACATACATTGTTCAGTTAATCCTGCGTCGTCGCGTATATACTCCGGACGTAAGTCTCCTATAAAAGTCATTAGGGCTAACTCGGGCGCTAGTGTCTACGCGATACTGCAGGTGTAGCGGCTGAGCCGTATATCAATTAATAATAGTAAATCCATTTGCCTTTTAGCTTCGAACAGCTTCGTGACTGAACAGAGTGATCATTTTCAACACAATATTGCGTAACAAAATGCAACATTTCTGCGATTGAGCACTTGGAAATTTGAGAGTAGAGCATGTCATAAATGACGCCACAAGAACGTTCGAATCTTCAGGCAAGAATATTATAAAAATTCGTGTACTAGCCATCATTACCATAGTAGCTTAGCAATGGCAGCGCCCCGGAGTTTACCCTCGTGATTTTTGTAGCAAAGTAAGCCCGAAACGCCGTGTGCACTCGGTATCAAGATTTGTGGGCCGCGTGATCAGAAATCTTAATTCAGCAGCTTGGTATGCAAACTTACCAGCCTGTATACCTGTATGCACGAAGAACAAAACGTTGCACGGATTACTGGATGCACTATAAACCGAGTTACACCTTTCGGGGTGTTTTCTGTCGAACACAACTTCACACCTTTACGGGTGTAAGTGTGTGAGTTATAGGTCAATTTGCAGCCTTAAGGGCGTAAACCGGTTTAGATTCTGTGGTCACAAACTTCCCGGAAACAATTGTTTTCTCAGGTCGTTAAACCATACCTCTAGATCGCTATATGATAACGTTTTTTTTTTTTTTTTGACAATTACCTCTTACGAGATAACACAAACTATGCCTGCCGGATAGGAAGTCGGCTGCATAGGGAACGACATGGAAGTGGTTTGAATTCTGGTTAGACCCCTCGTACATTATATTGCACATTGACCTCAATGCTTCTCAAAGTTATCTCGGAAACGATTGAGTAAGATAATCGTACTCTCGGATGCCTGCGCAAGTGGGCGGAAGTAGTTTAGGTAAGACGAGTTTGAACAGCTGAACTAAAACATGTCACAAAGGACGACAGACAAGACGCCCCTAAACTATCATCTAACTTCTATTTTCGCGCAAGCAGTTACGTATACAAGGTGTCCAACGTAACTTGAGCCAAGCATTAAAATTATGCAATTGCCATGTAGCTGGGCAGAACTAAGGTAAGGTTATTTTCCGTCGCTTTGAGATACTCGGATTATTTTTCCATTCCGCCTAATTGTATAATAGGAACCATACTAGCCTTCCTTTTACAAACTGTTTCGTTCCGCTGTCTCTACTTATACTTTGTCTAGTTAGTTATTTAGATAAGTCAGTTATATTTGGTTAGTTCAGTGTGTTAGTTATTGGTTGATTACTTAGTAAATGGATTATATTTTCTTTTTATTATGGTTAGGTAGGTTATTAGTGAATAATTTTGTTAGTTTAGTTAGATAACTTAATCAGTTCATTACTTTTGATTAGTTAATTAGTTTTGTTAGTTTTTTTTGGGCGTATTACTTAGTTATTATTATGTAATTAATTTATTGGTTGAGTTGGCTTTATTATTGTAGTTTGCTACGTTAACTTATTATTGGGTTTAGTTAGCGAATGTAGTTGTTAAATTAGTTGGTTGGGTTAGTTAATAGTTCGATAATTGGTTTAGTTATAACATATTTGTTTGATTGTGAGTGTTAATTATGTTAGTTTAGTAATTAGTTGTAAATAGTAAATAAGTTATTAGGAATTTGTAATAATTTGGTAGTCATTAGTAATAGGTTTAGTAATTTGGTAATTAGTTTAGTAATCAGTTGTTTAGCTTTGCTAGCTTGAAACGCCGGTTCTTTTTACGCGCAATTACATAAAAGTGTGACGTGAACTTGCTATGTAGTCGGTTTCTAACGGTGGAGTAGTCTAAGTGCACAATTTGAATTCTGAATCAAGCCGCTGTTGAGAACGCAGTTGAACCTGGAAATTAAGCAAGGTGTACGTAGATGATTCGAAATTGTTCGCATATAAGTTTCCGAACACTGTACAAAAACAAGGCGGCGATTTGAACTTTGTGGCGACAATATTCGGACGGCGATACAGACAGTCGACCCTTGTGCAATTGCGAGCGTACGCACCGAACCCCTGTGGCATCCGTTCGGCGTCTGGTCGAGCCTACCGATGGATGGATGGATGTAGATGGATGTATGGATGGATGTTATGAGCGTCCCCTTTGGAACGGGGCGGTGGGTTGCGCCACCAACTTTCTACTTATGCCAGCGCCGTGGTGCGCCCACTACAGGCGTTATGTGAAGCTCTCCCATAGCGTTACGCGGAAGTTTCATGACCAGGTGAAAAGTATTGAGACCCTGGTAGCAG
This sequence comes from Dermacentor andersoni, assembly GCF_023375885.2. NCBI lineage: Eukaryota > Metazoa > Arthropoda > Arachnida > Ixodida > Ixodidae > Dermacentor > Dermacentor andersoni. The sequence goes on from NC_092814.1 coordinate 326,903,574, forward strand.
CCATAAGTAGCGTATCTTCTGCCCCCCCGCTTGAAACCAGTCAGTGGTAAAGCAAGCTTCTTAAACAATTTGTTCCGTCTGTGCGAAAAAGTTACGTAAATAATGGAAGAAATTAAAACTATACTATCTTTTCTGAATTTTTTCTGACACCTCAGAGACGTCATATGATTGCGACGTCGCAAATTGTGGTCCCGCATTTGGCCGTTTTTGATGCCAGATAAGTTCACAAAACTTGCTAGGTTGAGCCTTAGGTTTATTCAAAATGCAGTGTAGACTGTAGTCCTTCTTTAATCAGAAGCAGTAAACTGTAGATCCATGCAAGCACTGAGGATCTACGACGTCTTGACGAGCGCTGAAGGAAACTTCCGGACAGCAGCTTAACCTGGATTTCCTTTTTTCGTGTTTCTACCTTACTTATCAAGGTAAGAGCCATTTGGTTTGGCCATTTTTGACGTGTCGTCTACTATTGTTGCCTAACATTTTTCTTCAGTGCACCCTTAAAAGTAATAATTGTCCCACTGACATAAAATGCAGTGAATGAACATATATAGTCTGAAGCAATATCTTCAAATTTTTGCTCTAGAATGGCATCAGTTCAAGCTTTGGGCAACAAGACAGCTTATCACTTTGTAATATGACAGCATAAAGGTTTGCATCCAAAGTGAGATTCAAGGAATAGAACTAGCCTCTGTGGATGTTTTCCTCGTAAAATTGAGGGGCCAAGTCAAACTGTTCCTTTGCAGAGAAAAGCTACTGGCAGAATAATTTCTAAAATACAACGGAATTGTAAGGGCGCGCTTTTGTGCTACCACAGCGAAGTTCAGATGGTACTATAAGATGACGCTCTTGCATTGACCCCAAGAAAGAAAAACGCAGGTTAGCTACTAAGAAACGTTGCACCGAACTGCCCATTTCTCGGCTCAAGTGAATTTTAAAACTAGGTTATGCAACGGCAAATTCTGCTCTGCGTCCATCGGCAGATTATATAGGCAAGGTATCCGATGTGGCTTCGATAACTGGTTTGTCTTGATGATTATCAATAAGAGTGTTAACAGGGCTGCCCTTCCTGCCGTTTTTCATCCGATGAGGATGATGTGCAGTGTCTATTGGCGCAAAGGCCAGATTTGGCCAACGAGTGCCGTGCTCGTGGCGATGAATTGTCGATGATGTTTTTCCTCTGTAACACGCCGGAGCTAGGCCCCGCGATGTGTGACACATGTAGAAGTTTTCTTCCTGAGCAACAAGCAACGAAGATGCCGCAGACCATCGCCATTTAAAATGTTACACCAATTCGATGAATCGTTATCTCAACTGATTGTCTATGCTAACAAAGTGACAGCAACCTAACTTTCGCATAATTTGCCTCAACGTGCTCTATTTCCTTGGGCGGATTTTGTCCATTAGTTTTTTTTTGCGCGCGTTTGATACATTCGAAGAAAAAAAATTGTTTTGGGGCACTCCGGAGCCCATCGCTCCAGACACAACTACAGGCAATCCAGAAGGCCCAAGAAAGGGCGAAACATCACGGTATTCCTGCCCCAACTTGGACGCGGCCAGCGGCTTCGGCGGGTCCCCGATAGGGACGCCCGCGGAAGCTGCTCAGGATCAAATAAAGTTCACTGTCTGTCTGTCTGTATGTCTGTCCCCAGCATTCTCAATTTCTTACCGAGTCCCCCCCTCTCTATCTAGGTAGCTGGCGCCGTATAGCTTAATAATTGTCCTCTTTCAGCAGATGCAGCTTTGAAGAACAAACTGAACAATAGGCGAAACTAGCCGCTGTAGAAAACTATGCAGAGAAAATGATAAACGCAGGAGAATAAATGCACATCAAGCAGGAATCACGCTTACCGTGTTTAGTCGCGAGAGTTGCGTTCACCTATCCATTTTAGTGCCCTGTGGGCAGCAAGAAAGCTGCGTTCCTGCTTTTTTCTCTTCTTTTTTTCTATATTTATTGCTTTCACAAGAGAATGATGAAAACAGCCCACCTAAAAGGCGACCTCATGGACATACACTGGCGTTCCCTTAGTGCGTTAACACTTGCACTCAAATTAGCCCATATGGCAGGAGGAATGAACTTTACTTATAAAAGGGAACGGACGGTAAAATCGTCCGAGGTGGTAGGCATCCCTAGAACGATGCCGTGCCTCTGAGCTAAAAGCTTGGACCTGGTCACCAAACGATGCTGGTCTTCAGGGCTCGAGCTTGTCAGCTGGGCCTTCCCACCGCTCAACGGTTGGTCCGGTGATAGGTGGTATCAATGGGTATCACATAACACTGCCACCCTTATGTGGAGATTATTGGGCCGATTTTCTTCTCGCAGGTTTCAAAATGCCAACCGCCTGCCAGATGACGTCAAGTGGCAGTAGCCCATTGACGTCGGTCATTAAGCAATCGTTTCGGACACAAGGGCCCCCACCCATAAACACCGTTCAACATTAGATTTCGCCTCCCGCCCGTCCTGTCAGCGCTCTTTGTCACTCTCGAACGCCTTTTGTCTGGCGCTAACCCTGAGAGGCTAACGTAAGCGCATCACCGAAAGAAGAATAAAAAGGGGTCGATTGGGGCTGTGCGTTTCTATATGGGCGCCGCTATAGATGAGATGAAACAATGAGCTGAGGAGGATTGGGGAAAGAAACATTGCACTTTTTAAATCTCTCTTCATATATGCCTTTTCAGATATTTCTTCGGGAATATACTCCTTGAAATACATCCCGCACATGGCAGCATGCATCTTAGGTTCCAGAAAAATGTTTCGTATGTACTTGTTGCCCATTTGTTTCGACATTTGAAGCTGACGTTCGTAGTTTACATACTTCGCCTCCTCTACTCGATGCAGTGCATCGAAGCCTCTTGTGAGACAATCAGTAAAGAGAGCCGGCTGCCTGTCCCAAAGAAGCGAAGAGCCCATTGCGCGCTACTAATCCGTCCGTGAAGCTTCCATTCAGTCGGCGTAGCCCGGAGGGCGATAACAGGCATACAGCTAGCGTTCGCTGTTCTGCTTGGCTGACGCGAACCATAGCTTTCGCAACACCACTCAGCGTTGGCGAGATGGAGCGTACTTGCAGTAATAGCTTTGCTGCGAAATGTTCCTGCGACGAAGAGACCGCAGGAAGCATTGCTGAGTTCGGCACTTCAAGTGTATCTTCTTAACTGCCCGTACAGGTTGCGGCACATACAGTATTCGGAAAGTCAATGTCTGTTTGTTTCGCGCATCCATCTTCTAGGTAGTAGGAGTAAACTTGGTAATCAATTAGTACCCACCTGTCTACTGATCATACACTGTATGTCAGGTTCGGATACGCACTATTCTAAAACACCATGAACACATTTAAGTTTACCTGACTGATAAAATAGACCCAGAACACCTAAACCTACTTAATGAGCCCTCAATTATTATTATTTTCATCTAGTTCGGCAAAGCTACAGTAAAACAATTTTGCATTTGTCTAATCCAGGCACGGTCAAAAGGCTGTGTCGCTCTATATTGCTTGAAGTACTTTTATGCGTTTAGTTATTTACGGTCTGTCGGCCTGTACTGTCGCCAAGAATGAAATTTTGCTTATTTCCCTTGAAAGACCTTTAAACTTGCAACGTCTTCTCGAAGAATGACCGGCAACGAGCAAGATGGAGACGCCCCGGAGAGTCGTCGAGCAGTTCGTTAGTTCCATCGCAGTCGAGGAAAATTTCCCTCGAGGGGTTCAAAACAGAGTGCTTGCTTTTATTTAACCCGCGCGCGACTGACCCATGAGGACGTGCCACGGTCTATTGTATCGTTTCTTTTTTGACACGCTTAAGTCGCAAGCGTAGCACGTTAAGTGGCTCGAAAGCTCGCTCGTTGCCGGGCGCCCGGGCGGGAACGCGTTTTCTTCTTCCGTATGCCGCTGTATACCTTGCCCGCGCTGTTTGTATATATGTTAGACGCATCTTTGGTGTTTGTTTCGCTTACCGCCCGAACTCTTCGTTTCCGACGGTGCCCTTGATCGCCGCATTTCCTCACTGCTTGTCGGAAGCAGCCCCACGACCGTGACATAGGCGCTGTTCGCTACTTGCAGAACGATCTTCATGGTAGTTTTTCTTTCTTTTTCTTTGCTTCTTCCATTCTCCTCTTTCGAGCGCACGTCGGGCACGCTGATTGAGACACCTGGGAGGAAGACGTGGCGTCACGTCCAAGAACGAAGCGTTCCTGATTTCTCCTGAGGCTGCTACTTGCTTTCAGCTATGGCAACTTGATTTTGTAGGGCTTGTAGGGGTGCTTAACAAAGAGAAAAAAGGAAAAAATGAAGCAATGCGCGATTGCCGCATCGGTGTGCTGAGCGGTTTACACTGGAGCGGTTTCTACGCGTGACGTGAAGTTAGAAAGAAAGTAACCTGGTAGTGGTGCTACGGAGCATTTGAAAAAGGGAAACTGATTATTTTTTTATTTTTTTTTCGTTCGATATATATTTCTTAGCGTGGGCACACTGGCACTTCAATCTTGAAGTTGTGGGTGAGCAAAATTAAACTCTTGCGACAGATTGAAGAGATTAAACTCGTGTTCAGCGCACTTGACCCAGTGTGCTTGGTGCCCAGTAGGTTTTATTGAATGCGGCACTTGCTCGGGTGCTTTGCTAACCACTCGGTTAACTTTCTCCCTATAATCTTGCGCTCATTCAGTGCTTTAATGGAACTTTTACATTATCGTCCCCGTTGCAAAGTCCGAGTGCTAAAAAAAATAAAAAAAATATCTGCGGTTTTGCGTGCCAAAGTGACCATTTGTATATGAAGCACGCCGAAAGGGGAGGGAGTGTCTCAAGATTAATTGTGACCACCCTAGGTTCTTCAGTGTGCACCCAAATTCACGCGGTAAACGGGTGTTCTTGGATTCCGTCCCGATCGGCCTATGGCCGCCGCGACCGGGATCGAACCTGCGCCCTTGAGCTCAGCAGCACAACGCGCGAGAGTGCACAACGCGTGACAGAGCGCGGAAGCTGCTCATTGCTGCCGCACCCGTTGACTTTTTAGAATAGTGTGGCTAGCGGGGTGGCGGAAGCAGACCACGACATAATCACGTGTTTGGCCGAATCTTTACGGGTTCAACATTATCGCGTTGCGATCTCTCTTCGTTACATTATTCCTTCATGCGGAAACTGATAGGAAACGCTCTACACAAGAAGGAAAAAAAAAATGACAAAGCTTAATGGCTTGTGCCGCATTACCATGAGGCGGAAAGCGGCGCGAGCCGTGTCGTTGGAGTCGCATAGGGCGTTGCTATTGTTCCGCGACTAGTAAGATATTATTCTTAGTTCAGGCGCACTTGGTGCTTCAAAAAGAGATTTCATTTCATTTATTTTTCATTTATTATCACCTTGAAGGCCCGAAGGCATTACACAAGGGGGGGGCAATACAAACACGTGTAAGAGTGGTTTCTTGCAAAACACCGAAAAAAAGAAAAAAAAAAACACATTACTGATTTTGTAGGACTTTAAACAATAAAAAAAATTCGAATTGAAAGAAGTAACACGGCAATACATTCGCAATAAAAGAAACAAAAGAAAAAGACTAGGTGGAAGGGTTGACAAGGGTAGACTATACCGATAGGTTTATGATGGGTTCATGAACGATGTACACTGGGAACAGAAAGTTATTCAAAGTGATTTGCTAGGTATTCACGAAATTGTTTGCGGTCAGTACAGGTAACGAAGTTGTCAGGGAGCGCATTCCAATAAACGATTGCATCAGGAAAGAAGGAAGTGGTCATGGCAGATGAGCGGTTGGGTAAACGTGCTATGGCAGAGCTGTGACTTATGCGAGAGGAAGTTCGTAATGGTGGTTTAAGAAGGTGGTGCCTTGAGCGTAGATTGTAAAAAAAAGAGTGCAGCAAGCAAAGACGTGAAATGATGCGGCGAGACTTCAGTGTTGGCAGACCTATCGTTTGTTTCAAAGAAGTGACACTTGTGTACCGTGAATAATGTGAAGTCATGAAGCGGGCGGCTCGGTTTTGAACGGATTCCAACGATGCGGCTAGGTAATCTTGAGATGGATGCCAGACAGCAGAAGCAAATTCAAGTTGTGGACGGACAAATGTCAAGTACGCCAACTTCTTTACCTCTGGGGATGCCTTCTTTAGATTTCTTTGTAGATACCCGAGTGAGCGCGCAGCTTTGCGACGTATTGTTTCGATATGTGTTATCCAAGAGAGTGATGACGTCAAAATAAGACCCAGGTACTTGTAAGATGAAGTGGCGCTGATGTTCACAGAGCTAATGCGATAAGTGGACTGAAAAGGACTGCGTTTTCGGGTAAAAGACATAGATTTGCATTTCGATAAGTTGAGAGGCATCTGCCATTTTTCGCACCATGACGAGATGGCATCGAGGTCACGCTGCAGGCAAAGAACATCGTCAGAGGAGTTAACAGTGTTGTAAACTACGCAGTCGTCTGCGAAAAGTCGTAGTTTACAATGTATGCTAGTAGGCAAGTCGTTTACATAGATTAGAAATAATAAAGGGGACAGACAGGCGCCCTGAGGGACGCCCGAAGTCACATCGGTAAGAGGTGAGCGGTGATTGTTTGTGGAAGTGTATTGTGTGCGCCCGGATAGGAATTGTTCAATCCATTTGAGTAAGTTATTACAGATTCCAAGTCCAGATAGTTTTTGCAGTAGGAGCTCGTGAGGCACCTTGTCAAAAGCTTTTGAGTAATCTAAGAAAACGGCGTCGATCTGCAGGTTCTTGTCCATGATAAGCAGAATGTCGTGGGTGAATTCGGCGAGTTGGGAATCACACGATAAGTGTTTTCGGAAACCATGCTGAAATGGGTAGAAAAAATTATTGCTTTCAAGGAATTTCATTAGGTTTGGGGCTATAATGTGTTCAAGTAATTTTGAGGAAATGCTTGTAAGGGAGATTGGGCGGTAACTGGTAAGGTTTGAGCGGTCACCTGATTTAAAAATGGGCAAGATATTAGCTTTCTTCCAGTCACCTGGAACGGTCCCCGTTTCTAAAGATTGTTTGAATAGTACGCAGAGTATTTGTGGCTAAACGTGTGGTAGCTTTGTGGCATGTAGCTAAACGTGTGGTAGCTAATGCAACTTTCAATGATCTAGCTCGATCACTTAGCCGCACCGTTGGGCAGTTCGCGATTTTAATGACGAGCTCCCTTTTCGTGTTCTCTCACCTCGCGAGCGCCCATCTGGTGCGCTGGCGATCTGCTGAACCTGCACCAGTTAGGGGATTTGTGAACGAAGAAACCGTACGAAACGTCAATTAACTTGTGACTTGGTCAGTGACCAGAAGCCTTTCTGCTTCCTGTAGCTTTTTTGTAGTACTCACACAACCTAAAGCGTATCTGTGTAGTTCAACAGCGATTGCGAAGCAGCCTTGGTTCCTCCTAGTATGAAACGTGAGTGCCTATCTCCCCTCCTTCTTTTCAACAGCATATTGCTTAGATTCTCCTCTTCGCATGTGATTCCAGCCCTCTCCGTTTCCTTCGCAAGACTCTTGCAATTTCTTTCTGCCGCTATTTCTGTCTCTCGGCTTTTTCTATGAGTCGGTTAAATAGCAATCCCTCCACCATACTACTAATTAAAATAATTAAAATAATTAACTTACGGCATACGGGTATATCAGAAAGTTGAATGGTAGTTCGTTGTTTAATTAGATAATTAAAGTTTAATTGCTTTAACATTCCTTGCAGCTTATGCCCGTTTGGGTCGATTATTATTTCATTCGTAGTGACGTGATTCTAATAAACTTTCTAGGCTTCGCTTAACAAGTCCTCCAAGTCTTTGGAAATCGTGAGGTTGGTCATCACACTGTCTTGCACAGCATGCCTTCAGCTAATGAAAAGTGTGAAAGGAATTTTTTAAATAATCAGTGCAGCTCGTCATACTCAGGACCACCATACGTACATCCATAAAATTAAAAAAAAGAAGCGTCATGTTTGACGATTATCTTAACTATATCAGTAGTAATAGCAGCAAAACGCCTTAATTGAGACAATGATCTCAAGGCCAGCGAAGGGACGAGGAAGAAATATGGGCACGCATATTTATTCACAGCAGGGAGCGCAACGCAGCCTTCCAGAGGTAAGAAAGGAGCGTGCGATGCGGGGTGCCTCTGAGCAATGTTTACAACCCATCTTGCTTCATTGAAATGCAGACAATTTGGCTTCGCTGGCATGACGGCGTCTGATACTTGCCGTAGCTGAGCAAGTCCACGACAAGTATGACGAGTTCACAAACTCATCATCTCGACAGCAGTGGGGACAACTATATAATGTCAAATTGTGGGGTTTAACGTCCCAATCCAACAGGGGCTGTGAGAGACGCCGTAGTAAAACGCCACGGTTCAATTTCGACCACCCCTCTGACGTTTGCCTAAATCCGAGTGCACGAGTGTTCAAGCATTCCTCCCGCATCAGAATGCGGCCTCCCCGTGGCCGGAAATAGTACCGCCGACATTGTGCTCAGCAGCAGAACGCCATTGCCATCGAGCCACCGCGGCTGGTGACATAGTTCACTCTCAGTAGATGTAGTAAACACGTTATTGGGAACATTGCGCATGTGCCCCGCGTATAAGCCGAAATTAATCACTATTACAAGCACAGGCTTGTACTATATACAACTATTTTCCTCAGTTAGCGGAATATTTAGGGCCTGCTTTAAGGTGCACGCGAAACCTTGGGCCGTACCAAAGTTTTACTTTCACTTTATTGTCGTTCCTTTTTCCAGAGGAGCATCCACATATTTTGCTTTGGTGGAACAACGTTGCTGATCCGTTCCTCGCGTGATGAGCTGTCGTTGCGATGCGATAGCAACGCTTTCAGAAAGGTTTTCAAACGCAGCCTGCAGGTGAAAATGCGCTGATGGCGTGCAGTCACGGGCTCGGATGCTCGCTCGGCCCATGTATAGAATTCCACTAGCAGACACAAGAGCAGAGGCACTTACACATGAACGAGTGCTGCTCACATACACGCGCAGGTACACGTAGGCACCACGCAAGAAATGATGGGGAACTTGCTTTATAAATCTTGCAAAAATTATTTTCGTTCAGATTTAGCTACCAATTTCTGGCTAAAGAGATTTATGAACTGAGTTCTTTTTCCTTCACTCGTGACCGCTAGTATGACTTCTTTTTGACAATACTGAGCTGCAGACAACCTTCCACCAAGACACGTATGCGTATTTTCATCCCTCGTAGCACAAAAATTACTACCTATCTTTCAGACATACCAAGTACACTGCCACAATGCTGCTCAACACTCCTTTTGGTTAACAGCAAAGTGGAAAACGGCGGCCTATAGTAAAATAGCAGCAATTTTTGTAGCGATTCCTTCCTCTCTATTCCATGTCACTCTTATCATCCACTGTTCACAGAGAACTGGTCCCGTTGATAACGTGGGCGAAACGTTACAGCATTGACGAAGCACGAAAAGTGCGAAAGGGAATATCATCGACGCAGTCATTGATACGATATCGCAGCCACCTGCGTTATTCTAGGTGGCCGGTTATCCTATAGACCATGTAAATCTGGGCTGCCGCCAACCAGAACATCATAACCGCTATGCGACGCAATACGCCTGCTGAACTTTGGCTGATCGTTGTAAATTAGCGCGCAGAAAGAACATGGCCCTCCAACTGTATTCTGTTCCGGTAATGTTTGCATCACTCTTCGACCACTCCGTCTGACTCCTCCGTCTGTACCAAATGCAGCGTTTTCTTTTGTTTAATTGAAAACAGTCGCTGTTTCGCCCGAAAGGCGAAGCATAGAAAGCGATAGCAAATTAGTGGACAGCCAGCAAGATGGCCATATAAACATGTAAGTGTTATCGGCCGTATAAAATTGTAAACATTGACATACTAACTTAATTAAGAAGCGTGGTGTCACGCGCGCACAAGCAAACATGAGCGTATCTCACTCAATGACCGCGGAAACTCGCCGTCAAAAGCGCTGCAGTGATGAAGCGCGGCAGCAGCAGCGAGCGAATTGACCTTGGTGCTGCGCCATGCATCAATGCGAACTAAGCCGTCAAAACCTAGCCCGCGGCGGACTCTGTTCCCGTCGCAGATGGCTTTGAAGATGCAGTGGTCCGCCCGTGCCGCCCGGAGTAGAACGCGCCCCCCTCCCCCTTTCCATACCCTCCACCCGGATCCTTGCGCGCGACGGAAGACGGCGCAATTCATACCGCTCTCCTCGCTTGCGTGCGCGAGAATAATATACAGTTTCAGTATAGCGTAAAACGCTTGCGTTAGCATGCGACGCAACGCTAACGCAAAGAAAGGCTGCACTGCGCGGCAGAAGGTAGTATTTTAGAATAGCGGAACGGAGAAAAGCGCTAACGCTAACGCAAACATATACGGCGCCATCTAGATGTAAAAACACGAAATACTGGCAAGCCAAATCCACAAGAAGTGCCGAGCTAATCCAATGCCGAATCCGCAAGTGTGTCCCTAAGTCAAGCTTGTCCAAAGCCACAGTCGCTGCGTTAATTACGCATGTAGGTGCTTGGTTTCAGTGTTGTTCTGTCGAGAGTCGCGAAACACACCGATTATTCTTAGCATGCCGCGATCGAGTGTTCTGTGGGACCCATATTACCTGTACTTTCGAAGTTGGGATGACATAGACGCCCTCATACTTCGGGAACGAGAGCGACCGCGCAGGATGTACGTGTTCTCAAGAGGCGGCCTGCTCAATATCGAGGTGTATACCGGAGGGGACGTTTCGCCGGCAATTTCGCTTCCAGATAGCGGATTTCCCACTTCTTTCCACTTTTTTACAACAGACGCCCATCTTGACGTCTGTCCGAATGAGTTCAAGGTAAAAACCTCGTTCAGGAGGTTCATGTCGTCGTCGTTAGTAAAGCGCACACGCATTGTGACAACTGCACCGACCACACTACTTTGTTTTGCCGCGGAAAATGTGACATGCATCGGCTTGACATGCGGCTTTACACCAAGCGAACGAGCGAAATACACTTGGGCGCCATCTCGAGGCGGATACGGCAAACATGAGCAAACATGAGCAAACCTACTGGTTAAGCCTACTGCGCCACTAAACGAGAACGTATATCGTAAACAGCGTCCATTTGTCACCAGTACACCGCTGTCGAAGCATCATTACACAAATCTAAAGCGAACACGAGCATTAGTTGGGAATGAATGAGCCGAACAGTGCAGGCCGACGACTCGATAGATCCGAAGCGGGCAGCTCTCACTTCGACTGGCACCACCATGTTGCCGTACGTAAGGCTCCCTTTGCGTGCGTTAGCGTTCACCGCTAAATCCTGAAAATAGCGTACGTACGTAAGAGCTCCAGCAGCGTTTACGTACAGCGCATGCGCAGTGTGGTGCACGCAACGCTAACGCTAACGCTAACTCTTTGCGTTTGCTGCTTTACGCTATACTAAAACTGTCTATTGAGCTGCAATCGCCGGTTCACCGTCGCACGCTTTCACTCGCACATACAGCAAACGGCGTGCGGCGAAGATTTTATCACCCTTGGACTTTACACGGAATCTCACTACGAACACCGACGGTGACTACAGAAATGCGCCTGGAGTGTCCATATAATTGCTGTCGCAATAAAATAAATCATCAGTAGTCTTCAGCGACTCCTCCAGCATTGAACTCATGTGCTGCGACAGAGCAGACTCTCAATGCGGACACCACCGTATTCGCAAGGCCACATTTCATTGCGATGCTGCAAGCATCGTCTTCGCCCCTTGCAACAATCCATAGTGGGCCCTCAGAAATACATAGCTAGAGGTCTCAACTCTCCGAGTCAACGTGGCGCACGAATCACCGCCCAAACACCAAGTGCTTCGCGATAAGTTGAGTTGATGCAGTAGTGAGGAAGCCTTTCTACCGCATATAATAAGAACATCTGCATAAAACCCTGCATGGTTATTCAAGACGGGACGTACCGGTTCTTCGCGGTGTACATCGTGCAAGAAGACAGGATACATAAAACGCTTTCGCTAGTAGCTCCGAACAAATGAACAACGCATGTTGAGTGAGAGACAGTTGTCGCAAAAGCATTGTCCTTTTGGTGTCTTTAGTTTTCCCCACAATATATTGTCGCAATCATGCTGCCGCATGATGAATGGTTCTGTGCTATTTATGCAACAGTAAGATTTCACGAGAAACCATGTAATTTGCTTGATTCAGGGGCAAGATGGAAGCCTATAACCGGACCCTCCACCCAAGCCTTCACGGCCATTTCGAAGATTAAAAAAAACATTGTCGCGATGAGGCAGGCAGTGACATAGGTCACAATGTGCTGCCAATTAAGCAATTTAACAATCTGCACGGAGAGAAAGCAGAACATCTGGGCTGGAATCGAACCATCCAATTTGCAGTTGCGATATCTCAAAACTTCGGATTGAGAAGTCGCTCGTTCCTTCGTGAAGGGAGCTTTCCCTTCGTCGTGTCCACTTGGTGGGCGAGAATCCGCGCTGTATTCTCGTCCCTCACCACGCATTGTTCTCTCCCCCTCACCTATTGCTAAAGTCCTCGCCAACAATACAGCCGACTATGTGTCGCAGCCACTCAACCGTGTGGTCATCTTGATGCACATAACCAAAGCGATGGTGAGTCGTTGGAGGCCCCCTTTCCACCACTCCTAGGTGCGCCGCAGTGTCTCCTGTGCTGTTGTCAATGGCGCCCGTTACTGTCTTCATAGTTGTCCTTGCCGGAAGCATTCAAGCTATCCTGAAGTACCGCAATGTGGCCACGGCGAGCGAGTGGGACTCTATCGCTTTTGACTTACACAAGGAAAGCGGCTAGACTGAGATCACATAGCGTTCGCACTCCTGACTTCCATGAGTTCCCCTCAGAGCAACTGTCAGTGTACACCTGCTGCTTCGGCTCTTCCTACCGTGTACAACAATACACCCGCTTCGTACATCGCAGCCAGGGCCCTGTTTCCGCCGGAAGCAGAGGACCTGTCGAGGTATGGGTGAACAAGTGTCTGGAAATTGTGATCATAGGCACTTCCGAATTCCACTTCAAGCAGTACCTTTTTTTTGCGTAAAATTTAACGATTTATATAGACCCCCATTCTCTAAGCCATTTGGACAAAATTTTCAAGCGGACAACTGGTAGTGCGGCCTATCTCGTTGGAATAGCTCAGAAACCAATGCATACATGGCTTCTGTTCCTGAAATGGAATAACCTTAGGGTCTCGCTAAAGTACCTGCTGTCCTTCTCTAGTGTACATTCGTTGAGTTCCACCAGTTTCTTGCGCGATGTGCTCGGAAATGATGGTTGGAATTGCTGTTTAGCCATACGACTCCTAAGAAGAAGCGAAAGCACAACATTTCGATACTACACATTGAAGAAAAAAGAAAGACCGCTCTTCGCTGCAATTTACTTTCTTTATGCTCATGAAATCGTATTCAATCTTTCAGTTTTGCTCACGGATACATTAGTGAGTTCACTCTTATTATCAGGTCCTTTCAATTGCAGGTTTTCTTTATTTCACATATGTTGAGTGATGTCACCTATACCATCCTTAATTGAAGTTCTTTATTTGTTATTTTTCTCATTATTACTAAATATTTTGTCAGCTAAAGGGCAAAAACCAATGTCTCGCTCGCTCTAATGACGTCCTTAATTAAATTAACCAACAAAATCTAATGTATTTGCGCTCTCTTATTAGCATTTGGGCGTATTCGTGTTTCACACAGTTTTGCCGTGAAAGATTATTAGCCATTAGAGACGATCTTGAAATCTCCTTATGCAGGTTTCCCAACAAAACTCGAACACTGTCGTTAAAAAGTTTTTCGCGCTTAAAATCGAGTATAAATCGAACAACGCTTTCGCGTATGCTGCTCTGCCGTGCTCTCTTTTGGAGTAAGAGTTCTATGCCTCCGTAGTGTGCGAGAGCCTACTGAGCCGCATTTCTGTCGAGTCGAGAGGCCTGCTTGCGGAGTTTTACATACTGTGTATAGCGCAATGTGTATTAGACTAACTCGTCGAAGCAGTGGTTGTTGTGTGGAAGCACCTCTCTTATGTAGGTGCTTTAGATCGACCCTGACAGGCGCCCGCTCAAAGTCAAAATACGGAGGTATGACGGGCACGGAGGTAGCCAAGATCGAATGAAGGTCTGCCTTATTCATGATCACATAAAAAAAGGTGTTACTGGATGGTACGCTACCATGAGGAGCGCACAGACACGGCACTGTCTCCGTGCTACTTCTACACCTCTGTGTGCTCCTTGTTTCGTCCTGTCTGGTAGCACTGTTTTTTAACTCGACTAGCATTCTTGGCATTCTGAGGCCAGCTTCTTTCCGGCTATCTAATCTCACCAAAATATGGGCCGATGACAAATGTAGCACAGCCTAAAATTGTGGACTCATCACGAAGGCAGTGAAGTCTAAAAATGTGGGCCGTTTCCATGGCTATGTGTACCTCTTAAATGAACTTCTCTGACGGCAACTTAGGTCACGGGGTAATTAAGTGCCTCTGGCTATGCGCGGACATTGCGGTGGCGCTCCTTCTTTTTTCGTCCTGTCTGGTAGCACTGTCTTAAAACTCGAATATCAATCTTGGCATTCTCAGGCCAGGACGATGAAGAGTGGATGACCGCGATGGCTTGACGATGACGGTATGACGACAACCGGATGACGAAGTAGGAATGACAACGATGGCACGACCATGACGGTATGACCATGACGGCATAGCGACAAGGGATAATGTTACTGAAGTTATGGCGACGGTATGATGAAAATAGTATGATGACGACTGTGGCGACAATGGTGTGACGATGCCTGCATGACGTTAGTCGGATGTCGAAGTCATAGTGACGATGATGGAACGAGCATGACGGCAGCGCGACGACGGCGTAACAAAGAATGCATGAAGATGACGCAAGGACGACGATGGCATGACAACGGTGGCATATTCACAAGTCAATGACGACAGCAAATTTACGATGAAGTGACGAAGGGTTGACGTCGATGGAACGACGAAAGCCGCATGACGAGGATGATATGACAACGATGGAATGATGTTACCGAACTGATGAGGATGGTAAAACGACGGCATGACAGAAATGGTATGCAGATGACTGTGTGACGACGATGACTGTACGACGACGACAAAATGAGGACGATGGCATGACAACGGTATGAGGATAACGGTACGACGTCGGGGGCATGACGACAATGGAATGACGGCTATTGTATCACGAAACCTGTATGACGACGATGGCGTGACGAAGACGGCATGACGATTCGGATGATGAAGCTGGACTGACGACAATTAAACGACCATGATGGCGTCACAAAGCGGTGTGACAGTGAATATACTTGTTACGGCTGTATGCCGACAACGTGACGACGTTGGCATGACGGGACGTTGGCGTGACGAAGGCGGCATGACGAGAGTTGGGGCGCTATAACGTAAAACTATTCCAAACTTTTCTATTCCATTTCTGCTATCAGCCCTCGGCGATTGGTGAAAAACTTTTTTGGATCACCCCCGCTTCACCTGTCTGTCACGCGACGTCACGAAAATCGCGATATCTCCCCATCTGATATGATGTGTACACACCGATTATGCATAATCTGACCGAAAACAGAAAAATAGTTGTTTCTGATTCGACGCCTTTTCGCCATTGGCCCCCGGCTATTGGTCAAAAGTTTTCGGGCTGCATCCACTTCACCTGCCTGTCACGCGACGTCACAAAACCGCGAGAACTCACCGCGTCAAAGTGACGTGTACGTATTAAAGATGCATTAATATGCCGAACAAAACTGAATTTTCTTCTGAATAGCCGCAGGCTGCCTCATTCCGAAAGGAATAAAAGATGGCTGCCGCCGATCGCTCAGGCGCTGGCTACTCGCACCTGCCGGAGAGCATGGGTTTATTTGCGTATAATAAAGCTTCTTGCGTGGCCGCATAACGTTTTCGAGCACTTTCTGCACGTTTACAACCTCATTCGGCCAACTCTTCTTTGCTGAGGATCCGTTTTAGCGTCATTCTTAAGCTTCCGGTGCATGGCGCCGCGAGTTTTGACCAGCCACCACAAGCTAAGTAAGGGAAAGCGGACCAATCGCAGACGGCAGCACCACCCTCTTCATCAGGTTATCGATTTTCAGTGCACTGGCTCTGCCCCATCGAATCCCTCTCCACTTCTATTGTATAGGCCCACCCGACGGGGGGTTAGGGGCTCCACACCCTTAGATCAAGTTCCCATAGCCCTCTATACGAGGGACGGACAACAAATCCACAGAGTGGATACCATCAGGGTCCTCGGACTCCTGCTGGAATCTCGCGGGGGAAACTCACAGACTATAGCCCGCATTACTTCCAAGACGGAGAATATGCTTCGGCTTTTCCTCGGGGTCTCGAACCGCAGAGGGGGTTTAAGCGAGAGAAATCTACTCAGACTCTACCACGCGTTTCTGGTGAGCCACGTTAACTATGTAGCCTCCGCGTTGCGCTGGTCTAAGCGGGATGAGGCCAAAATCGACGCCCTCATGCGCAAAAGCATCAAGCGCGTGCTGGGTTTACCACTCACTACCAGCACCGCGCGTCTCATGCAACTAGGCATGCACAACACCCTATCAGAGGTGATCGAGGCCCAACAAGTGGCCCAAATAATACGACTCTCATCATCGCGAGCGGGGAGACGCATCCTCGAATCCGTTGGATGCGGTCACCAGGAAATCACGGAGCGCAACGTCACCCTATCACCCATGGTCCGAGACACGTTCAGGGTAGATTCCATGCCACGTAACGTCCACCCTCGATACAATGTAGGGCGCCGGGTAGCCAGGGCTCGTTCCCTGTTAAAAGCGGCTGCGGCCACTCCGAATCTGGCATGTTTCGTTGACGCCACCCAGTACGAGCGCTCTGATCACTATGCCGTAGTTTCGGTTGACTCCAATGGCACTCTCGTTAACTCAGCATCCGTGCGGAAGGTTTCTGCAACAGTAGCCGAGCAGGTTGCTATAGCTATAGCACTGAAGGACCCTCTACGTCCCAATATCTTTACAGACTCCAGATCTACAGCCCGAGCTTTCGCCTCCGGCTCGATCTCAAAGGAGGCGGCGGCCATCCTCGGCAGCGAGGGGGCTGCTGGTTTTCATAGCATCAAATGTTTCCCGGCCCATATGGGAATCAATGTGCACTCTGAGGTTGTTAACGCCAATGAGTTGGCCCATGACTGTGCGCGAGGTCTCACACACCGCGGTGGTTCAGGTGGACTCACGGGCGGCGACTTAGGACTGTACAGGGATTCGCTTCTCACCTTCCATGAAATCTTGGCACATTATCAACTTGCTCGGCGGGCCTTTCCACTACCACACCCTAAACTTAATAGACCACAATCGTCGGCGTTTCGCATGCTTCAAACGGGGTCATTTCCCTCCAGGGGCCGATTCAGTCACTTCGCGCCTAATGTAGAACCCCACTGTCCAAACTGCGGGGAGGCGTACTGCTCCTTATCCCATATGCTCTGGCAATGCCCTGCGTTACGCAGCTCATCGCTAAGCCCTCTAACCGACTGGGAGGCAGCCCTTAAGAGTGGCGACCTCTCAGAGCAACTACGGGCTGTCCAGAGGGCCTGCGACAGGGCGGAGGACCACGATCTTCTGACCCCGACGTGGGTGCTGCCCGCGACGGCTACGAGAACTCCCTGAAAAGGGAGGTACCCTAACGCCGGTTCCTCAGGACCATTAATAAAGTTCTTTGTCTGTCTGTCTGTCTGTCTGTCCCTCTCCACTTGAGCGTTCTCCTCGCCTCTTGTCAGCCAATTAGATACTAGAAGCCGCTCAGTGTAGGCAACGTTATTCGTTTTTCAAGCAAACAAAAATGACCTCCTATGAACGAGGACAGCGTTTGATTGGTCTGTTCAAACAACCGCGCGGGTGACCGCCCGTTGCTTGCGTCGGTGGTTACGCAAATTTGACGTCAGAAGATTGGAATAAAAACATATTGGAATAGTTTTACGTTATAGAGCCCTTGACTGGCAAAAGTATAATGCAACACCGCGACGGCATCACGACCACGAGAACATAACTAGTGTCCCGAGCTATCAGACAACTTGAGCGGCTGGGTAGTCGCAGAAGATGTGATGATGATGGTGTGACTAGAGCCAGATGATGAACCTGGAATAACGACAATGGAAAGACTACGAGTGCATCACGACCACCTACCTATTGGCCCCAAACTGGTGGTCAACTTGGGTCACTGAGTCGGCCTGAGAGGCTAGATAGACAGATGGATAGATATATAGACAAGAAATAGCTGACTATATGCTACGCGCCTCCGTTATGTCGCCATGCTGATATATGGGAGCACGCTGGATGCTGCGCACCGCACATGCTGTTGACGGCGAGCTCCATGCGTCCGCGCTTTTTCTTAGTGGTCTTGACACGTTATTGCGAGACAGAGAGAAGGGAGGAAGGAAAGGCAGAGAGGTTAACCATACTGAGTCCAGTTTGCTACTCTACAGGTGAGGAGGGGAATGGTGGAGTGAAAGACAGAGAGAGAGAAAACATGAGTCTATATCACAGTTTCAAATGCACTAAGTTAGGTTTTTAGCGTGCCGTTGCTAAGCTCTGAGCTTCGATATACGCACAATATTAAACGGGGATGGGCTCCGAGGCCCTGCCACAGCTTTGCCCATGATGGAAATAAGAGAGTCGCATCTGAACATTGTCGGTACGTAACATACGTGCACCGCATTATTATTTTATGTCTGACCTGGAACTCTATCAAGGGATCCCTACGCTGACAACAATCGGAGGTCTCTCTCTATACCATGTGGTGGGCCACACCAGCGCACTTGCCCTCAATCCAGGTAACCAACAAAACTCAGAGGAATCAAGCTTCGCTAGATTTCATGCTTCTAAAATTTGGCGGTGGAATTTTATAGGTGTTGTTTAGCTGGCACACAACCACCGAGCTTTATAAAATAACGAAAAATAATATAACTCGACCAAGACTGCCATAACACAGAGTATTCGATCAAACAACCTCGTGGCAGTGGTGGCGAATATGTCACCATCAGCCAGTCGCACGATACGCGTTGAAATAATTTGCGCACTCTTAGGTCCCGAGCGGTGCCTGTGCAAGGGCACCTCGCCTACCCGGCATGAGGCGAAAAACTAACAACTGTTTTCTACAGCAAATTTATTATCTGAAGTACTACAGCGCGCAATACGCGGCGTCGGCCAGATGGCTTGCCGGCGAGATATGGAAGCACGGGAGAGTCTGTGTACAAGCGGCGGCCGCCACAAAGCAGGCAAGGCTTCGGTTACAGAATAAAGAGAATGCACATTTGAGGTCAACTTCCACCGGAACATTGGTTACCAATAATGAATATTTAATGCCCGCGCTAGAAGGAATATTCTGACTTGGTCCATTCGCACTATAGTTCACTGACTGGAATACGCACTTTCATATCCAAGGTTGCTCATAGGTGTCGAGTTCGTCGCCGTACGCTCATCAGAAACAAAATCTCCTGAACATACATGCGACGAAGCCGATGGCGTCGTGTCCTTTCTTTGTATGCTGTCAGTCCTAAGCTGGCGCTTTTTTTGCAACCGTAGGGGTGGGGTCCACGGAGTCGCCGCGGCTGCAGATTTACTTCACATTCGTTTCCGAAAGTTATTTTTGTAGTAGAATAGAGCACAGTTGTAGCCCGCTGACTTCGAGTCATCGGGCATCGCAGCAAACCCACACGGAACACGTTCTAATCGCAGTAATTCGCTGTGGCACAGCTACCTTTCCAAGCTGCCGCTGGGAAAGACGGCAATCCGCACATACCAATTGGATGAGGAGAGCGGAGCGGTAGCGCTACTTGAAGGCTACATTCCGCCTCCTTGCCCATAAACGTCTTTACCGCTGACCTTGGTATCTCTTTGTTGGCTTCCTATGAATGTGACTATATATATATATATATATATATATATATATATATATATATATATATATATATATATATATATTTGCACAAATATTTTGCCACACGGATTTAGCGGCTTCACATTCTTTGTGCCCCTAATTTCTGACATGAAGTGCAAGCGGCCGTGTTCCGGATTGCTTTTGGTTGCTGTACGACCGCCGGTTGGATTTTAATGTTCCTTTTTTCCCTCCATCTCCACTCTATCGGGTTTTGACCAATTGGTTGGACATAATTAAAGAGCGTGAAAATAAAGCTTGGACAAGAGTTTCATCAGTGTTTTGGACAGCGTTTGATCTCTTTTTTTCTGTCCCAGTTCTACTTTTGCACGTTTCGTTTAACTTACTCCGATCTGTATGGTTTTTAGCCGCATATTCGTGTTCTTCCTGTTTGCATTGCACAATGTAGTTTAGTAGTCTCGAGTGTCTGTGCGTTCCTGTTTCTAAATTTTTTCCGTTTTCATAACTTCTATTTCATTTAGCCTATTCCTTTTTGCCTCTCAGCGATTTTCTTTTCAGGCTGTGAAACATGAAAAATAATAAAACCAAACTCAGCATGGCTACCAAAGAAAATAAGCAAGAATGTTCACATATGTAAGCTTTGTTCATCAAGTGTAGGCAAACTATGCTCTTGGTTCACCAAGAAAGAGGGAAATTAACAATGCGGAATGGTCAGTACGTTTATGGAAAAGATTATCCTTACCCGCTCGGAGTGGTACCTGGAGCTCCATGTATCCAAATAAAATGGCTGGTTATCGATCATGTTGTTGATCTCGCTACGTATGTCCAGCATCAAATATCAAGTAGAAGATTGTCTGCAGCTCTGTTCTCAGATGTGAAGGAAGCATACGATAACGTATCTCATGAGGCTGTTCTCAATGCTACTGAGATGGTTGGTTTTGAGGGTCAATTTTTTTCAATAAATGTCAAATTACCTATTTATGATATCGTTCTTTGTGTGTGCCGGCGATGGCCAAACTGCACGACACTACAACTACCAAGGTGTTCCACATGGCGGAATACTAAGCCCCACCATATTGAACCTCACATTCATTGGCTTTGTTGAACATCTGCCAGCAGTGATCAAGCTATGAATGTACGCAGACGACATATGTGTATGTACCTTAGATGTAACATGCCCTCAGACACGTGCAAGACTTGACAAAGCTGCTACTCTGACAGCTGTACACCTCCGCAACCAAGGTCTTGAAATCTGGTGAGAAAAATGTGCACTGCCGGCATTAACTCGCAAACCAATGACGCCCTATGCCATTTCTATTAATGGTCAGATGATCTCTTATGAGAAGACTCGCAGATTTCTTAGCGTTATCATTGATAAAGATCTCTCATGAAGCCCACTCGTGACATATACTTGAAACAGCGCCTGGGAGCAATCGTCCAGCTTTCAACTTTCTGAGTCGAAAGACTTGGGGAATGTTAGTGCATGCAATGTTGTAATTGTACGAGGTACTTTTTGTAGAATTTTTGAGATACAGTTTGTCCGTACCGAACAGCACTTGCAGGAGAAATCTCCATGCTCTACAGGCTGTTCAAGCTTGGGCTCTTAGAGGTTGTCTTGGTTTTCCTAAATGCGCATCAACAGGAACGAATATTACAATCGTCTGGGACCAACTAATACAAACACCCATTGCGGTGGAAGTGTTGAGGGTGCACGTTAGGTGGTTTGCCCGAGCCCGTTCCGATCATCTTGGAACACTACCGTAAGAAACGCCGTGGGCATCGTTTTACGTTACGATTTCGAATTATTACACCTGCCTTGCATCAGGCTTTGCCCCCGGAAGTAAGTCATCATTTCCTCCATGATGTTTGCATCTACCTGCAGCTCACCTCACCGTACCAAGGATCAGAAAATTGCCTGGTCTGTCACCACCTGCTTTTAAACAACTATTTCTATTCCTTTTGTACGGGAAGTACGGCGACCACGTGCATATTTAAACTGATCGATCAGCAACTTCCCAGTGTTTGTTGGGAGCCATGGTTTTCCTATCGTGAGCCACTGCTATCAGTTTCAAGACGCATCACCCAACGGCACTGACGGCTTCGGGACTTGCAGCTCTTCGCGCTGCACGTCGTCTCGTCAACTAAGAACAACTTCGAATATGGTCAATATTCAGTAACTCGAAGGCAGCACTGCAGTCTTCGCTATTAGCCCTGCGGTGCGGACCACACCAACAACTGATATTCGGAAATACTTAACTAATCCATTCCTTGGCTGAGATAGGACACCACGTGATATTTCAGTGGCTTCCATGTCACTGTGGCGTCATAGGTAACGAACACGCTGATAACGCTTCTCGGTCGGCTCTTCAATGCTAAAGTGACTAGCGCAGGAGTGGACACGGGGCACAAAAGGGCGACAAGCAAAAGCGCTTGTCGTTGTCGCCTTTTTGTGCCCCGTGTACAATCCTGCGCTAGTCACTTCAGCATGGAATACCAACAAGCCCGGTCTCACACCCTGCTTCGGCTCTTCAAGGCGGCAAACACGAGTCGATACCGTTATCAAGGAGAGATGCCGCTAGCAAACTTTGAATGCTCGCACGCGACATACCTTCTCCATGTGGAACGTCCGAAATTTACAAGGCAACCGGCTGCACCACCTAGACTCTTCTCTGCCCCTTCGCATCCCAGCTGGGCTCTGCCGGAGCGATGCTACCCTGCTTAGTCGAATCTGGCTGTGAGTGGTGTTTACAAAGTATTTTTCTTTCCGAATCGGATGGGCCGACGACGCCTCGTGTGGTGACTGTGGTAGTGAAGACACTCTTTAACACGTCCTCTGTGCCTGTCCTTGCTACGTTTTACAGAGACGATCGCTCGCAATGGCGATAGAACACTTTGATCAAAAACCTTTAAAAGAGGAAATCATTTTAGAATGCCGACATCCCAAGACATCGCAGCGGAGCTCGACGAGGGCACTGTTGCAGTTTTTAAGAACATATTTGATCAAGATTGTAGCCAGAAGTGATGTTTATTGACACTTTTCGCGGCGACCCCGTGGGTGCTGCTATGCTTGATCACGTGGGGACGCATCCATTGCTTGCCTCAACTGTTTCTGTTGCCTCCATAGTCACATCAGATGTGTATGACGCCGGTGCTGTTAGCGAACCTCAGTTTCGGGAGATATAGTAGGCGGTGACTGAGTGGACGACATGAAGCTTTGGCCCCAGCTTCAGAGAACACACCAAAGAGCTTTCGAGGCTGATCAAGCTACGCCCAAAAGGGCGCGAGCAGCGTATATGGTGCTTGTTCTAAAAGCGGGGATAAATATGTATTCCAAGCTGTCCAAACTTTCTCCTCATAAATTGAATCAGGATTAGTAAGTTTTGCTCTTCGTTCTTTATTTGGCAAATACTTTGAAGCAGCGGCTTGTCACGTTCCTGACTCAGTAAAGTTTCTCGGTGCGGTCACTCTCTGATTATTTTCTGCCTAACCGCTCGCGGGTGCGCTCAGTTCCAATAGATTTGCTCTTGCTGGGCACAAGGCAGGCAACATAGCTATTTTATAGATTGTAATACTTTTTAGAAAAGTTGTATTACCACTAGTACCTCGCTTACTCGTGTGGACCATCAGGAAATATTCAGCTGCGACTATTCGTGCGCAATCGGTGCAGGCCTTCATTTATTGTGCGTATATAGTGCGCATTTATTCAAGTGTGCGCCCATTCACTTATTCTTGACACTTTGGCGATAGAGTGGGCGTAGGTTTCCGTGTCAGTAGCGGTAGGTGAGTGTAGAGACTAGCGGCGCTACTCCCTTTCTAATGGCTTAACGAGCAGTATTCACTCTTACCGACGTAACCCGACTGCAGTTCTTTCTTTGGAGGTTAGCGATACAACGCTGGTGGATGATCAAATTTCTGTGTCCTCAAGGGAAGTCGTACATCTCAAAGTGCCGGCAACAAGTACGGACAGTTGCAGCAGCGGTCCGCGAACTTGGCCGCACAGATTCATTCCATTCCTTAATATGCTGTTTTGCAGCCACCTACTGCGCACGTCTTCAATCCACATGATTCAATCCGGCATGAGTGGAGCACAGTGCGTTAGCGAAAACTCAGTTGCATTTCCGACAGCTGTTCGCGCAGAAGCAAGGTGGAAGCGGTAATGGTATCGTATTTATGCAGTGTCACTGAGGCCACGTGCGGCGCGCCACCGAAAGCGCCATCTCGTTTCTCTAGAACAAACTTCTCCGCGAAAAGGGTCTAGCACTACAAGTGATACTGCGCTATGCGGTGAAATCGATGGTGACCGACGGTGGTTGCATCTCTATGCTCCCTTTCTTTCATCTTTCTCTACTTTCCTGTTACTTTACGCCCCCCTCCCCTCTCTCTCGAGCGTAGGGTAACAAACTGGATCTTCCCCTCTAGTTAACCTCCTGGCCTTTCCGCGTTCTTCTGTCTTATACTTTGTCCTTGCAATATTTATATTTAGAATGCCAAAATTCCAAGACATCACAGCGGAGCTCGACGAGGGCACTGTTGAATTTTTTAAAGCGATTGCTGTGAAAAATACAGCAACATTGGTCTTTTCATTTATTTCTAGGCCAAGTACCTAAAACTTGTACTTTCAACTTATCCCCCCCACCTAAAACAGCGTAAAAGTTAGTGGGTTAGGATGAAAACATAGGTTAAGTGAGAAATTGATAACCTGACCAGTTAGCTCAATAATCTCGAAGTCTCTTTCAAAATTTCAAATCGAACTACGCTTTTCCAAACACATGAGCACGAACCTGCTGTTCATGTTCATTCAAACAAGTTTCATCCTCATCATGTCAACACATTTTCTTTTTCTCCTTGCACACCCCATCCTCTTTCGCAAGGTTGAGCAGTTGGCCAGCAATTTTATTTAAGCCAACATTCTTAGCGTATCTGACAAAGCAAGCAACTCTCGATGGCCATGCAGCAAGGACTAACCAAAGAAAATTTTTATATAGAAAAAGTACGACAATATGTGTAAGAAAAAATAGAATGTGTGGAGGTAAATTGTCAAGAAAACGCCAAAGCAAATCCAATTCTAACAAAAAATTGTGACAACGCTGACGTACATATACTTAACTGAGCTTGCTGAAATTGAAAAACATAACAATTCTAATCATCTTGACCGTATCTGCTTGCATTTTCAGTGATACAGCAGAAATCTTATATTGCTTTTCTTAACGCTGCATTTTTGCAAAGACAGGATGAAAACCCCAATGGACAATGAAAGTTGCAAAACAAAAATTAACAAGGTAGGTTGTCACGTGCATAGGTTGTTGCGGCCATTGCGAAAAAATTAACAACGCTGGAATTAAATTGAATAGGGGTTCTACAGTGCTTGAGGGGGTAGATGCATCCTTAATCAATGACACTTACGTGTCCGAGAATTTCTGGTGACAGTTCATTATTTTTCTTTCTTCTGATCGCCCCCGGCACACCTATACAAACGATGTTCAAGATTGAAGTATCAACGGTAACACCGTACATTGAAATTAATGCGTCGCAACCTATAGCAAGAAACTGCTGTACTAAGTCCACCTGTTCTTGCTCCGGGCACAGTGAGGTGGATTCATTCAAAGAAACTCATTATTGCAGTAAAAAGGTTTTATCAGCTTCAATATAAAGGAGGAGGTATATTATATAGCTCAAAGCTCGTGGCTTCGACGACGTACTGTACAAAAAGGAAAGTTTGGAGTGAAGTTGAATTCCTCCGGGCATGTGAAGGAGGCCCAGCGGCCCAGCGACCTATCAAGCCAGTAATTCTCAATAACAGGACTGCTAAGAATTTCGGGGACTCGTTGTGTTATCGAATGCTGTGGTTAAATGTCCACAGCCGCAGGTACAGGTACGAGGACAAAGAGATTTTTCCGTGAAGTTTTCAGGTAGATTAAGCTTATATTGAAGGCGCAACAACACGCGCTAGCTTATGTTTGCGCTTCCCCCTGATCTATAGTGCCATTTTAATCGTTGTACTTTGGAGGGGAACTGCCTTGTTGATGACAAATTGTATGTTGAGCGAGCCATTTCGAGGTGAAAACGTGTCTAACCCTGTCGGGCGCTCTACAGTTCCAAATAGTCGCTAAGCAAGAACAGCGTTCTTCGCGAACACCAATGAAAGCTCCTTTAAACCGATTCCCACAGCGCGTGAGATCCACGTGTTTTGCTATTTTTAAGGTATTACGTGCATTATTGTTGGCATATGACCAACGATATTCGTGTGTTCAAGCATTGGTTCAAAAGGTCAGGTTTAGAAACATGACGACAAGATTTCCTGCGAGATCGTGACCGAGACTTAACAACTTTGCCCAGCACTCTAGACGCCATTTTCGATGCCACAGAAGGTCGCATGTATGTCTGAAACTAAACTTTGTCCAGTCTTTCCTTTATGCAATAGCATTGACAGATCAATGCTGGGATTTCAGCGTAGTACTCAGGTTATCGAGACGAGCCGATCCTGGAGGCAGTGTAATCAAAGACGCCGTTGCGCCGATCCCAATACGAGTGCACAATCTGTATCTTCGCAAGAGTTTGCTCTATACATGTAATGCGTATACGTACGTTATGAACTAGGTTTTTGCCGTCAGTAATTCTCTTATTACACTGTAATTTCCCATTTCGTTCATTACGAACGCTAAGCTTTCGACAAGTGTAGGCCTCCTTCGAATTTTAGGTATCAGTTAAAATAGTTACCTTCCATCACGCTTTCCTCTGCTTTCTTCTCAATTGGCGCTCATAAAAATGAGCTAGAATTCTTGTCGAATGCGATAATCGATGTCGTCTGTATAGTGCGCACACACTGTGTGTGTTGCCACTGTGTTATGGAGCACCTTCCTCTTCACTCATTCTATTCGGCCTTTCCTCCTCTCCAAGCGGGCGGGCGTGGTGTATACTTTGGAAGACAATTGCTAGCCTTCTTTTTCTGCCTGTGTTCCTGTGCCTTGTGTATATGTTTTAACCATAAAATAATCATTTTCCGCTGCTCTGATTTTTCCCCCTGTTTCCATCCGTTGTTTTGAATTAGCGGCATTGAACTGCTAAGCAAGAGGTCGCGGGATCAAATCCCAGCAATGGCGGCCGCATTTCGATGGGGGCGAAATGCAAAAACGCCCGTGTGTCATGCATTGGGTGTACGATAATGAAACTCAGGTGATCAAAATTATTGCGGAGTCCCTCACTACGGCGGGCCTCAGAATCAGATCATGGTTTTGGCGCTTTAAGAATCAGGATTTAGTTTAATTTGCTCCCGGCTTCCAAGAGTTTTAATGTGATAGCATCATAGAGATAAACAATTAGCTTTCAGCGATGTGGGGACAGATATTTCCCGCAAGGTAAATTATGGCGTGAGAGTGATGCGTCAAGGTAGCAGGAGCCCTGCAGTGATGCGACGTTAAGACGCGCATGATAGCAGGAGTGGCTGCTGCTGCTCAGGTGTGCGGTAGGTGTGGTGGATCGCGCACTGCACTCTACCACATTTTTTTCACGAAGGTAGTCGTAATAAATCAGTTGCTGTGGTTCCGATGCGTATAATGGGCATGGTGCACAGGTGTATGCGATAATGTGTAACGCGATAGGTGGATAGTGATTGGTTTGGTCAGTGTGCAGCTAGTTCTACTATAACAAGAGCGGCATGACACATGTTATATAGCAATAGCTGTGGTTTATACGTCAGAGCAACAATATGAAATTTATGCGTAAGAGCAACACTGAAGAAGCAGTTATTATGTTTCTGTGTTTCGGTTAACATTAGGTGATGTTCTGGGCTCGTAGGGCAGCACAGGCAGCAGCAGGTAGAAAGAACCTTCACAATGTGATAACACAGACTACAATGGGGTAGGAGAAAAAGTGATGCGGATGTCTAAGTTAAAGGTAACAAAATGGGGTCTCATTATGATTTGGCTCACGCGAAGTTCTGCTGGAGTTCTTGTCGACTCGTGAAACTACCATCGTTGGTCGCCGTGTTGCGGCTGCTGCTGCATTGGAATCACTGAATACCCGCCGTGGTTGCTCAGTAGCTATGGCGTTGGGCTGCTGAGCACGAGGTCGCGGGATCGAATCCCGGCCACCGCGGCCGCATTCCGATGGAGGCGAAATGCGAAAACACCCGTGTACTTAGATTTAGGTACACGTTAAAGAACCCCAGGTGGTCGAAATTTCCGGCGTCCTCCCCTACGGCGTGCCTCATAATCAGAAAGGGGTTTTGTCACGTAAAACCCCATAATTTAATTTTTTTGGTATCACTGTAGTGACGCTTATGGACCTATGATCTTTAATGCGATGGATTCTTTGGCTCATTACAGGGCTTTGGCAGCACATTTATGTGTTCCTGTCTCACATCATTTCACGCCTTTTCAATAAAAATTATTCAGATCTCACACTGTTTCGCATAGAGTCCCCCGGTGGACCAACGTGTTTGTGCAAATCGAACAGTTGCGTGTGTGACGTGAGTGTATTTGTGTGTGACGACAGCAGCAAGGCTATGGCTACGGTGACGACGACTGTATGACGGCGACGGCATGGTTTCTATTTGTGCCGTTCAACGGGAGTTTTAAACGTGGCGATTGTTGGGTTCCACAAAGTTGTGGATACTGGACGGGTGTAAGCGAGAGAAACATGGATTGTGACGTCATCTGCGACGAAGCAGTATACCATCGTACGTACGTTTGTCTGTGCCATGTGATCTATAATAAAGTTACGATTGAATTTGTACTCCTGCAAAGCGAATCGTCCGTGCCTCTTTTTGTGTCGTCTGTTTGGCACTTTAGTACTGTTAGGAACGGCCTGCAGAGATGCCGACATGCAACGTTTTCTCCGCCAGTTGCAGCTGCGAGCGTGGCGAGCTTCCCCGAAGAGAGCATGGAAGCCTTCTACACCCGCTGCGGTGACTCGTTTCGTAGGGACCTCGAGGTACCACGTCAACACCCCCTCGGCGCCGCTATGACTAAACGCGATCGGCGGACCAACTATTGTTACTGAACTCGCCACCGCCGGCCTGGTATGCCTTGAGCGGGGGAGTTCCCGAAGGAAGGTATTTGGCGGCACCTTCCCACGCGCCCTTCAAGACGTAAGCCCCGAGTTCTGCGAAGCCCGTCTGGCCTTGGTGGGGGCAGTGAAACCTGGGCGTGTGTGTGTAAGCCCTCCCGCTCAAAGGCGGCTCGGCTACGATGACTGGTCGAACGTTTTTCCCTCACCTAGGGATCCAGGCAGGATGGAGTGTTTAAAAGCGGCAGTTTGTCGGCTGCTAGGTGTGCTCTGTGATCGTGCTCGTGCTCGAGAAGTAGTGTGTTTGAAGCTTCGTGCTCGCATGCCGTATGCTTCGTCTTGCGTGCTCCATTTGGGAGCCACGCTATACTGTCGAATGTATCTCTTGGTTTAATGTAAATATCTGTAAATAAACCCTGTACGTCTAGTTCCTCCCAAGTTGCTCCCTACGACCTCCAACTCCTACAACTGGTGGCAGCGGCGAGAACGTCCGACAACTCTGACAGTACTTCAGTAAAGCGAATCTGTTCGACCTGGGCCAATTATAAGGCGGTAGAATATCAAACATCTACCTACTGGGAATTGTGGCCATTTTGATAGAAAACTGGCGTGCGTTTGTGAAAAATGAAATGTGTCCACCAACTAGTATGTAGGTGACTTGCTAGTCATCATAAAAACCAAACTTGCTTGCCTGAGCACGACATATCGCACATACTGGAAGGTTTTATGCAAGTTTAAAGCCCTAGTGAGTAGTCACTAACTTCTGACAATAGTTGGATGATATACCTGACATCACGATTCACTTCATGGTCAATCACACGTGTTGGTTGTGTGAATCATGGTCCTACAAGCGACTTTTGTTGTTTTCGTCTAGGCAAAAGCGATATTTGTCCTTCTGAACATACTCAAGAATGCGTGCCACCATCTCATATCCGATAGTTTCTTGGCTCAGGTGGCTGCGCGGTTCACTATTAAAAATAATTTGGCCACAATTTCTGGAGAATATGCTACTTGCAGCTCAAATTCGCGGATAATAATATCGCTGCACTGCCATCAAGTGGCGTCACTTTTATTGATTGTTAGTGAGCACGACCTGCGATGTGCCACGACCTGACTATGTGGTTGGCGAAGCTTTAGTGCAAAACTTATCCTGGCTCCATTTTGCTACTGATGATGATTGAATGGTTGGATTGCTCTGTATAGCAAAGCTATAATGATAACCGAATCTGTAGTCAAGCGCCCGGCTTTGAAAAATCACATTTGTTTCTTCTGCTTCAGTGGAAATTAACCTATTCCCCACCCGCAGTGGCGGCGTAGTAACTTTGGCGTTGCCCTGCTATGCCCGAGGTCGTGGCATCAAATGCCGGCCCTGGTTGCCGCATTTCGATTGGGGCGAAATGCAAAAACGCCCGTACGTGTACTGTGCATTGGGTGCACGCTACAGAACCCGAGGTGCTGAAAATTATTCCGTAGTCGTGTACTACGCCGTGACTCAGAAACATATCGTTCACTTGGCACGTAAAACCCCAGAAATTAAAGTTAGCCTTTAGCAAGCAATATTTAGGCATCCAAATAACACAGTAGTTTAGTTTTACACTGTTACAGGCGAATGTGTTTTGGTGAGCGTAGCGCAATTTTTGCCTGAAGGGCGAGCATTGCTATATTAGCATAAATATTGTTTAAGAAAAGTTACGAAAGTTGCCCAAACTTCATTGGCACCCCGTCGTTGTGGTGGAGAGATTTAGTAAGGTTTAATAACAGGAAGGTGCTAATCAGTTACAGTCATTTGGTAATCAACCTCGCAAATGCGCATTTCTTTGCGGTTTCTGCTCACAGTACAAAGATAACACGCTTTTTAGGCACTGCGGTCGTTTATTGCAACGTATACATTTATTGTTGTCGTTACAACGAGCGAATGCGGAAGCAGCACCTTGCTATAGCGCTGGCTTTTTTACAGCCAAGCTGTTTATGGCTAGGTTCCGAAGGACCTCGTCTCCGTGGACATAGACGAACAATTTTTCATACCTGGGCCGATCCCGAAGATAGCGCAATGCCGGACCGACTCGCGGCGGAAGTGAAGAAGGCGTTAAGCACTCCCCATACGTGGCCCGATCTCGAAGATAGCGCAATACCGGGCCGACCCACGGCGGACGTGAAGCAGGCTTTAAGAACTACCCATACGCGGGCTGATCCCGAAGATAGTGCAATACCAGGCCGAGCCGCGGCAGAGGTGCAGTTCCACGTTAAGGGGCCCATATCCACAGCTTCCCTGGCTATCCTTCTTCACAGAGTGGAAGGGCGCTGAATTTTTTAGAAGATCGCGCACTAAGCTTAGCGGTGGAAGACACTAAAACTTACGCGACATGATCACTTGTTCAGCCGGCTTCTGACAGCGAAGCTGTACACCTCTACCCCCCCACTGCATCTGTCGTGTCCGTGGGCAAAAATGCGAGCCGATCCCGGAGGTACTGCAATACCAGGCCAAGCCACGTTGGGAGTGAAGCAGGCTTCACTCCACCTCTCATCATAATAATAACAACAACAACAACAACAACAACGACAACAATAACAACAACAACAATAATAATAATGATAACAACAACAACAACAACAACAACAACAACAATAATAATAATAATAATAATAATAATAATAATAATAATAATAATAATAATAATAATAATAATAATGCATGAAATCAACAGATCAATATATTTATGCATTTTTCGTGTTTGTGCGTCAACAATAAAAAAAAAGGTTAGGCTCGATTCCGGGGATAGTGCAATACCGGGATGACTCGCGGCGGAGGTGAAGTAGGCTTCGAGCACTCCGCCCCTACTAGTAATGAAAGTACATAATAATAAATGAAATAAATGAACAAAGATGCAATGTTTGAAGTTGATGGGTATACTGGAATCATTTGTGAACAGCACATGGGACTCATCAGCAGGAGGCATTGGCATGTACGCAAAGAAAAAAGTGTATGTACAACCATACACCTTTGACTCACAAGAGGACCATGCCACCGACTATGGGGATGTCTGTGCTGTAAAAACGAAAGACGGACTTGTGATATCCACTTTGCATATATATCCAGGCACACCCAAATGTGATATCGAGAAGTTCATGACCACGCACTCTGCATGTGCAAGCCGGGATGACACTATTCCTTTGATTATCGTTGGAGACTTCAATGTGGACATTTCAAAACCAGACAAGAAATGGTTCGCCTAGTTTGTGCTAGAATGATTGGATTTGAAGTACCACGTGCACCAATCTAAGTGACTAATCACTAACTAGTCAACGACGATCATGTATACATTTAACCTAGGCCAAGATTCTGTCTAAGGTTGTAAACAAACCAGTCAGTGATATCACAGTAATCACAAGGCTCTCGTCACTACCATCACCAAATGATGAAAATAAATACATGTACCCTTGTCTAACCCTGTGCTACAGCTTCGTTGGTAATGAACCTTCACACAGTGGAATGTGTCCTCTATGTTTTTTAAATGCGAAAACATCACATGGCCATTGAGCGAAAAAGCCGGTGTCAGTAGCAACAAAATGGCGCCTGAAGTCCCATTGGTTGCGACGCCACGTCACTGTCACTCTCGCTCTCAGAAGCCTGTGTTATCCGCGCGTTCCTTGTCGGCTCAAGCTCTCGCGTGCGTTCTAACTTCGCCTTGGCAATTTCTTTAAAGAAATTAATGTACCCGCCGTGGTTGCTCAGTGGCTATGGTGTTAGGCAGCTGAGCACGAGGTCGCGGGATCGAATCCCGGCCACGGCGGCCGCATTTCGATGGGGGCGAAATGCGAAAACACCCGTGTACTTAGATTTAGGTGCACGTTAAAGAACCCCAGGTGGTCGAAATTTTCGGAGTGCTCCACTAGGGCGTGCCTCATAATCAGAAAGTGGTTTTGGCACGTAAAACCTCATAGTTTAATTTTTTTTTAAAAGAAAGTAATGTGTAAAAGAAGCAGAATAAATTCGAAAGGAAAAACGTTGGCGGTAGGAAATTTCAAACGTACGACTCCACGCTCAGCAGTCGAGCGTTTTGCACACTAGACTGAACCAGCGCTTCCGAGATAGCAGGCCTGTGCACTCTGCATTATGACATCAGGCTACTTTTACCAAAATGTCCATTGCCAAGCCCGGCGTAACAAAATAGGTGATGTCAAAATCACCGCGGCTTACTCGGGACCCGCCCCTTTGGTTTTCTATGACCGCCGGGCAAGGTAGCATGACGTCACTGATCGAAGTGCACCGGCCTTGTGCTATCTAGGAGGCGTTTTTCAAGCATTTGAACGCACTCGCTTGCCCATGAGGAGTTCATAAATTGAAGGACTGCTCAGCGGTTTTCAAATGGACATTAATGCTTTCGCATTCACTACTCATAAGAAGGGCTTAGGTGGGCTCGATTTCTTTTTTGCTTCAGTTTTGTAACATAATGATCCGCCCTAATTATTCCTTTCCTCTATGTTTTTTTTTTGTTGTTGTATGATTACGTGCCTTGCCTGAAAGAAAGCGTAACGTATTCATTCTTTTAACTCAAGTGCTGCTACAGCCATCGCGCACTTGGCGAAAAAGTATGCAGACTGTACATGAACATTCACGCCGCTATTTCTCAGGCTTGTGCGATTTGTCTAAGCTTGACCATTAGTTGGCTGAAATTGCTTGATTTGTAACAAACGTTAAACCGGTGCGTAGGCTCCATCAGCGGCTATCGTGCTCCAGTACACCTGTGGGCGTCGTCTTTTTCGCTTGCGACAATCGCATTCAGGACAGGGAAATGAACACGCGGCAGGTTTTGTTGAACTAAACTAAGACGCCTCGAACCTGGAGAGGCCTCCGAAATGATCCATTTCCTTTTCCATTTCTTCTTGATTGAGTAGGATAATAGTTCCTAGATATAACTCAAAGCCTGCTTGTTCCGATGGTGGCATAACCACAATAATCCGCCGTTTCCAACGGTTCTTGCATCTGGCAATATTACGCGGCAGCATTATCCTTTCAGGCCAGGGCGATCATATCCTTTTTGCCTGCTCGTTTTTGCCCCATTCGTTTGTTCGTGCATACTTACCAGGTACAATCATTCTTTGACGCTGAGTACGATTGTAAAGACTACAGAGTAACACTTGCTATAAATTCAACCGGACTAATTGTAAATCTAAGTAATCGTGGCCACGGGTACTTCCCAGCGCAATTGCTCTAACAGGCGCAAAACGGTATGAAAGGTTTAGTTCCAGTTGCCCTCCATCGACAGTTAAGGTAGGCTTTTTATTACTTGATTTCTAATTTTGGCCTTGGGGTATACTGTTAGTTTTTGTTGGAATTTAAATGTGTATTGAAAATATCGCCGTGCTATATTCATCGCCACTCTGAACCATGAACCATGTTCGTGTGACTCCGGTGAACGGCGGCCGGCGTTACACGTGGTTAATGGATGTTAATTTTAACCATGGCTAATGTCACCCGTGCAATAACGGTAGTAGAAAACTTCACATGGGAAAAACTTGCATGCAAATGGGAAACCGCTGACGAAGCCCACTTCAAAACTTCACCCATTGTCTTCGTTTCCTACACAGTACTCACGACGCTCAGCTGGTGCGAAGAGTGCGTCTTCGTTCTTTTCATCCCGTCACTTCGGTCACCTGACTTCTTCACCATCGTTTCTCCATCGGTTGGCCGAAATGACTGGACGATGATAACAACGATGTTAATTAATCTTGATGCAGATTCCCTACAGCTGTGAGCATATAAATTTAACCGATGTGGAAATTTTATATTACTGATGTCACCGCACTGAAAAGTAAGCTCTGGTTTAATTGCTGACAGACTTTAAAGTGTTGTCAACAAGGTCGCCATACCTTCCTGCCAAGCATGCTGTTTCCTTTGAACACAGCCCTGCATAGTTCCTCAGTAGAGCGTAATTTTATTAGAGCATTGGGATAATTCAACTAATTACGACGCTTCATGACTTTCTCAGCGTACTGGATAACTCGGGGCAGATCGATGTTCTTTTTCTTGATATGGCGAAAGCTTTTGACAAGGTACCGCATTCAAAGCTTCTTTATAAATTGCAGTTGATTGGTCTTCCGTTGTATCTTGTAGAATGGGTCAGAGCATACTTAAGTGGTAGAACGCAGTCTGTTGATGTGAATGGCACCCCTTCTGAATCGCTTGCTGTTACTTCCGGTGTTCCGCAAGGTAGTGTGTTGGGACCTTTGCTGTTTTTAATATATATAAATGATTTAGTAAATGTAATTCCGCGGTCAGTGTGAGTAAAATTGTTCGCAGATGACTGCGTTGCATATAAAAAAATAGCATCAATAGAAGACCATAAATTGCTCCAAGAATCTTTGCTTAAAATATGTCACTGGTGTGAAGAATGGAATGTGGATTAAGCATGGATAAAAGTGTACTTCTCCGAATTAAGCGAAAAAGAAATATTAGCTGTTACCAATATTGCCTCCACAACAGTCACATTAGCGAGGTCTCACAATATAAATACCTAGGAATAACTCTTAGCAACCGATTAACCTGGGGCACTCATATTTCTGAGATCTGTTCAACTGCATTCTCGAATCTCTGTTTCTTGAGACGAAAATTAAAACATACTCCTAGCCATATTAAGCTCTTGGCTTATAAAACTTTCATAAGGTCTAAACTTGTCCGTAATTTGGGACCCCCACACTAAGAAAGACATCTATCAATTAGAGCTCATTCAGAGAAAGGCAGTACGTTTCGTTTTTCATAAATACAGAAGGTCAGACTCCCCAACACAACTTATGAAGGACAATAATATCCCGTTGCTTAGTACACGCAGAAAACTGAGCCGCATTTCTTTCCTTCATAAAATTTTGGCAGGAAAGCTTAGCATTGCTCCCCCCTCATTCCTCAGGCACTCCACTACTCGAAGGACCCGACATTATAGCGAACACTCATTACAGCCTATATTTGCTAAAACAAACTCATTTAAGCACAGTTTTTTCCCTCAAACAATAGCTGATTGGAACGCGCTTCCTGAATCGATTTTTCGCTCTCCTGATGTGGAACAGGCCCTTCAAACTTTGTTTCTTCAGTAGAAAGTAAGCAATTTCAATGTTCATTGTTTTATTTTCTACTCTGTGATTTTTAATTTTTGATTCTCTTGTATGTTACATCCAATGTAATCTTTTTCCTTTTTTTTTGCATTTGCGTGCTGTTATGATTTGTGTTTTCATGCCCCTCCTGCTTGGGCCAATCTGGCCTGCAGTATTGTGAAATAAATAAATAAAAAATAAATTTCAACATAACTGTTCTTTGTTACGTCTATTCAGACATAACGCTTCTTTCAAGGTGGCCATATTTTTGTGCTAGCTCCTGATGTTGCCAGAATTTCATGCATGCTTTAGCCCACCAATTATTCAGTAGGAAGTGAAAGATTCGTCACAACTCATCTCACGATTACTGTTGACGGTAATCACTGAATCAGTATAGCGACACGACGTATCGCCACCGTCGAAACAAGTTATGAGGCGTGTACTGCATCGGGTCTTTTTCGCGCTGCCCTAAGAACACTTGGCGCCATCTAGCGGTGCCACCGCGAAGCCTGCGCATGGCCTGTTTTATACGAAGATTATTCTGACCACTTTAATATTATAGTATTGTGAGCTTGTGATTAGACAAAAATTAAGCATATTTATTTTCCTTCGTTCAAAGTTTTGTTCATTTCGCAATTTTTCTGGGTAGCCGGATTTTATTGCTAACTAGTCATGTGGCCACACAACTTCGTGTTGAATTCATGCCCTACTGAATCAAATATCCTCCTCTTTTTTTGCTTGTAGGCAAAAGTAATATTACACAGAATACAAGAATTAGCTACACTGCTCCCAATTTCGAAGAATGTTAGCACAATTACTTGCGAAAGTGATACTGAGCCCTTAAATTTAGCTAGCAGAACCTATTCAGTTGTTCCGTTTTTAGTACTTGTTAGTGAACACAGTGTCTGATTTTCCATGAGGAAAAGAGATGTATAAGTTTTGTTTGGTTAGGGCAAAACTAATGACACTTTGCTGCTGCTGGTTGCGTTTATTATGCGCGTAGCATAACTGAATTAAAACATGAACTTGAGGCTTATATACTTTTAGTAAAAACAGCTTTTTTTTCGGCTTTAATGCACCTAATAATTTTGCCATCAATATTTAAGCGCTGAAATTGCACAATAATTTAGATATACAGTTCTGGTTGTATATACTTTCGGGAGAAAGCGACGAACTATTTTTATTAACGACGTACTGCCATTTTCAAATAAATTTTAATGAAAGAAAGCGGTGGAAGCTTTTCAAGTTGCATCAACGCAGTGACATAACTTTCAGAGGTCGACAAGATTAGCAATATTTCTCAAGGGCAATAATAAATCGCCGCGATTCATCAATGAGTTTATTAACGCATCTTTTTTATTCACAATATAAACTTTTCGAGCAATATCAAAGGAAATCTTTGCGCGAAGGTAAGCACGTGGACTCCGTTTCGCAAGCCAGTATTGTGAAAAGTCGCCCTCAGCGTGCCTGATTACGCAGTAGGAGATAGGTGAGGCACCATTTCCTGCATTCTGGCGTGAAAGCAGTAACTTTAATTTTTCATGCAAAGCTTTCTTTGCTCGGCCCTTCTACCATGCATGTCACTACACGTGGGTGCGCACGTGCTTATCCACCAGGCTGCTCGAACTGTACGCGAACGCCTTCCTGTCCTCGTACGCGCATGAGTCGCCACACGTACATGAATGATGTCTACAGACACATCTGCGCGCATGTGGGCGCGTCCTTGCGACAAGAAGCCAAAGTTCGCGCTCTAAGATGCGTGGTAGCACAAAAGACAAAAAAAAAGCAGCTTTAAACGTCACCGAAAGTAGAAATCCACCGCGCCGCCACTTTGCCGCTTTCGCCACAACGCAACCTAGGCGCCGAGTTAAGCGACACCAGGGGAGCTGCAGAACAGGTGCCCACCAAGAGCGCAGCTCCGAACACTGACTGGTCGCGCTGGAGAGCGGCGTGTATGCGCATAAATTCTTTCACCCTGGCACGAAGAACCGAGTGCTGCCCTTTCGCGCAGCCTGGCTTAAAACTGAGCAAGAGGATGCGTGATGTGTGCCGAGCAACGTTGGTGACACGTCACGGCCGATCTGAATTCCTTCTGACAACTGCATTTCGCTAGGCTGCACAATAACGAGGCACGCCACCCTCCGAACGTTGGAAGCGAAAAAAAAAAAAATACGAAAAAGCCTGACAAGTGCGTACCCAATAAATTCTGGAACGTCAGGAAGGTAAGAAAGCATTTTTTTTTCTGATGCAGATAAAACTGGATAGGTGGCAACTGTGCTCACGTAAACGTCATAACGGGATGTTTCGCAAAGATCTAGGTTAAATTCCGATAGAGATATAGTATTGCAAAAGAACAAATGGTCTTTCACATGTTAGTTATTCGCGGGTAAAATAATAATATTAATAATAATAATAATAATAATAATAATAATAATAATAATAATAATCCTAAGTCGGCAATGGAGCTGCGCGCAGCTGCGTGTATACTTCACGCACTTGGAGCAAATTGGCTGGCGGGCGGGCATGTAACAGAAAGAATACTGAGAAAGCAGCTCTCAACACGAGGAGGGGCAGGCGGATGAACTCCAACAACTCAGAGAGAAATACAGCAAGCGACGACACACAAAGTCAATTTATTTTCGCAATAAGCGATGCTCCAAAAGAGGAAGCCAAGAAGTGCAAACGTAAGGACCGTTACAATAGAAAAAGCGCGACGCTATCGCGGCAAAAAAAATATTCTGAGGAAAAAAAAGGACACTAAGAGGCACCAAATTAAGCGCGAAAGGCAACAGCACGACTCCCGACGACACATGCATGGGGAAACAACATCCACCCCTACAAATTTCATCTACCACTTAGAAATCGTAAAGTGAGTCAAACGGCAGGGTTCATCGTTTATCCACGGGGCCAAATACAGCTGAAATGCGTGAGCTGTAGTAAATTGAGTGGTGTACCCTGCGCTTGCACTGTTCGGCTTTAGCATTGATGTTGGCCGGGGACCGGTGCACGTTGTAGGACCACGCAGCCGAGGGAGCTGATGCTGTGGCTGCAACAATGGCTGTTGGCCTAGGGCGGCATTCCCTGACCGGCGCCCGAATCGCTGGCTCCCGCAACACTAGTTTCACGGCGTTGGTTTGCTTACAGCAGCGGCGATGTTGCCAGTGGTTGTTCTTGCTGCTGCAACTCTACAGCCCTGTGCCTCGACCCTTGGCCGCCGCCAGGCTGCTGCTACTGATGCCCAGAACTGCTGTTCTTGAGCTTGCTAGCAATCTCTTTGGCCCTGCGCTCCTGTTTCTTGGGCCAGTG
Organism: Dermacentor andersoni; assembly: GCF_023375885.2. Classification (NCBI taxonomy): domain Eukaryota; kingdom Metazoa; phylum Arthropoda; class Arachnida; order Ixodida; family Ixodidae; genus Dermacentor; species Dermacentor andersoni. The sequence goes on from NC_092814.1 coordinate 326,942,824, forward strand.
GGCCTCTCTTGGATGTTGTATACCCCGTAGTCTGGGTACTTTCTTCGGCTGCCGGAGGCAACTTCGGCAGCCTTGCTCTGGTAAGGCTCCTTGTCGGCGTCGCTGAAGGAATGCCACTCCTTGACGAGGCGGCGGCTGACGCGCTGGTTGTTTTCGTTAGGGTTCTTCATGGCCACCGATCGCCTCTTCTGTGCGAGAAGCACGAAGGCCTTTGGAGGTCGCGAAATGTGCGCCTGAAGCTGGTAGCTGTGCTGCACCTTGCTGCTCAAGGGTGGACCCACCACGGTGGAATCGGAGTTCACATCGGACACCGCCATGGCCGCTTTTGGTGCTGATGCATTGCGTGTGACAGCAGGCGCTGAATACTTCGCAAGCGCGTGCTCGTGGTCCTCTGCTGCAGAAGGGCCAGCGTAGGACGGCGATGTCTGACCTTCAATGGAAGCGTCGTCTGCGGGGGCAGGGTGTCGAGCAATCAGCACAAGTGCTGTCTTGTTTCCCAGACAGTGGCGCATACCCACTATGGGGGATTGGCCAAGAAGCAGGCGGTTTTTCGTATGCTTAGAAGTAAAGCCAAAGTAGATTTAAATAGTGGAGCGAGGGACTAGAACTGTAATTTAGACGTGTGATTGAAATATTGTTAAGAATTTTGATAAAATAAGGTAACGTAAATAAATGAAATAATAGAAAATATTGATAATTTTAGAAATTCAGCAAGGTACTCTTTTTGTCTCTCTAATGAAATTGTAAATTGGAAGAAAAGCATCCCTGTGGCTGGATCCCAGTGAGGTCGCACCAAAAGAATGTATGGTTGGCGAGGTTAGCGATAGCCCAGTCGCTAACATAGCATAGGATAGGATATCCTTCTACGATGGCACGTACCCACTGCGGGGTATTGGCTAAGATTTGGATGGAATTAGGAAGATTCTGTTAATACAAAAATTTTAAATGTATCAGGTGGAAATACATAATGTTTGGAGAATTTAAGAGAATCGCCTTGAAACAACTATGAATTTCTCCACGGCTGAGCAAACCTCCTTGTGGTATTTTTCTAGAGAGGAGGCTCCTAGAGAAAGAATATTTAGAATAGAAAAACTGAAACCAAGTTGCCTGCACCTTGGTTCTAAAATGTTTTACCTTAAGGAAGAAAAATGACTGAACAATGAGAAAATATGATCTATGGTCTCATCTTCTGCACAGATTGGGCACACTGGAGAGGGTGCCAGACCAGCCCTGTGATTATAAAGTTTAAAGCTGGTAATTGACACCGTAATAAATTAAAAATTGCTTTAGTTTTTCTGGTGTGAAAGGAATTTTTGTGACAAGGGAATAGGAGGTGTCGACATTCTGAAAAATTTTCTCTCGCTGGGTTCGTAAAGTTTTGAGCAATTGCATATCTCCCGAATCTAGCAGTAGTTACGTACTGTTGTGGAAAGTAATGATAATACAGGGCCATTGAGGGCCACACTCGCGAGACTGTCAGTCATTTCGTTCATGTGTAATCTCTTATGAACTGCACCCAAAGTAAACTAATTATGTTTCGGTGAGCAGGCACTAAAGTGTACGTACAAGGTTAGTACCATTATTTGGTGTGAGCGATGTACATAAAGCTAAAGAATCCGTTGTTATGGCCCGATATTGACGAATTTAGTTTACGTAAGGCTAACACTACAGCTATAAATTCAGCCAGAAACACAGATTAGTCCGGAATCCTGGCATCACAGTTAATTAGCCCAGAATTCCATTCGAGCGCTTCTTCACTACCTGAAGGTAACAGACTTGAATGCCCAACTGTAGACATCCTGCACCTAACTTAGTGCATCTGAAAGTGCGATATAGACTCGTTTTTTCTTTCTCTCTCTCTTTCACTCCCCATCCTCCTCCCTACGTATAGGGTAGCAAACTGGACTTAGCCTGGTTAATCTCCCTGCCTTTCCTTGCTCCTCTCTCTCTCTCTTTCTCTCTCTCTCTCCTTTTCCAGATTTTTTTCCACACTGTGAGGCGTCTGTTGCGATGACCGTATCTATGGCTAAGCTTAATAAATGGTCTTGTAATAGTCCATTTAATATATTGTGAGAGAGGAGTTTTGCATTGTTTGGGTAGAATCAACGACGATTTGCAGGCTCTCTCGTAATTCACAAACAGGTTGCACCTCCCAAATACGTACATATAAGGGATTGAACAGTGTTTGTACAAAGACCACCTGTGGTGAGTGAAACCGGGGAGAGTGTAGTCCGAAGAATAATGCAGGCTAAGAAATAAATAAGTTTTCAAATCTTTAACAGGAGTTTGGTACATAGTTAAGAATGTTCGCATCGTCAGCAAACGGAATCTGCGCAATATTGAAGGCAGCCTGACTTCTTGATTTAATACGTAATTAGCAACAAATTCCGGTAATCCGCAGCACAATCACAGGGATTCCCGCTCAAGCAGAACATGGGGGCGTAATATAAAAGGTAGCACACCAGAAAGTAGTACACATCCAAATTCGAAACTGGGCCGCACATACATATTATATATCATAAGTAGTGGGTCTCTCCGTATCCCCGACCGACTGTTGCATAGCTGACGTAGCATGCCAACTGCTCTCACTCTTTTTTGAAACTATATGGTCAATATGGCCAAACCAACACAGGAAGCGTCATTGACTACACCTTAGTATTTTACAGACTGCACTTGAGGTAGTGGCGGCGAGGACTTGAGTCGCCATGGGTTGGAAGCGCCTCGCTTGCCTAGTGTGAGGGATAATGCGACACGCTCCTCATTGCTATGGCTGTCGGAGCTCAATAAAAACTAACGCGGGAGCCCTCCTGGATGTTTCTGTAAGTACACTCGAAACAACAGAACTTATTTACTGTAAAAATAATATTCTTCGGCAAACAGAAAGCACAGAATGATTTACAGACGCTATCTCTTTATCGTATCCGTACAGGGAATGCCCACTGCGCGCGGTCGCCGCGATGGAGTCCCCAGAAACAGTCTCTTGCGTGAAAGAAAGGCAGTCGCTGGCAGCAAACTATGTGAAATATGGTTGGATGTATAATCAAATGGAACATAACAGAATGAAGCCTCAATGCAGAGGTCGCAGTAGTTCGCAGCGACCGATTTCGTGTCTGCATGCATGTCCTCGCAATATTTCGCTTTCACTGCGAGCGCGTTTTCACGTCGTGCCGTGAGCTTTAGGCCTCAGCATACGAGCATTTGACCGTACACAAGCAACCATTGTTGCGTAGATGCTATCAGAGCTGCTCAAAAATAATATCGTTATAACTATGGACTTCGACACCTACGGCGACTTGTGATGTGCCGTCGCGACGTTTGAATATTATTGTTTCTCAAGTTGCACCGCACTGTATGTTTATAGGTCTTCTCTGCGAGCAATTTCCCCATACTTCTTTGTCTTAATCGAGTATACATTAATTGTTTGGTGCTAACACAAGCACCAGCATATGCCATGCCTCCTTGTAATGTGCTTCTTTCCGTTCCCTTTCCATCCTGTTGAACTTTCCAGTATCTAGCATCGACAAGTTCATAGATCAAAACTTCATGACATTAGCCGAGCAGCGCGCGGGGGCGCGCTTCTCAAACCGCGCTTTCACTGAACATCGCAGCCGCGACGCCGTAGCAGAAATCTTCATCGCAGAAGTGTTTGCCGCGCACCCGAGTTGTAGCTGATGGCTGCTTCTGCTGCTCAACCGCGCGCGTTCTTAGTACGGAATCGTTTGAGTAATTACAAATGATTGCGAACGATCTTTACAAGCCTGCATAGAGTCTGTGCCACGTGCAATTTCATAAAGCAGATGCAAGACGCATTGTAAATTAGGAAATGTTTATTTTGCTCTATATAAATGCTCGTTCCTCGCTTTTTGTGCATTCATCCAACGTTGTGGCACCAGGTAAGCAGCAGCAGCTCTCGTACAAAGCTCCATTGAACGGAATCAGCTGAAAAATTACAAGCATGTGTCATTTCGCTGTTCGGACCTTTTCGGAATACTGCTTGTCGAGGCGCAGCGTGCGAAAGTCGTGAATGGGCGGCATTACAAACCAAAGACACTCGCTTCTACGTACACATGGCGTAGAAAATACCCGACTCATCCCAAACAATACATTAAATTATGAGAACATCTGATTTGCCTGGCATTCCCCATTCCCGGTCATTATTTCCTGCACCTTAAGAGCACATATACACGGGCGACTGCGCATTTACAAAACCACTTGTCCTCAGCCGACGCGGTGGTAAGCTACATACACAGAAGTGGCCACAACACAGGCTCTCAGCCAGACCATGCTAGACGCTGGCAGAATTCCTTCTACTCGCACTCAAGACCAATGCGTGGGTGCAAAGCCTGTTTTCAGTCGTTCAGAAGGCAGCATTTTCAAGTTCTTGGTTTTTGAGCTCCTCGGCGTTAGCTCCTGCGCGTTCTGCCGGCGCAAGCAACATACTCCAGTGTTATCTCTCCTGGCAATCAATCGCTCGTCCCGTTTTCGCAAGCGTGAGTACTGAAAGAAGCTATATTTTCTTGCTGGGGGGTACAAAAGGCGTCACAAACTTGTCCCACTGAAATTCAGTACACGCCAAACTTCCTTTCTCACCACGACCAAGCTGCTTTTAGCTAACTGCGTCACAACGCCAGGCGCGGTAAGCGCACCTAAAAAGTATCCCAAAAATTAAGTAACGAAATTACAATAATGTTGGGGGTCGGAGAAAGCCTCACTAACTTGTCGCAGCAAGATTCGGTACACACCAAACTTACTTTCTCGCCACGACCAAGCTGTTTTTCGTTAACTGCGTCACAACGCCAGGCCCGGTGAGCGTGCCACAGAAGTATCCCAGAAAGTAACGAAATGAATAACAATCATGTTCGGGGCCAGAGAAAGTGCCAGCACTTGCCCAAGTAATATTCAGTACACGTGAAACTAACTGCGTCACAAAGCCGAGTGTGACGAGCATGCCGAAAAATACTACTGGAAAAAAGTTAAAATAATATTGGGGCTCACAGAAAGCGTCGCAAACATCTCCCAATACGAGTCGTTAAGTCAACTACGCGAGGACAGCCGAGCTGTTTTTCGCTAACAGCGTCACAAGTTTCGGTTCCTTGTCGTAAAAGCCTAAATTGGTTGAAATGCGTCCCAGACTATCAAACAAAATTTCTCACCTTGCCGTAGTTCAATAGTGCGTTGGCGCCGCATCGAAGTGCAGAAGGAACGCAAGAATACGCCAGGAACCCAACAAACACGCTACATCCAAAAGAGACGGGTAGCCGAACAGGCAACTTCACATGCGCAGCCGGCTTCGCTCGCTTCGGTGGCGTGTCTGGCGAATGACGCATGCATATGACGCGTCTGGCGTGCCGCTAGCTTGTTGCTTAGTAACGCAAACAGATAGGTCGCAAAGTATACGTTCATTTTTAGGCAAAGCTTTTTAGTTTTAGCGGGAAAGAATAAAAAGGAAATAAGACGCTGTCTAAATTCATCTCACATTTTTTTCTCCCGATTCTCGCGTCAGCTAACTGGTGGGATTAACACTGGGCGTGACGTGTTTCCTGTTGACAGTTTTTGCCGAGTGTCCCCACTTGTTGAATTTCGTTCTCTATGCTTTAACTTTGGGGCAACCTATTGTGCTACTTATTCTGTACCTGTTAAAATGTACCATATCAATGTAATAAATCTGAAATCTAAAATAAAAAAAAACACGATTGAGCTAAAGCATTTATGTGCTGTTAAAGGAACTTACCAACAGGGTTGGAGCGCGCGGCTACGGTCTCCTTACACACTGGAGAAAATTGGCTGAAATAGCGCGCAGGTCACAGGAAAAATACTGCAAAGGCCTTTTTCGACTCGAGTGGGGGCGCGTGCGTGAAGTTAGAACAGCACAAATAAAAATGTACCAAGACATGACGCCCAAATACGGTGTATTTTGTTAATAACTCCAGAAAGGGATGTCACAAAGTGCACGCGTTCGCGAAAATACCAAAATGATAACGCAATAGCGGGAACAAAACAGTGGAGTCAAAACGAACACCGAGAGACACGCAATGAGGTGCGAAACGCGACATCATCCCTCGCGCGAGCACCGGCATGAGGAAACACTATCCGCCTGCATACATCTCACGGTGACCGCTTAGAAACAGGGCGTTTGTCAACCAGCAGGTTTTAACGTCCGTGGGTCAAGCTGCCGCTGAATGCGCGAGCTGCCTTGAACTGATTGATGGGCATGGTGTTTGCACGGCTCCCGTCTCGCAGTGACATCGGAAGAGGTCCGGTGCACGTCGTAGGCACGCGCAGCCGAGCTAGCCGACGCTGCGGCCGTTGCGGCCGCTGGTCGTCGGCCTATGGAAGAGAGGCGCCGGAATCACTGCCTCGGGCACCAATGGTTGCATAACTGCAGTTTCTTCGTGGCGGCGGCGATGGCGGTAGATGCCATTGCTGCTCCAACTACAAGGGGGTTCCTCTACCTTGGGGCGTGGCCGTGGAAGTGCTTGGCTGCTGCCCCTGGTTTCCAGAATTGTCATTCTCGAGCATGCTAGGAATGTGCGTGACCCTGCGCTCGCGCTCCTTGCACCGGTGGGCCCCAGGCGGACAGCAAACGTAGTCCGTGTACTTCATTCGGTGGAATGAGGCCGGTGTCTTGCGCTGGTAAGACTCCTCGTCGGCACCGCTGAGAGAATACCAGAGCTTGCCCGAATGGTTGATCACGCGCTGGTTGTTCTCATACCGGTTATTGGCGGCAACCGGTCGTCTGTTTTCCTGCGTGAACCGCATGAAGGCGTTTGGAGGTCGCGGAATGTGGGCAGCGAAGCTGGTAGCTGTGCTGCACCTTTCTACGAAACGATGAGCCCGCCTCATATATATCCAAGGCCATATCGAGCACCGCCGTGGCCGTTTCTTCTGCTGGCGCGTTGTATGCGACAGCAGGCGCTGAACTTCGCAGGTGTGCGCTGGTGGTCCTTTGCTGCTGTGGAACCAGCGGCCGAGGACGATGGCTGACTTTCGCCGGAAACATCGCCTCGAGAAGCCAGGGTGTCCAGGAATCAACCCTGGTCGAACGACGCAGCTTCGTTTTTTTGATCTGCTCTTTATGTTAGCCCGTGGGTTATACCCACTTTGAGGGTTACGCAAGACTTCGGTGGATAAAGCTGATGATGTAGCAAGTATTTTCCACTTGAAAATTTGCGAAGGAATTAAGGATGAGTTAAATGGTAGGGGGGGGGCGGGATTTGCAAGAAATTGATTGACGTAGTCTGAATTCAAATGTACTAAAATAATATTCTGCTTCTTTTATTATTAATTATTAGTAAATAAAGCACATTTAACTATAGGCTATCACGCGGAATCAATAATGAAATCCTGGACGGCGGTCTAAACATCCTATGACTGTACCTGAGAGTAGCTGCAAATGAGAGGGTAATGGGGATTCTGAGAGGGAGGCAAACGATGCGAAATGAAATTCCAAACAGAGAGAGCAAGAGGCATGTATTATGATATAGAAAATCTGAAAGGTCGGCCTGATTCAAAGTTCTCACCTGGTAGTCACCATCGGGGAAGGGAAATGGGAGTAAAACGAGATGAACAGATGATGGAGACGAATACGGTGGCGAATGGACTTGAACAGCGAATATGCTTCAAAGTACGTGATACAGATAACTCCCTGGCAATAATTTGATGAGTGCCTCTAGAATATCACGCTGATGACAAATGTCCGGCCAAGGTCCCAATGAAACTTTTCCGGAAAAATTCGCAGTTCCGCCCGAAAGCCAAGCACCGATTGTGATAGAAAATTAGTAGATAGCTGTACGAAGTAAGGATAGTAGTTTTATAGGCCGTATAGACTCTTCGCTTACTAACTAAAGTAACAATGATAGAATGTGTAAGCGTGATTCAACGAGGGCATAGAAAGAAACAGATACACAGATACAGCGCTGTCTTTGTGTGTCTGCTTCTTTCTACGTCCTTGTTCCGTCGCGCTTACACATTCTATCATGGATTCAAACCAACTAGCCCGCCAACGTGTTTTAACTAAATTAACCAGGACGGTTTCAAGCGAGCACAGATAAACATGCGTACATGTCGCTCGATGGGCGCGGAAACTCGCTATCAAAATTTTGGAGTGAGGAATCGCGGCAGCAGCTCGCGAATTGACCTTCGTGCATCTCTCGTTTCCACGCGAACGAAACGTCGAAAGCACAGCGCATGCGACGCTACCGGCACTACGCGCACTCTTAAAACATAGCAGATCGCTTTGAAGATGAGACCTGCGCGTGCGCGCACTTTGGCCAAGTCGCAGATCGCTTTCAAGAAACACGAGCGCCGGCAACGCGTCCCGACGGCGTCCACCAAAACGTCTACTACGGCGTCCGTGATTCGCGTGGCCAACGCCGTAGTAGACACTGCGGTTGTCTTCACTCTAGGGAGCGGCGGGCGAGAAGGACATCGAGGCACCCTAGCAGCCACGGGTTAAGAACGCTCCCACTCCTTGGCCTGACCCCCCCCCCCCCCCCTGCCTCGCGCGCGACGGGAGAGTGCACGCATCCGGGCCGCGTTCCTCGCTCACGCACGCGAGATTAAACCGCGTTCGCCCTCTCACCCTCACACGCTTTCTCTCATACGGAACTTCACGGCGACGAGGGCGGGGACGGCGATGCCGACGGCGACGGCTGAAATGCGCCTGGAATGTCCATGTAATTGCTCTTTCAATAAAAAGGTTCGTTGCGGAATTTGGGCATACGTTGTGCCAATGATTGTCCCTGCAAAGCATATCGCCGGCAGATGCAGAAAGTATGATCTATAGTCTCTGGTACTTTGCACTCCTCGCAGTCCAGTCTGTCTACGCACCTGATTAGGTGTAGGTTGCGCCGACTGAACGCCACACTTAATCGAGGCGGTGCAACAAGATTGCATTACTTCTTTTCTTCGTGGGCGGTAATTTCACATGTATGTCTGGGTGGAGTGCTTGAAGGCGACGATGATGGTGACTCGGCAGCGTTCTGTTCTCGTTAAGTAGTTTGTTGGTGAAAATGGAAGAGCTTTGTGATCGTCAAACTTGATGTTAGTTAGAATCTCGCGGTGGAACTTGTTGGCGGCATCGACCCATCAGGATATAGCATATGCAGAGAAGCGGTATATTCTGCAGAGGAATGTCAGAGGGCAAATTATCAAAGACCAGATGAAGGTATGCATGATTCTTTACCCAATTCCGGAATAGAGAGATGTACCACGGTTCTTGACAAAGTCTACACTGATACGATTCATACTTTGACCGAAATAATTCTAAGGGAATACCACTTACATGATGTGAAGGACATCTTGAAAAAGAACTGTCTGGACGCGAAATGCAAATTGTCGATAGAGGGTGTCATTTATGACGGGTCAATAGTCGAGGATACCGTGTTAGGTGTTCGCCGGAGCGGTAAACGTCTATTGAGCAGATGCTTGCTTCCGCAGTCGGGCTCTCGTCTGGGGTGCAGTGTAGCCGACCTAGACATGCTCGCAATGCCTGAGCTTATAAGCTCTGAAATGCACGTAATCAGAAAGGGCTAATAAAATGTTACTCGTATAACCGGAGCAATGATCGCTCTGATGGGCCGCACTTCAATTTTGGATCGCATATAAGCATGTATACGAAGCTGCCTAGCTTACACTTAGGCTTTGTTCCGTACTTACACAGTACAAAATTTCGGCCAATGATCATTTCTAAGAATCTGTGATGCAATATGTATGTTATCATATGTCGTCAATTGTAATTCGATGTTGGCGCATTTTTCTACGCTTAAACGCTAGCGCTGCACACTTCGCTGTCACTAAATACAGATTCTTTTTCTGAATATTGTGAAGTCAGAGCCATGACAAAAAAAAAATTGATCTGTTTCCTTCAAACTACAGAAATTCCCTAGGGAGAAATGTCCAAAGCCAGACTTGTATAGATATTCATGAAGGAAGACGTTGGTGAAGCTCGCTTCCGGCGTCTGTTCATCCACAAATTAAACATTAAAATTGATTCTGAGGTTTGATGTGCCGAAAGCCTGATCTGAATTTGAGAAAAGCAGCAGTACGCGGCTCCGGAGTAATTTACCGGGGGACCCGATGGACGGTACACGACTGTTTTTGCATTCCGCCCCCATCGGGATGCGGTTGCTGCGGCCGACATCGTACGCGCGACCTCGAGTGTTGAAAAATTCAGCACTCCAGAAATGTAATGGGGGCCTATATTCCAGAGCAACAGTAATGTAGCGTTAGACCTATCCTGCTTAATTTGTACTTATTTGTGCGCTTTCGGAATCTAACGAATTAGAAGTAGGTAGATAGATCATGGTGCCACCTGAAGGCCATGGGCCTTCAAGAGACGCCTTACCAAGTGAGTCCGAAAGCTCTTTCGAATACAAACTCTTGCAAGTAGGAACCAGAATTATTTGAATATATTGCAAATAAGCCGGAAGTAGAGAATAGCCGTCATACAGGAGAGTTATTCGACGGAGAAGGTGACGAAATCATATATAGAGTAAATATGACACAGAATACATGTAGTATTGGAAGCACTGCAAAGCGAGATCTACTGCTATAAACGGGTGTCAATTTTCACTGTCGCAAAAAGGACCCGCAAGTGCCCGAGAAAAAATTCTGACACCTTTTTTCTTCACCCTATGATGTGGCAGTTAGAGTTACGACTATTGAAACTGTCATCAAATGTTGTAGAAATTGTCAATTTTGTGTGTGGCATTGTAGTTGCTCAGCAATGTTTGGGAAAATATTGCGCAGCTATACAAGATTACTGTAAATAGAAAAATGAAGGTACGAAAGATGTGCAAAGAATAATCAGTCCTTAGAAGTATATCTTGAATTTTGACAATCAGTAAATTTATTTATTTATTTATTCATTTATTTATATTGTCGATCCCACCAGGGATCATAAGAGGAAGGGCTTGTACAAAAATAACTTGGGTCATCTGAAGTCAAGTCCATTCGAACAGGAAAAATTAAATCATGCCCCTAGGTGATAAGTTTTTGAGAGCGACTCAAAGCTGAATCCCGAAGTCTTAAACGCATTGTACCGTCGTAAGTCGAAACAGGCACAAATGGCGGAATTCTCGCTTCCAGGTACATTATGGTGCTTGGCAAAAATTTTTGCCTCAGCCCAACATACCACTCGTAGAGCGACTTGTACCTTGAGCAAGACGCCATCCTGGGATCGAGTGAAATAAGTGCAGCCTGACAGCGCCCCCTGCTCCCCCATAGAGGCCTTTTGCTTCCGTCGTTTTGACCATAAATTCTAGCATAAGCTAGCAATTTACCATAGGAAATTCATTTCTCAGAAAAGTTTATGCATTGCAGTCATAATACTGAAGTTTGCTCAGATTACTCACTTTCATTATACATCATATCTGATGAGCTACAACAGGTATATGTGCATAGTTCTCAGACTTACAGAAGGTTTTCCGTGGCTTGCTTTAACTATTTAATGATGTACAAGTGTGAACACGTAAACTGAGCGCAAAGTGGACTGAACCTTCAAGACATTAAAATAAGAAAGAAGCACTATTTTCATCGAGGCAGCAATAGGAAGGGGATATAAAAATTCTGGGGTTTGGCGTGCCAAAGCTACGAGCCGATGATGACTCACACCGTAGTGTGGGACTAAGGAGTAAGGGCTACCTTTTTTTTAACCTTTGGTTGTCTAACGTGCACTACATATGGCGTTAACAAGCGTGTTTGCTTTCGGCACCCATCGTAATGCGGCCGCTAACGAACCTGCCATCTCGTGCTCACCAGCACAACAGCAGATATAACCACTGCGATACCGTGGTGGGTAGGAGGAGGGTATATATGCTACTGGGATAGCAATGATATGGATTTCGATCCCATGTGAGTATGTAAACACTGGCTGAAATTGAGCTCTTGACCATAATAGAAGTTGTCACCACATCTCGTTCATATGGTAGGGAAGTACTTATAACGAATAGCCAGGTGGTGTGCAGAGGCCTACCCACTAAATCGCCATACATCACTTAGTACAATATCGACATTACAAACATCCCTTACTGGCTCAGCAGGCCAAAACACACTTGAACAGGAAAATCAGTGTGCAGTGATAACGCCAAGGCTGCATTATGGACATTAAGATGGTACACGTCATCTGCCGTGCGTCTCTTCCGGTTCTACCTGTCTGTTGATGGAAATCAGTCGATTCCTAGCAAGAAAAAAATCTCTGCCGGATAACGTGGGCAGAAAGCATGGATGCTTTCCTAGGGAACAACGTGCTTCACCCTTCAATTGGGAAAATAAATACGAGGCAGGAGACTGCCCTTTACTGCAGACGGATACAGACGCAGACTTTAGAGACACTATACACTTTACATAGAACAAGACCCAACTGTCAGGCATGTGGCGGCCTTCGAAAAATTTGCTTGCACGTTGTGAGCCTGCCCGAGGAGCCCACAAGCCATAAGGGACAGCCCTCGCCTTGCTTCCAGAAGAAGTTCAACAACAAGACGCAGGAGCAGCTGAACTAAAATAAATGTGATTCTCTCCTTTTTAAACTTGAGATAGATCGTGCGTCCTCCCTCTCCGTTAAGTTGGTCAAGTTGTCGTTGCGATTGTATGCTTGTCAGGCCACACCTTCATCCTGTGTTAATGCGACAATTTTGTTTAGCTGCTTCGGCCACTTTAGGTGGTTGGACAATTTCACACAATAGATAGAAGCACATGCCCCGCGGCCCAAGTTGCCTTTTAGTTTTGCCGATAGATCCCAGTCAGCACAACCAGACTGGCCCAGCACGGCGATCTAGTCCCGAAACCGGAAGCGCAACTCACGTCAGCAGTGGCCCACTGATGGCATGCCATCCATAGAGTTTCACACGATAATGACTAGATGGAACTCTGGCGCTGCAGCCGTTGTACCACCATGGGAATGATGGCAAGTACATGGATTTGTCTGGTCTTCGTGCTTGTGGATTCAGACGTTTCTATGGCTTTTTGTATTACCCTATATAAATATTATTGTCGTAAGTTTCAGTGCAATCTATACTCTTCGAAGTGCAGTAGACGCCGCGAACTCGCACAATTGCTATTAATTGCAACGATTGAGCTTGTCCAGGTGGCCAAATCGAAACGCGCCAAGCGTCTCAAGGCACTGGCATGCCCGCAATAAATTCATAAGGGCGTTTCATTCGCTTGTCGATACGCGTGTCCGTGGCTTAATGATGCCAAAGCCCATAACTCTTCTCCCAGTTTATTTTCGCCCCGGTGCACTTGCAGAAGGATTCAACTACCACAGCGGCCTCACAAATACTATTTCTATTTGAACAGAATATGGCCATGACATCGGCATCGGCCAATATTTTCACCTGTGTTGACTGTAACTTGAAGCCAGTTATCCGTTCATTGTTTTGGATGGCCTTGCACAAAGGCTCAAGGTAAGCCGCGAATAGCAGGGGCGACAGCGGACAGCCTTGCCTCACAGAAGACAGCACTTGCACGCTGTGTGTCAGGTCCTCGTTTACAATCACCCGAGTTGAGCAGTTGGCATACGCCATCCTGACACCTTCTGTTATTACGCTTCCTACGTTGGAATGCTCTAATATGGCGAAGAGAACATCGCGGGAAACACGGTCGAAGGCTTTAGCGAGATCTAGTTGCATCATAGCCACTCGCTCGCCAAATACATCACAACATTGTAGCACACTTCGAGCTACGTGTATGTTCGTGGCGATGATTCTACCCTTTATACCACAGGTCTTATGCGTGTCAACCAGCCTCGTTATCACATCCTGCAATCGTTTGGCCAAACCTTCATAAATACCTTATAGTTGACGTTGGTAAGGCTTATCGGGCGATAAGACCCCACCAACTGACGTTTTTCAGGTGCCTCAGTTTTTGGGATGAGAACGATGTGCGAAGTTGTGAAGGACAGTGGTATATGTTTTTGCTGATACGATTCAGCGATAACTATGAGTAGAATCTGGGCTATAATTGTTTTGTATGTTTTATAAAATGCTACTCCTAGGCCGTCAGGGCCGCGTGCCTTGCCAACAGGTAGTGCATCTATTGCACCCGCTATTTTTTTCACAGAAATTAGCTGTTCCAGACGCGTTTTTTGTTCTTTATCCAGCTTTACCACTAACGACAGAAATTCCGCTTTCAAGCCCCCTATAATGGTGCGCGGTTGACCGAGCCATTCTTTGAAATGATCAGCGACGACGCGTTTGATTACATTGCTGTCCGCGGAAACGTCATTCCCGCTTCTGATTTGCCGTATTTCCTTATTGCAAGCGTATCGTTTTTCGTCCGATAACGCACGTTTTGTGGGCGTTTCACCAGCCCACAGCTTCTCAGCCCATGCACGAATAACCGCGGCTCTGTACTTTTCTGCATCAATTCTCTCCAACTGAATTTCTGCGCTTCTTAATTCATTGGTGTAAGTACCTGGTTAGGAGAATTCTATACCCGTAAGCGATTCAAGTTGCATACGAAGCAGTGTTTCGTTTCGTTTGGCTTCATACCGCAATGTGTTACCTCTTTCGATGGCTTTCATTTTTCCTACTTGCTTAAACTCCTCCCAATCTACACCAACACTTAAATATTGCACTGCGAGTAGCTTCTTTAGCTTCTCATCTACATCTTTAACGAAACCCTGATCCTCCATCAATTTCGCATTAAGTTTCCAAATTTCCCACTTGAAGTACTTTTTGTTTTCTTTTTTACCAAAGGTTGCAACAACTAGACAGTGGTCACTGAAAGACACTGGCTTAACCTCGTACGATGTGCATAGTGGCACAAGTTCAAGCGACACGTACAGGCTGTCCAATCGTGCATGGCTATCGCCTTGAAAATGTGTAAATTGCGGACGAGTACTATTTGTGACAACACTTCCGATATCTTCTAAGTTGTGATCGTGAACTTCAAGATTCAAGACCTCCGCACTCTTATCTCGCACTGGCAAACCTTTTACACGGTCTACCGAACGGCAAACAGAATTGAAGTCACCCAACACAACTAGTACTTTTTTACAATCGAGATACATCTGAAAATGCTCAAAAAACAGTTTTCTCTCGGCCTCTACATTTGGGGCATAAGTACAAATGACATGGAAATTCAGACCATAGTGCAAAAAATCGACAACCAGGAGGCGTTCACTTTGGCATCAAAAGAGCGATTGCACAGTTATACGGACACTATTGCGGATGAAAAGGGCATAACCACCAGAGGCACCGACAGAATGACACACACAAACATCGTAACACTGACGGAAAGTGGACACCATTCGATCAGTCGCTTCCTGGCTATCCATTTTGGTTTCTTGGATTGCCACCACGTGTAGGTTATTATGGGTCAGACTACTTCGCCAGACTACTTCGCTCGACTTCGATGGTCAACCACTGCAACAAACTACCTAGGCGTGCCTCTCGACTCTTATCGTGACCCTGAGCCGTACTGGAATGAACAAGTGGCGAGAGCAAAGGAAAAGGCTAACACATGGCAATGGCGACAGCTGTCAATGTTCTCGCGCGCCACAGTCTGTACCCTATTCCTTACGTCCAAGATATGGTATGTCATGAATGTGCTGTGTGCTTCGCGGATCAACATCTAAAACGTCCACAGTGTCTTCGCCGTTTCCATATGGGCATCGACTTGGGAAAGAACCAGCCGCACAAACTTGTTCTTGCCTGTAAAGAAAGGGAGCCTTGGGTTGGCACATTTATTTGTGCGACAAGGTGCGTCGCGCTTTATGTACCTTCGCGATCAGAATGATGTGTTCCTTTCCACAGTCATGCAAGTGCTTTTATGTCGTCACCTTCCAGGATTTGTTGTATGCTCGTGTGAAGCAATGCATGGTGCCGTTAAAGGTTACCTGCGAGAAGTCGTGCTTGCGTACAGAATGTTGCATGTGTGGTTTTCAGTGCAGTATCTCGCCAATATTACTAGGAAAAAACTGTATGAGGACGTAATTCACACTATGCTCCCTGTGCCGATTTACCGTATGTCAAAACGTGGAGGCCCAGGAGATGTCCTCAAAAGGGTTAAAAGAATGCCAGTACACCCTTCGGTAAAAACTTTTTTTTAAACTACACACTAACACATTATCAGTTAAAACATGGATGCATAACGGGAGTATTTTTGCCCCGTGGTATATTAACTCCTTCTTATGCAAGAAACCTGAAACGATAGAGCATGCGTTTCTATATTGCTGGGATCCCATTCTTTTCTGGGATGTGCTACAAAGGAGTTTAAAGAAAGAGTTAGCTTTAGATCCACATGGAATAAGATTCTTACCGGTAGAAACGAAGGCTTTTCCGTATGACACTATATGCTCCTGGGCCTCCACAGTTTGTGGAAACCTAGAACGCAGTTCAACAATGCTGATGTCAATTCACGACCTACACGTGATCACTTCATTGAGTAGTACGGTTCAGGGGTGTCCATCGGGCACTCCCTGAACAGCCAACATGGATTGACATGCTAGATAAACTTTCAGCATTGAAAAAAATTTAATATGTCGCACCAGAAAAATTCTTGTTGACATGTTTTATCTTTTGTGTATTGTTTGTGTATGTCAAAGCCGGCAATAAAGAAAGAAAAGTGTCCGTGGTTTAATGGTTTCACTTTTAGCCCTCTGTGCTAGAGTTCCTGTGTTCGAATCCTGCCGGCGGACAATTTTAATAATGATTACATAACTCTTTATTACGCAGTACGTCATTGAAAATGACGTGTTTACAAAGGCACAAAGCCGTTTGAAGCCGAAAGGACGAAGTTTAGGCCAATCCATGTACTTCCCATGCTGGTACAACCGTTCTTATTGCAGCTCCCGTAGACACTAGCGCCAGAGTTCCCTCTAGTAATTATTGTAAGAAACTCTATGATGGGCATCAAAGGGCCTGTTTGGGCCAACGAGTGGTAGTAAAATGCTGGCAGAAAGCCGGTTCTGCCATTCATGGCCAATCTAGAGACCAACCTTGCCTACTGGCAGCGCCGGTATAGGTTAATAACCGACTGTGCCACTTTTAGCCAATTTAGCGTACCGCCATACCAACTGGCGTCGTTGTACTACAGATTGTGATGTATGTTGGCGATGCCATTATTCCCTACGATTCTAAATCGGCCAAATCTTGCATGGTAGTGCGATGGAACATGACATGATCTACCATATCACCAAATAATTATACATAGTTTCTTTACTGGTCTTAAATATATTGATACACATTGGTGCTCGTATTCCCAGTCCTCCAGGCCGCCTACAAAAGCTGCATTGATGACGGCATAGGATGTTGAGGCTGGGCCTGCAGAAGAGGCACTTGGAATATTCTAAACTGGTTGAGCCACTTCGGCGTAAGGCCGCCTTCTCACATTAGCACGGTCGACGGTGCCTGGCAGCCACATTTTTATGAAGTCTTGCGCTTGATTGATGTCGACTGCTTCTCACAAACAGCATCTACATGCAATACATACAATATATTATCCCAACACAGCCACATTGCAGAATATTTAAAAGGGGCACAAATTGAGAACTTACATACATATCACCTGTTGCCACTCTGCGTAGCCGCATTTAGGTTCCAGCCACTCCAAATTCTTATTTGACTTTCAACTGTATGCAACACTGTTGCCAAACTTTCGCGTAGTACAGTCTTCTGCTATGAACCCGTTTCTGTCTACGTGATTACTACACTACACTTTCATTTTGCCCAGAGATATTTTCAGCTTTCGTTTAGCACATTAAGGCTCCATCCACTCCTATTTGTTGCCTGACTTTCAAATGTACGCAACAATGTTGCTAAACTTTCCTACGGTACTGTCATACGCTATGAACGCGTTTCTGTCTATTTGATTACAATACTACACCTTCATTTTGCCCAAAGACATATTTTGAACTTTCGTTTGGGCATATTTAGGCTCCACCTGCTGCGAATTGTTGCCTGACTTTCAACTGTATGCACACTGTTGCCAAACATTCGTGTTGTCATCTGCTAAAAACTTGTTTCTGTATACATGATTACTTTACTACACCTTCATTTTGCCCCGGGACATATTTTTCCAGCTTTCATTGAGCGCATTAAAGCTCCATCCACTCCTAATCGTTGCCTGACTTTCAACTATATGCAACACTGTTGCCAAGCCTTACTGTGGTACTATTATCCGCTATGAAACCGTTGCTGTCTACGTGATTACTATATTACACCTTCATTTATCATTTTACGCTTTCGTTTCGCGCATTACGGCTCCATCCACTCCTAAGTGGTGCCTGACTTTCAAATGTATGCAACAATGTTTCCAAACATTAATGTGGTACTGTCATCTGCTACGAACCCGTTCTGTCAACCTAATTGTTATACTACACCTACATTTTGCCCAGGGACATATATTTTCAACTTTCGTTTGGGCAAATTTAGGCTCCACTTACTCGACATTGTTGACTGACTTTCAACTGTATAGAACACTGTTGCCAAACTTTCCTGTGGTACAATCATCTGCTGTGAACCCGTTTCTGTCTACGTGATTACTAAACTAGACCTTCATTTATCCCAGAGAAATATTCTCAACTTTCGTTTAGCACATTAAGGCTCCATCGACTCCTAATTGTTGCCGGACTTTCAGTTGTATGCAACACTGTTGCCAAACTTTCCTGTGGTACAATCATCTGCTGTGAACCCGTTTCTGTCTACGTGATTACTATACTGGACCTTCATTTATCCCAGAGAAATATTCTCAACTTTCGCTTAGCACATTAAGGCTCCATCCACTCCTAATTGTTGCCGGACTTTCAATTGTATGCAACACTGTTGCCAAACTTTCCTGTTGTACGATCATCTGCTATGAACCCGTTTCTGTCTATGTGGTTACTATACTGCACTTTCATTTATCCAGGAGACATATTTTGAGCTTTCGTTTAGAGCATTAAGGCTCCATCCACTCCTAATTGTTGCATGACTTTCAAATATATGCAACATTGTTGCCAAACTTTCCTACGGTACTGTCATCCGCTATGAACCCGTTTCTGTCTATTTTATTACTATAGTACACCTTCATTTTGACCCGAGACAAATATTTTCAGCTTTCGTTTCGCGCATTAAAGCTCCATGCACACCTTATTGTTGTCTGACTTCCAGTTGCATGCGAAACTGTTGCCAAGCTTTCCTGTGGTATTGTCATCTGCTGTGAACCCGTTTCTGTCAACCTAATTGTTATACTACACCTACATTTTGGCCAGGGACATGTATTTTCAACTTTCGTTTGGGAAAATTTAGCCTCCACTTACTAGACATTGTTGACTGACTTTCAACTGTATGGAACACTGTTGCCAAACTTTCCTGTGGTACTATCATCCGCTGTAAACCCGTTTCTGTCTACGTGATTGCTATACTACACCTTCATTTATCCCAGAGAAATATTTTCAGCTTTCGTTTAGCGCATTAAGGCTCCTTCTGCTTCTAACTGTTACCTGACTTTCAAGAGTATGAAACAATGTTGCCAAACTTTCCTGTGGTACGGTCATCCGCTACCAATCCTTTCTGTCTTCCTAATTAATGTTCTACACCTACATTATGCCCAAGGACAGATATTTTCAACTTTCGGTTGGGGACATTTAGGCTCCACCTGCTGCGCATTGTTGTCTGACTTTCAACTGTATGCACACTGTTGCCAAACTTTCGTGTTGTATTGGCATCTCCTACAAACTTGTTTCTGTCTACTTGATTACTGTACTATACCTACATTTTGCCCAGGGAGACATCTTCAACTACCGGTTAGGTGCATTGATGATCTATCCACTCTGATATGTTGCCTCAGTTTCAACTGTATGCAACACTGTTGCCAAACTTTCCTGTGGTACTGTCATCTCCTACGAATCCGCTTCTAACTTCTTAATTAATGTACTACACCTACATTATGCCCAAGGACATATAGGGTGCGATCTTGTACGCGTTGCAAAATAGAACGGAGGCGGTCCGTTCTATCGAGCCGCACACGATTGGTCAATTTGAACCGCGACGAATGCCATGACGTCAATTGTCACGTGAGCCGTGACGTCTTGCTGCTCATAATCATTCCGTGTCGTCTGCTAACGGACGAACGCCACGGAACGGACGGAGAGTCCGTCCGGAGCGATAGAACGGATTAGAACGGCTACCAGACGGCTTGGATTGGATTAGAACGTAAGTGCTTGGGACAGTTAGCATCTTTCGTATCTGGCTCAATCCGATTCCGCGCTCCCAACAGTTGGAGAACATGGCGTTTTTCTCTGCCGTGCCTTTTCGTGTCGCCTGTGCGGCTGCTGCAGTCGCGCAAAGACGACGACCCGAGGTAGATGATGCATTTGAAGAGTTGACAGAAGAAGAGTTCCGGCAGTATTTTCGTCTGTCCAAACGAACAGTGCGTAGCTTGTGCGACGAGCTTGACCCTATCATTGGATGCCAGCGAGCCAGTGGCCTTTCCACAGAAAGGAAGGTGTTGTGCGCGCTGCGATTCTTCGGCACTGGAAGCTTCCAGAGGAGCGTTGGTCGCGAGGAACACGTAGGCATGGCACAGTCGGCAGTGAGCAGCACCATTCACGAGGTGACGGAGGCCATCATTTCCGTGTCTGCCCGGCGAAAGTTGGTGGACTTTCCATTGACACCGGCTGCCAGGGATGAGGCAAAGGCGGCGTTTGCGCGACGCGGCGCCATTCCAGGCGTGCTAGCGTGCGTCGATGGCATATTGATCGCCATTATGAAGCCAGAGGGACTCAGCCCGGCTGACACGGCGACCTTCATGTCGAGAAAGGGTTATTACGCCTTAAATGTCATGGTCGTAAGTACCATTGGAATGTTTTACTTCAAACTGTGGTTGCCATTTTTACTCGCCCATAGTTGCAATTGTTCAGTTTAATGCCCAAGCTGGCATAACAAGTAATGTAACGATTAAAAGAGGACATGCGGGGAACTGTTTATGAGCTCGTTGAAATCTGACATGTCGGGAGTAATGATGAGTGCCATGTGTTGTGCATAATCAGTCTGCCGTTCCAAAATCGTGTTTTAAATGGGCAGCAGTCGTAGCAGAAATGGATACACTGTAGGGAAGACACGATGGAAGCATTTTGAACACGGAAGTACTTGCAACGATAGCATGGGCTGGCTTTGGCTCGTATGGGGGTTCTTGCGCAATATCGGGCCTCGAGTTTTCATTTAGCTATCAATTAGTGCAAACCATAGGCGTCCACACAAGGGGGCGGGGTGGCGCATTCCCCCCCCCCCCCCCCTATTGCAAGACCCTATGCACGCCTATGGCTGAAACAGTCTGGTACTTGTACCAGCGTACGTGTATTCTTTTGTGCATATGCATGGCAAAATGGATTTCGAGCATATCTGCAGCGCTATTTTGTATTGCTCCCCATTGCAGGTGTGCAACGCGGAACTTCGCATTCTTGTTGTGGACCCACGGTTCCCTGGTTCGTGCCATGACTCTTGGGTGTGGCAGCATAACCCACTGCGTGCACGCCTAGCCACACAACTGCAGCCTGGCGAGTATCTGCTTGGTTAGTATTCGCAATGCGTACCCCTAACTAGGCCAGAGCACTCAGCTTTCACTTTCTGTAATAGGAGACTCAGGATATCCTCTCGAGCCATGGCTGCTTGTTCCAGTACCTGGCAGCCATGCCGGCACCACCTCTGAAGGCCACTACAACCAGGAGCACGCATCCATGCGCAATGTTGTGGAGAGATGTATCGGGGTGTTGAAAAGCAAGTTCCGCTGCTTGCAGCGCTTTCGGACACTCCTATGCAGCCCCGATAGAGCAGCGCGAATCATCTATGCATGCGTTGCTCTCCATAACATTGCCTTGGACGCGGGTGACTGGACATTGGACGATTATGGTGGGGAAGTGCCACCAGCTGAGGAGCCAGAGGAGCCAGGAGACATCCTGGTGCTGGCACCACACGACGTGTTCCTCAGAGGAAGGCAGCAGCGCAGCGCCGTTGTCAACCTTTTCTGAAGGACACAGGAATGGTGAGTTTTCATAATACATAATTTATTTATACAAAGTGTAGTGCCCTTAGGCTATGACAGGGCTGTGTTTGTACAGCGGAAAATACATTAAAAAATTTGTATACACAACAAGTGCACCTCCATACGGATGGTCAATGTTCCAAATCCACACATCCGACAGATTATGATAATTTAAACACAAACGAAGTACACTTCGTTTCGCCAAAGACTTGAAAAATTATAGACCGATCAGCTTACTGTCCGTTGCCTACAAAGTATTTACTAAGGTAATTAATCAGGAACACCTTATACTTCCGTCAACCAAAGGACCAGGCAGGATTTCGTAAAAGCAACTCAACAATAGACCATATTCAAACTATCAATCAGGTGATAGAAAAATGTGCGGAATATAACCAACCTTTATATACAGCTTTCATTGATTACGAGAAAGCGTTTGATTCAGTCGAAACCTCAGCAGTCATGGAGGCATTGCGGAATCAGGGTGTAGACGAGCCGTATGTAAAAATACTGAAAGATATCTATAGCGGCTCCACAGCCACCGTAGTCCTCCATAAAAAAAGCAACAAAATCCCAATAAAGAAAGGCGTCAGGAAGGGAGATACGATCTCTCCAATGCTATTCACAGCATGTTTACAGGAGGTATTCAGAGACCTGGATTGGGAAGAATTGGGGATAAGAGTTAATGGAGAATACCTTAGTAACTTGCGATTCGCTGATGATATTGCCTTGCTTAGTAACTCAGGGGACCAGCTGCAACGCATGCTCACTAACCTGGAGAGGCAAAGCAGAAAGGTGGATCTAAAAATTAATCTGCGGAAAACTAAAGTAATGTTTAACAGTCTCGGAAGAGAACAGCAGTTTACGATAGGTAGTGAGGCACTGGAAGTGGTAAGGGAATACATCTACTTAGGACAGGTAGTGACTGCGGATCCGGATCACGCGACTGAAATAATCAGAAGAATTAGAATGGGCTGGGGCGCGTTTGGCAGGCATTCTCAGATCATGAACAGCAGGTTGCCATTATCCCTTAAGAGAAAAGTTTATAACAGCTGTGTCTTACCAGTACTCACGTACGGGGCAGAAACCTGGAGGCTTACGAAAAGGGTTCTACTTAAATTGAGGACGACGCAACGAGCTATGGAAAGAAGAATGATAGGTGTAACGTTAAGGGATAAGAAAAGAGCTGATTGGGTGTGGGAAGAAACACGAGTTAATGATATCTTAGTTGAAATCAAGATGGGCATGGGCAGGACACGTAATGAGGAGGGAAGATAACCGATGGTCATTAAGAGTTACGGAATGGATTCCAAGGGAAGAGAAGCGTAGCAGGGGGCGGCAGAAAGTTAGGTGGGCGGATGAGATTAAGAAGTTTGCAGGGACTACATGACCGGGGTAGTTGGAGAAGTATGGGAGAGGCCTTTGCCCTGCAGTGGGCGTAACCAGGATGATGATGATGATGAAGTACACTTATACAAAGAATCCTTTAAATAGAATGCCACAGCCGCGGAAACAATTGTACCCTCGTGACTATGCAAAAGTCTCCAAGGCTGCCACTTAATAACAGTAGTACTCGTGAAGCAGTCTTAAGGCAATGCTTCATGCCCCTTCATCTGTGAAGAACTGCATTCGCTGCTGCTCCCAAGCTAGCATTGTTTTATGCAATATGCACATCACAAAGTGCTTCTTTCCTCGTGTAACATTAGAAATACGACGCTACAACAGCTTGTATGTGTTGTGTGCATCCTGTGATATGCCACTTTCTGTAGATGCAGCAGTTGTTACTTTCTACTCATGTCCAAACATGTGTTTGTTTTGCTATAGTTGGTGGTTACAGTAATGGGAAATTGGCACAAAGTACGTCTTTCCTAGTTGAACATGAAACGCGGTAGCAACGTGAAAGTGCAACCTTTTCTTTAAATATCACATGAAATATGAAATCATATCATATGAAATATGAAAAATATCATATGAAATATGAAAGTTGCGGGCACGGCACGCATGCAAGCATGACTTCCAACGTGTTCGTATTTGCTTGTCTGCAGGTCCCTTTTCTCGTCGCCGCCACGAATTCAAGAGCAATCGCCACACACTGCAAGCCGGAGCGTCAACCAAATCATCTGGATCTACTGCAGACGCAACTACTGGGCACGTGCGATGGCGATACGTATAGCGAAAGCATCCACCAATCATCGACGACCAAGTCACGGACCGATCCCTACTTAAACAAGCCCCTGGACCCCCCCGGACTCAGTTGCGGGCACGGCACGCATGCAAGCATGACTTCCAACGTGTTCGTATTTGCTTGTCTGCAGGTCCCTTTTCTCGTCGCCGCCACGAATTCAAGAGCAATCGCCACACACTGCAAGCCGGAGCGTCAACCAAATCATCTGGATCTACTGCAGACGCAACTACTGGGCACGTGCGACGGCAATACGTATATCGGAAGCATCCACCAATCATCGACGACCAAGTCACGGACCGATCCCTACTTATACAAGCCCCTGGACCCCCCCAAACTCAGTTGCGGGCACGGCACGCATGCAAGCATGACTTCCAACGTGTTCGTATTTGCTTGTCTGCAGGTGAGACACGACACTTCCTCACTTAGAAGTAATCATTTGTCACTGATTGTCGTGCCGTGCCCCCGCACTCTAGCGCTGCTTGTATGTGATTGTTGGTCTATATGTCTCAAGCTTATCACAAGTGGTGATGTCGAGTTGAATCCGGGCCCTGGTTTGACTACAGATGAAAAACTTGAACAGATTATGCAAGCGTTGAAAGACCAGAGCAAGACATTAAGTGACATTAAACGTGATCAGAGAGGAGTTCAAAAAGAAGTGAAAGAAAATGGTGCCGCCATGAAACTTATTGAACACCGCTTAACTAAACTTGAGTCTTCTTTTTCTAAACTTGATGACACACAGCGGACGATATCTCGTCTGAATGAAACAGTCGCAGTGCTATCTAGAATAGTTGACGATATGGAAAATCTCCAGCGCCGCAATAACCTTGTCACCTTCGGTTTGCCTGAGCAAGACAATGAAACACAGGCAGATTTATCGAAACTGATGCAGGATAATATATTTTCTGTGATTGGTACTTCTCCCCGGAGCATTGAACGCATGCACCGTCTTGGAAAAAAGCAGTCAAAAGCACGACCAGTTATTTTCCGGCTGTATGATTTCAAGGAAAAACAGGAAATTATGAGCAACTGTCCCAAGTTGAAAGGCATGAATGTTTCGATAAGTGATGACTTCTCAAAGAGCGTGGTGCACAGGAGAAAGTGCCTATGGGAAAGCGCTAAAAATGAGAAATCGAGTGGGAAGCGAGTGCGCCTAGTTTATGACATGCTTTACGTGGACGGCAAGGCGTATTACTGGGACGATGATACTTCCACACGTAGGCCATGTCGGGAACCGCGTCGTCGTGACAAAAGTAGCAACATAGGCGGCACAGAAAAGCCCTACGAGAGGTGAAACAGCTCTAACAGCAGTCACGAGTGTCCCTGACAGACTAGTAGTTTTAAACGTCAATGCTCGGAGCATATGCAACAAATCTTCACTTTTGGAAGCTGTACTCTTGGAACATGAACCGGATATCGTAATTGTAACTGAAACTTGGTTAAATAAATCAATCGAAAGTGCTGATTTCCTTCCTCCGAACTATACGGCTTGTCGCAAAGACAGATGATCCAGAGGAGGCGGTGTTGCAATTGTTTATAAAACTTCAATGGTCTTCGTTGAAATTTCATCCCCTCCAGAACTGGAGTGTATTGTGGGTACCACAGAGATCGGTGGTCTGTATTTTGTAATTGTTGCAGTATATCGCCCCCCTGGCACCTCCGAAGAATACATGCTATTGCTGAATGATTTCTTACTTGAAAAGTTTGGCAACAGCACCTGTAAGATTATAATGGCCGGAGATTTTATATTTCCCAAATATTGACTGGGCATATTATCAGGAAGGTCAAAATAATCGGGCCGTGTCTCGTGTTCTTCTGAATCTGACTTTTTTTCCTTGACTTAACACAAATAGTAACTATGCCCACACGAACCCACGAATTGGGAGAATCACTACTTGATTTGGTGTTTCTAAGCAGATCTGTCACACAATCCAAGTACTGGTGTGAAGTCTTAGAAGGAATTTCTGACCACAAAATGGTGATCACGTATGTCACTACCACATATACCCGAGCAGAAAAGCATAAAACTTTGCTAGTCCCCGATTTCTCTAAAGCAGATGATGTTGCAGTATTGGACCATTTAGAAGAACGTTATGATGATTTCAGCCATTTTATTTCGCTAAATACTACGTCAGTAAATGATGCTTGGGAGAAGTTTAAAAGTGTGGTATTAAAATCAATAGCACTTTTTGTTCCCAAGCGCCCCAAAAAAGTTAACAGAAAAAACCCATGGATTACGCGGGGAATAATTCATAAAAAGCGCCTCCTGAAACGAATGAGGTCTAGAATATTCTCTACAAGAACACGTCATTGTATTCATTCCGCTTCACATGAACTTAAAATGGAAATTATTAAAGCGAAACATTGTTACATGAATAAAACACTTGCCAATTTTATTAAATCCTCTCCGGGAAAATTTTGGAGGTACATTTCAGGGCCCAAATCCGGCATTCAATTTCTCACAAGTGAAAATAAGACTATCACGAACAGCTCTGAAATGGCTTGCCTCTTCAATGAATATTTTGAATCGGTCTTCACATGGGATGATGGTTCTACACCCCTAACAGTACATTCCATTAGGCACTGTATATCTGAGCCAACTATTAGACAAGACGGCATTTTGAACCTGCTCCTTAAACTAGATGAGAAAAAATGTCCTGGCCCTGATCAAATTCGCAACGCTTTTTTAAAGAGGTACGCCGAGTGGTGCTCATGTTTCCTTTCGGATATCTATACTAAATCTCTAGAATCTGGCGACGTTCCGTGAGACTGGAGGCGGGCTAAGGTAGTACCGATTCACAAACAGGGTTCCAAACATGACGTCACTAATTACCGGCCAATCTCTTTGACAAGTACATGTTGCAAAACGCTAGAGCACATCCTTACTACCCACCTAACTATATTTGTGGAAGAGAACGACGTTTTGGGTAAAAACCAGCATGGCTTTCGCCGAGGGTACTCCACAGTCACTATCCTCACTGAAGTTACGCATGAAATCGGTCAATGTATTGATGGAAGGGGTCAAATAGATATGATCTTTATCGATTTCCGCAAAGCATTCGACAGAATATCCCATAGAAAGCTGCTTATGAAGCTGGCTCATTTCTTAGGTAATACCAAGCTATTCAAATGGATTGAGGCATATTTGTCACAAAGGGAACAATTTGTTTAATTAAATTCTGTTGGCAGTACCAATAAACCAGTTTGATCGGGTGTGCCGCAAGGATCTGTTATAGCCCTTTACTTTTTTCCATTTATATTAGTGATATGGGAGCAGGTTTTTCGCCGCAAATATCCATCAAGCATTACGCAGATGACACCATCATATATGCTAAAATATGCACTCCAAATGATCAACAGGAGCTTAGTAACCATTTAAAAAAGTCAGTCTCTGGTGTGATGAATGGCAAATGGAATTGAATACATCAAAAACTGTTTGTATGCGTTTGACGCGTAAAAAAGATCCTTTAATATTCCCCTACAGCATTAACGGAGCCGAATTAGCTGAGGTTAAGGAATATAAATACCTAGGAATTCATCTCACACATGACTTGAACTGGTCGGTACATGTCGACAACATCTGTAATAAGGCCATGTGCACACTTTGGTCGTTACGACGAAAACTTCACGACGCCACACCAGAGGTAAAAACAATGGCCTACAAAATGACTGTACTTCCTGTACTGACTTATGCAAGCCATGTTTGGGAGCCGTACACTCAACAGAACGCACTAAAATGTGAGCGCGTACAAAACAGGGCCTTGAGGTTTATTTTTAACACATACGCTAGAACCCAGTCCGTCACCGAACTTAGAAATAGAGCTGGCCTCATGACTGTCAAGCAAAAAATGCAGCTTAACAGGCTGACATTCTTTTTTCACGTATTAAGCGGAGACTATAAAGTAGACTTAGAAAAACACATCGCATTAGAGAGACGTGCTAACCCCAGAACAAAGCATCGAAAACATATTACACCACTTAAATATAGAACAGAATCCTTCAAAAATTCGTTCCTGGATCGAAGCATAGACGATTGGAACAACTTGCCACATAATATAGTAGAATGTACTGATTTACAATCTTTTGTAAAGGCTGTTACCAATTATTTGTAAACGGTTGAGAATACGTTTTATTGTTAGCTGTTTGTCGGTTGCAGTTGTTTGGGCGCGTTACTTTTTTGTTGACCCATATAGTGCTATAACTTACTCATTGTAACTCATGTTGTTTGTTGCTTCATATTTGTTTATATGCTGTGCCTTCCTAGCCTGATTGCTTTTTATTGAATTGTTTAAACATCTACTATGTCTAGTTTGGTGACAGCAATGTAACCGCAACTCCTGTTTTGGCTTGTGCTGACAGTATGAATAAATAAAAAAACATCCCTTGACCCATCATAGCCATGACAGACTTGATGGAAGCAATACATATGATTGGCACTCTGTACTCATGGTCACCATCAACAAAAGGAGCGAAAAATTTTCATATAACGCATCGGAATGAACGCAACCGTCGCATCCTGTCCATTTTGACGCTCAGTGTACGTTGGTAGGAGCGAGGCAATATGCTTGCTAGCCATCTCTTGTGCTAGGTGTATCAAACCTTCTGTGCAAGCATGAATACGCAGGCGAGGCAAGCAAGTAAAGCGTAATGAATGCGGATTCAAACACAAACAAAATGTAACGCCGAGGGTAGTGACAGCATTCCACTCGTCACATCATGTCCAAATGGGTAGATGTAAATTAACGTAAAAGCGCAAAAAATAGACAGGTCAACTTTATCACACTCTATGATGACAAGTACATCACAAACCTTGTAGTACAACATGCTTCAGGTAGCAAAGCATGTGACAACATTGCAACAACAGCATCACACAATTCGTTTTCACCACGGCATGTAAAACTTGCAGTTACATTTACGTGACCTTGCAAGAAAGTATGACTATCCCAGGTATGTCCGTTCCCTTGTCAGTGTTATGAGTCACTGACTAGAAGTATTCATTTCTCGGCAGCAATTGTAGTGCGATGCTAAACAACAGGTGAATCATAATTGTAGAAAGGAGAGTGCAATTGCCAGCTGTGATGAAACATGTTACATAAAACATGAATAATTGGCTCTACAATCTCACAGCACCCAGAAAGTGTCACGCGTGAAAGTTATTCTTGCAATGACTCCCTTGGAACGAAGACTAGAGGAAACCAATCACTGGCGTGGTGCAATGATGATGATCATTTTCATTTGTGAAACTATGCAACTTAAAGAGTGACTAGTTTGGTGCTCTGAAAAAAAGAGCACATTGTAGTTGTTGCACCTCAGCCTCACTGTGCCGAAATGAAAATATCACAGTGCAAACACTATGCGGTAACGCTTCATAATGAGTGCAGTAAGCTACAACACAGCGAAGCAATATAAATATCGCAGTACAAAACCCATACACAGAAATCGACAACTATTTCTAACGATTCCAGTGTGAATGACAAGGCGCCTTCGAAATGTGTAAATAAAAAAAGCACGCTGGCATTGCAGCTGGATAAGCATAAATAGAAAGAGGCAAATACCACAGAACAAAAATGGGTGCACGCATTGCACCTCTCAACCAAAAAATCCTCCTCTATTACTCAAAGGAAACTCAAACAATAAATAAACAAAACAAACGGAACTGGTGAAACAAATGAATAAAATGATAAATTAATTTCTCTCTTGCTGCAGGTGCGCAGCGATGTCCTGCGCTATGGCGCGCATCTGCTCCAGGATCCCCTCCTGGGCTGCTGCCGTCCGCTCTGCCGCGACAGCGAGGCGGGTTGTGGAGGCCTCGATTCTGCGCAGCACCTGGAATGAATAATCATGGTGGAACTGTTCGCATCAGTTGCTGATTACTCACAACCAGCTCACGGCTGCAAGCTGCTGTTGTGAAGAATTGCAACGTGCACAACGATTCCCTCTCTGCTGAAGAGCCACTGGCCTGATGGCATCCTTTGGCAGTGTTAAGCGTCGCGTACAAGCTATACCCTCTTCGTTTGGACAGACAAAGACCTGCTGGAACTACTCTTCCGTCATCTATTCTAGTGCATCTCTCACCACCAAACAGCCCTTTTCAGGGCTAACCAACCTTTCGTCCGGCGGCTGATCGTTGGCAAGACACGTTACCGAGCCCTCTATATACAACGCATATTTCTTGTTTACATCCCAAGCTGATTTGTTTTTCAGATTCATGATTTACTTATAACAAAGCATAAAGAATATTTATGTCCTTCATGTAAAATGACACCAAAGGGCCTACCAACCTGCAGCACCTCGTCGCCCTGTTCGAGGCTGCGGGCGTACTGCGACGACATCGTCGTCAAGGTATCCACCCGTCGCGGTCGCTGTCGACGTGGTGGCCGAACTGGGCGCTGCAACACTGAAAGCATACAGCATTTTCTACAGTTGCACTGCATTTTATGGTATGAATAAAAGTGGCTATGGCCATGTTATGGCTTATTGGGCTAGTTCAATAAAATACAAGAGCTCATTTTATATAACAGCTTGAGGATCAATAACTTACCAGGTGCAGCGGCCACCCTTTCGGTAGGCGACGCGCCGCGCGGTGTATCCTCTGCCGCTGTAGAGTAAACACATTAAATGTTTACGAACTGCACACACACTTGGCGATAATTAAAACACTCATTCCTCTGATGCTTACGTGTCGCTGTGCTCACGCCCGCAGCCTCGTCTTGGACGACGACTTCCATGGCGGAGGTGGGGACGTCAGCCTGCTGGAAAGTGTCATAAGCGTGGCTATTCGTTACAATGCCTATGTTGCAAGTTTTTGTACTAATTTGCGAAAATATTGTGCAATTATTGAGTGCTTAATGATCCCATGTGTTACCGTCCTCGTGCACTTCCGTGAAGGCATTTTAATTCTGTGTTAATCACTTAACCTCCCTTTTCCCGAAAGCGCAGCCAACTGAGATTCTAGTTGATTAACCTACCTGCTTTTCCATTCTCTCCTACGCTATTTTCCTGTTCACCAACGGTGTCGCGTTCCGCTAAAGGTACCACTTACAGATAATGGCAAACTCTAAATCGGCACCGTTCAGGAACCCATGATATTACGGCGGCAGTGTGCTTACCTCTTGGTAGGGGAGGTCGGTCACGCCGTGGAGGCGGACCGTCCCGGTCAGCTGCAGGACTCGGCCATGAAAACCATGTAGCCGCCCCCCTCCTGTGCTTCTGAAAATACACGCCAATGTCGAAGGACAAATCGCCCAGGCCATTGGAAGGTCACTCACCTTTGTTCTTGGGTAATTGCGGCAGCGTTGCGGCGGGCCTCAAACACTTGCTTACGCCACCACTCTTGCCACTGCTCGGTGGTTTTCGCGACGGGGCCTTGCGTGTTCAGAGCGTCGGCTAGCTGCTGCCACAGCCGTCGGCGGTCGCCAGCAGTGAAGCGCGGCCCCAGCTCGCTGGATCTTATAGCCAGCTGGGGATGCTATTGCATGAAGGCGACCACCGTCTCCTTCTGTGCCTCCGACACGCGCGGCCCCTTCGCCGGTGCTTCCACGTTTAGCGCCATGGCTTCAACTGAACGACTGAACCAACCGCTTCGAAATTCGCGCCCTGTGTTTGAAACGGGGTGGTAGCTAGCGCCATCACTAAACGTTTCGCAACACTGCGACACCACCTAGCGCCATATGAAGACATTAACCGCAATATTTTGTTTCAGTCGTTTTGCCTTCCAAATTGAATCTTTGAAAAGCAACACCAACACATTTTGCTACTCACTCATAATAGCAAAATATTTCTCAACATGTTGCAAACGCTTCTCAATATATTATACGGTCCCCAAGCAGACGTCAAAAGCGTGACGCAGGCTTCCACTTCGCTCATTGGCTGTTTGCTTCCTCTCGTTCTCGCGAACACTGCGGACCGCCTATTTCGTGACGTTTAGAAAGGAGGCGGTCCGTTCTATTTTGGAACGCGTACAAGATCGCACCCATATATTCAACTTTCGTTTCGGCACATTTAGGCTCCACCTGCTGCGCATTGTTGCCTGACTTTCAACTGTATGCTCACTGTTGCCAAACTTTCGTGTTGTATTGTCATCTGCTACAAACCCTTTTCTGTCTACCTAATTACTCTACTATACCTACATTTTGCCCAGGGACGTATATTTCCAAATATTGTTTAGGCGCATTAAGGCTGCATCAACTCCTAATTGTTACCTGAGTTTCAACTGTATGCACACTGTTGACAAACTTTCGCGTTGTATTGTCATTTGCTTCAAACCCGTTTCTACCTAATTACTATACTACACCTACATTTTGCCCAGAGACATATATTTTCAAATCTCACTTAACTGTATGCAACACTGTTGCCAAACTTTGCTGTGGTACTGTCATCCATTGTGAACCCGTTTCTGTCTACCTAATTACTATAGTATACCTACTCTTTGCCCAGGCTATATATATTCAAATTTTGTTTAGGCACATTAACGCTCCATCCACTCCTAATTCTTGCCTGACTTTCAACTGTATGCGACACTGTTGCCAAACTTTCCTGTGGTACTATCAGCTGCTATGTACCTGTTTCGGCCTACGTGATTATTATACTACAGCGTCATTTATCCCAGAGACATATTTTCAGCTTTCCTTTAGAGCATTAAGGCTCCATCCACTCCTAATTGTTGCATGACTTTCAAATATATGCAACAATGTTGCCAAACTTTCCTACGGTACTGTCATCCGCTATGAACCCGTTTCTGTCTATTTTATTACTATAGTACACCTTCATTTTGCCCCGAGACAAATATTTTCAGCTTTCGTTTCGCGCATTAAAGCTCCATGCACACCTTATTGTTGTCTGGCTTCCAGCTGCATGCAAAACTCTTGCCAAGCCTTCCTGTGGTATTGTCATCTGCTGTGAACCCGTTTCTGTAAACCTAATTGTTATACTACACCTACATTTTGCCCAGGGACATGTATTTCCAACTTTCGTTTGGCAAAATTTAGGCTCCACTTACTAGACATCGTTGACTGACTTTCAACTGTATGGAACACTGTTGCCAAACTTTCCTGTGGTACTATCATCCGCTATAAACCCGTTTCTGTCTACGTAATTACTGTGCTACACCTTCATTTGTCCCAGAGAAATATTTTCAGCTTTCGTTTAGCGCATTAAGGCTCCTTCCATTCCTAACTGTTGCCTGACTT
Source organism: Dermacentor andersoni (assembly GCF_023375885.2). Lineage (NCBI taxonomy): Eukaryota > Metazoa > Arthropoda > Arachnida > Ixodida > Ixodidae > Dermacentor > Dermacentor andersoni. The sequence continues at coordinate 326,976,157 of NC_092814.1, forward strand.
TCAACAGTATGTAACAATGTTGCCAAACTTTCCTGTGGTACGGTCATCCGCTACGAATCCGTTCTGTCTTCCTAATTAATGTTGTACGCCTACATTATGCCCGAGGACAGATATTTTCAACTTTCGGTTGGGGACATTTAGGCTCCACCTGCTGCGCATTGTTGTCTGACTTTCAACTGTATGCACACTGTTGCCAAACTTTCGTGTTGCATTGTCATCTCCTACAAACTTGTTTCTGTCTACTTGATTACTATACTATACCTAGATTTTACCCAGGGAGACATCTTCAACTACCGGTTAGGTGCATTGAGGCTCTATCCACTGCTATATGTTGCCTGACTTTCAACTGTATGCAACACTGTTGCCAAACTTTCCTGTGGTACTGTCATCTCCTACGAATCCGCTTCTGTCTTCCTAATCAATGTACTACACCTTCATTTTCCTCAGAGACATATTTTCAGCTTTCGTTTAGCGCATTAAGACTCAATCCACTCCTAATTGTTGCCTGAGTTTCAACTGTATGCAAAAGGTTGCCAAACTTTCCTGTGGTACAGCTATGCGCTATGAACCCGTTCTCTCTACTTGATTACTATAGTATACCTTCATTTTGCCCAGAGACATATATTTTCTGCTTTCATTTAGGGACATTACAGCTCTACGACTCCTAATGGTTGCCTTATTTTCACTTGTATGCAACACTGTTGGCACACTTTCCTGTGTTGTGTCATCTGCAAAGAACCCGTTTCTGTCTCGCTAATTAGTATACTGCACCTATATTTTGCGCATGGACATATATTTGCAAATTTCATATGGGCGCATCAACACTTCATCTACTACTAATTGTTGCCTGACTTTCACCTGTATCCAACAGTGTTGCCAAACTTTGCTGTGGTAGTGTGATCTGCTATGGACCTGTTTCTATGTGCCTAGTTATACTATACTGCACCTACATTTTACCGAGGGGCATATATTTTCTACTTTCGCGTTTATTCGAGGTACATTTTGCGTCGAAGCCATTAACTTGAAAGTCTAGGAATGAAGCCGTTATCAGCTTCGATACGCCGACAAAATCGCGCCGCTTTATGCATTTCCGAAGAGTTGAATCGTTATTTTGACGACAGTTGCCGTGGTAACCTGGTGGCTCTAGCGCTTGGGCCCCATCTGTCGCATTGCGACAGATATGCAAGCACGCTTGTGTCACTCTTTGGGTGCGCATTAATTAATCCCAGCTGGTCACAATTAATCCGGAGCTCCCCATTACTTTTTCCGTCGTAAAGCACAGCAGTTTCGGGATGCTAAGTCCCATAATAATAATTCTTTAACCACGCCTTGAGTTTTTCTTCCCTTCGTTTTTTTTAACATCGACGGCAATGCAGGTATGGCCACGGTAGCTAATCGCAACGTTACATGCACCCGTCAGGTAAATAGGTGAAAACAATCTAGCGTGTGCAAAGCAGTGAAGCTGCTGAAATTGCCATACAGTTACTGTAGGCTCTCGAACGAAGATAGTGACGCGCCTTGCTGCTTCAAAATAAACACTAAATCAATAACTACAACGGAGCAGCATAAAAGGCACGGTTCGAGAGCATTTTTCGCGTACTCACAAAAGCTATATCTGTCAGTCTTACGGACGAGGCATCCCTGTTGCGGCCAGCGGAAGTGGATAGTGTTCGTTGATACAACAAACTTAGACGTGCCGGCAAAATACCGCCCGCTTGTGTGTCCGTTTATTTGGTGTCTTTATAGTTTATTATGAACAGCTACCATCTAGCTCAACAAGAAGTACTTTTACGCTTATTCGATGTCTCAGAATAGTGGAGCCGTATTGCCGTTATGCCGTCGAAAGCAGCGCAACTTTGAAGCAAGTGCAGTTACCTATATTTGCAGGTGTGCATACTGGCGGCGGATCATATTTGACTGAACCTTGTCAACGAGGTTGAAAGTTTCTCAGACAAATTCAAGTTCCCGGTTAAACAGCGACTGCAGCGAATAATCCTCACCATAGCGAATAATGATAAATCATTGAAGAACAACATTCGCCTGGCGAAGCAGTGTTTGTTTTAGCGCAGCTCGCATGCTCGGTTATCTTACCCCTTTTAGCCTTTCCGCCGCACATGACAGCTGTTGAAAGCGGTAGTCGCGTACTGCTACTTATTTAAATGCATCTTTACTATCACCAACCACATAAGCATTGGAAACAGTTACACGAACTATATGTGTACCACACACGATCGCCGACGGTGACCAATCGACATAAAACGGCAGCCTCGGAAGCACAAATCTATGTACAAATAGGTGTGCGAATGCTGAGTGGCAGCGTAACGATGTGGTGTAGTGGTTACAGTGTTCGGTTGTCACGCGGATTACCCGGGTTTGATGTCCAGAGTGTCCATGCTTGTATAATATGTGTTTTGATGTTCGTGTGATTAGTGTTACCAATTTACGAATAATCTTGAGCCGCATAATATTTGAGCCGCTAAGTAAGCCAGAAAGATTTGATCTGAAACACCGCATAAAGATTTGGCGTTATGCGTTAGATTTTCCAAGCGGCCCTTCTCTGCAACGAATGGGGCCGTTTAAATACGGGCCGCGTATGCAAGAGCCGCATAAAATAGGGCGCATAAGCGGTATGCCACTTTAAGTGAGCCATTTATAAGTGTCGAAATTTTGATATACTTTCGGCGTTATGTGCGTTGTTTTAAGCCGCTGTAAGATTGCACAGGTCAATACGCTGGAGGGCTGTTGGAAAGCCTGTACCCTGGTTGTTACGAGGCTCTTAAAACTATATCCCTGCGTCTATATACGTCCATCTGCAGGTTCAAAAACGTGAATTAACGGCGTTACACGCGCGCGCCCGTAGTGTAATTACCATAACTTCGTATTTACACCTTCTTAAGAGTACCGGATAGGCGGCCTTTGTGCACGTGTCGTAGCTCACGTGTTTACATTGCTTATCTGATATCAAGAGAAGGAACGTGTTTGGTTACCCTCTTTGAGCAAAGGGATGGCAATGCGCATTTCCGAATTTTGGCTATCACCATGCGCAATTTGAAACCCCACGAGAATCTGAGCGTGTCGGATAGGGCAATATCGTGGACCTGCCTGGATCCAGCTGCACCACGTCTTGTTTGCGGTCCACTTCCTGGACATGCGCCATTTCACTCGGCATTTTTTTTCTGACCCCGAGTAAAGAAAAAAGAAAAGAAACAGAAAGCTTTACCATGAGCCGCTCATCGGCTCGAGTCACACGCTCCATAATCCTCCTCAATCCGAGCCATCAAGCGTGACAGCAGAAAATAAGACAGAGTGGTATACAAAAGCAAAACTCAATCCTGTCGAGCCATTTTCTCGCAGTTTAGGTCCTGTGCTCCCAAGTCGACGATTGGGAGGTGGGCTCGACGTCAGATTCGCAATAGCGCGTGGAGGCACCTATATACGATGGCCATCTTTCCGCTGGCGGTCATTCCCGGCGGTACAGGGCACAAAACAGGGAGCGCACAAATGGGACGATTGCGGAGAAGTGGGTGCGACACCTTATGGGAAAGCCGAATAACAAAACGAAAAAAATACCCATAAATAGTATGTGGCTTGCGTGCTTGCCAGCAGTGAACAAAAGGGGGCAACGAAAGACCGCCATAAAAAAAGTTCTGTTCCTTCTTTCTCGCCAGGCTTTCTTAAGGCAGATAAAAAACGCAGACATATGAAAAGCAAATGCAGGTTGGCATAAATGTGCGCAAACATACGCAGTCGAAGCAACACGTCGTCCCTTATACTATTATGACCGCAGCGTATCTGTGCCTCAAAGATGTGGACTGGGATTTTATCCAACAGGCGCTTTCTCAGCCGGGCCCTGCCCTTCCTGCTTTGTGAGGCCTTTCATTGTTGGATTTCCGGAACCGAAACCGGCCATTTTATTGCTCAAGCGCCTGGTTGTTGCTCTGGCTAAGCCATGAAAAAGCGCACTGAATGTCCATTTTGTGTTTGCCCGTCCAAGTATTACAGTTCACCTTTCTATGATAAGCTTATAGGAGAGCTGGAAACTCGGAGGCAACAAAATAAAAGAAGGAATAAACCCTGCATTGAGTGCCGATTCGAGCAGAAAGGCCCTACACAAGGCACGACCAAGAACACATCTGCTATATGTCCGTCATTTTCGGTTGGCACGAAATCCCTTCCATGTAGAGAAATCACGTTTTCTTGACTTCAAACGCAATATTACGCCGCGTATTTGGATACAAGAGTATTCCACAAAGACGCGCGAGCCACATAATTCAAGGGCACAATATAGGTTCGGTATATTCATTACGCATCCAGGATGTTCTGCTATTGCTCGTGCGACACACCTATTCTTATTCTACTATTTCTGCCGTTAAGCGCTTTCTTGTTAGTGGTCTGCTGCTGTCGCAAGGAGGGCTCTTCGGTCTCTCAGAGGTCAGTCAAAAATGGTCGTTGTTATACCACCGTCGTCATTGTGCCACCGTCGGCATTCTTGTCAATGTGACGTTGTTATGTGTCCTCTTTTCGCGGTTGCTTTCAGTTGGAGGTGTGTGCAGATGTTTACAGGTGTATGCACATAATCGAGGGCTTTCTGGGAGTTGGTGAAGTATAGCTGGCTGTCTCAGTACACAAATTCTGAGCCGGAGGTAACGCTGAAGTCTGCAGGTTGTTTTTTATTGCGACAGCAATTTTATGGACACCCTTAGCACATTTCTACCGTCACCGCCACGGTGATGTCCTATATAAAGTTCAAGGATGATAACATCGTCGCCCCTCGCCGAATGCTGTATGTGCGAGCAAAAGCGTGCGAGGGTGAGCTTACAATGGCGGCTCAATCTCGCGCCCACAAGTGAGAAAATCGAGGAGGAAGCGCACAGTCTTTCGTCGCACGCAAGGCATCGGAGGGAGGGGAGGTAGAGGGGCGGCGTTCTACTCCGGCGGCTGCTGCGTATAGTGGGGCCGCGCGGGCCCTATTGTGAAAGCGATTGGCGATTGGGACACATAGCTTCGTGTGTGCTGTGTTTTCGCCGCTTAGTTATCGTTGAAGCGAGATGCAGCACAAAGGTCAATTCGCTCGCTGCTGCTGCCGCGCTTCCTCGCTCCAGCGTTTTGACAACGAGTGTCAGCGGTGATCAAGTAAGAGGTGCCCATGTTTGTTTGTGCTCGCCTGACCCCATGCTTGTTAATTTAGGAAGCGAATTTTTACAAGCTTATACGCACTACAGAGCTACTAGCCTTACTTCGTATAGCTGTCTACTACTTTGCTGTTGCAAATAGTAAACAGCTATACGAAGTAAGCTGTCTACTATTTATGTCTACCAGCGGCTTTAACTCAAGTGCTGTCCGTACACGTATCTATACCTTCTCTCTCTTCCCTGTCTCCCATCCCCCAGCGTAGGGTAGCCAACCAGACTATTGACTGGTTAACATCCCTGCCTTCCTGTACTCATCTCTCTCTCTCTGCTGTTGCAATCGATGCTTCGCCTCGGGCGAAATTTCGACTTTTTTTGTTAAATAATATGATAAATGGTATGAGCAACAGCCCCCGTGAAGTACGCCTGATGCTAAACAATATTATCCATAAAAAATCAGTCATCTGCACTCTGTATTGACAGGAATGTTAGTAATCTTGCGCCTAAAAACAAAGTATGCGCCTAATTGAAGTGTGATTTGTGGAACATGCGTGTTACAGACTTTGCGTGGAATGATTAAAACAGTGTTAAGGCACAATAAGAGAGGCCTGGCATCGCATCATACGATTATTCTAAATCTGCGTATTTCGTGGACAAAAAAAAAAAAAAACTGGAACGGCTGCTAAGCCCGAAGGCGCGGGGTCGAATCCCGGCCACGACGGCGGCATTTCGATGGGGGCGAAATGCAAAAACGCCCTTGTACCGTGCATTGGGTGCTCTTTCATGAATCCCATGTGGTCGAAATTAATCCGGAGTCTACCACTACGGTGTGCCTCATAATGATTATTGTGGTTTTGGCGTGTAAAGCTTAACAAAAGATCATGAAATGAAAACCACCGATCAGCTTGCATACCTTCGCTCAGTCTTTGAGCGCGTGTACGTCTTGCGCGAAAAGGTTCGCGTACTCTTGCACCACGCACACACGTTCAGCGACTCTTTGTGTGCGATCTACATGACTGCATTGGTGCGCCCAGAGCGCGTTCGTCAAATTTCGACAACGCCAAGGGACGGCGGCTCAATATGAGTCAGGCAAGAAAAGAAAAACATAATGCGAATCTAAATGTTATTGCACTGTGAGAGGACAGCGCGTGTCGTGCTCCGCTTTTTACACCTTGTACGTAAAATTTTGAAGTTTAGCACGCGATTGTGATGCACATGACCGTTTAGAGTTGTCCGTGTATGTCATTGTTCGGGCGAAGACGGTTTTTTTCTTTACACACCGGCAATGCCTCGCTGTCCTGTCTTTTCAGCGATTGAGTTCTTTGTGTGGAGCCATTAGTGGCATGCAGGGAAGAAGCCTGCGCGTCAACGAAGCACGTTACTGAATAGTCAGTGGAAAAAGCGACATGCGTGGCCATTCCTAGGAAATAAAAAAAAACTATTAAAAGTGACTGGTGCTCAGAGACAGCGAACGCGTTCGCCGGTCTAGACGCATTGTTGTGCACTGTATATTTCCCCTTTCCTTCGTGCACCCTGTCGGGGACCTGCTCCTACTTATCAGGGCGCCTGAGGGAGCAAGTTGGCTTTGTGCTGGCTCTGGCCACCTCAGTCCTGAAGCATGCGAACTGAAAACGTTATGCATTCATTTGCTTGTGGCACTATGTGCTTGCAGGGTTACCGCATGCCGTACTGAGTGAGTTTGGAGTACCGAAAAGCACATCAGCAGGAATTTTTCTGTTTCTTTTTTTTTTTCTGGCGATGCATATACGCTATATTCTGAGAGTAAGTTTCCTACTTTGAAGCCGCATAGTGTTCGCACGGTTGATTTAATGAGCTACGGCGCACTTATCAGAAATTCCGTGGCGATTTAGCGGCAATTGCAAAAGAAATGCGTTAGCGGTAGATCCACGATTTGAACGGCGTTCACCAAATAGCAGTGTTCTTCATGAGCTCACTCGAGGCGCGTCCACACACACACACACGCACACACACACGCACACACACACGCACGCACGCACGCACGCACGCACGCACGCACGCACACACACACACACACACACACAGGGTGTTTCAGCTAACACTTTCAAAAATCTTTAAAAGTTGCCTGTGGCAGATATCACAATTCTAGTTCATGAGCTATTCTACTCCAAGCGGCGGACAATACTTGCACAAAAAACTGGGATGCAAAATCGACTAATTAATAAAAAAATCACCAATTAAGGTTTTAGATAATTACATTATAGCCCATATCTTAATTTCCAAACTATAGCCGCGGAGTTCGCAAGGCGGATCCACTTGGAACGAATTTTCAAGATGACACCTGTTTCGAGACATAAATTCCCGAACTTTACGGAGAAATGCATTGGCGTTACAGTTAATTTGTTACCAAAACGTCGTTTCATGCTCTGAAGCACACAAGTAACTGGGACGCCAATTTCGCATATGAATTTTTGTGCAAGTTGTGTCCGCCGCTTCGAGTAGACCGGCGTATAAACTAGAATTGAGCTTTCTGCCACTGGCAACCTTTAAATAAATTTTAAGGTGTTCGCTGAGACACCCTGTACAGTAGGGAACTCTCGTTAAGACTAACTCGGTTAAACAGAATTATCGCCTATAACGAACGACATAAGAATGTTTGTTTGGTTTTCCAAGATGGCATGCTCCCCCGTCCCCTCCTTTGCGCACGCGAGATTGAGCCGCCATCGTCGGCTCACCATCGTAAGCTGTCACTCGCACACACAGCGTACGGCGTGCGAGGACGATGTTAACGCGAGACGAACCCGGTACGTCCGTATCGCAAACAAAACCTGTAGCAACTGCAAGAGGAGGTCACCTCAGCACCCCTCAGCCTACCTTGCTGATGCTTCGCCTCGTTACTCCTTCTCCACTTCGCTCAGCGTCACCTACACTTTCCTCTAGGTTGAGTTTGCCGCTCGCTCACCGCGCTTGTTCATACTTTCAAAAGCTTGGAGCCTGCGCCGATGACCTGGAAGGTGGCATTTGCCTGTTTCAACTCCCTAGTGAACTTTTCCCAGCAGCACAAAGGCACAGAAGGATTTTTAAGGTAATTAGATGAGATGACATCGTTTGTGGCTGCTCGCCGATTTTCACAAGCGCCAAACATCCATCACAAACTGACTGAAACCAAGCAAGTTCCACTTGAAAACATTTTTCTATTAAGTTCACCTAAATAAATGCTTTTTATGTCGTTCTTCCCTCGCTTTTAGTGTACTTCATTTACCGTTTCGAAGTAAGATTTTTGGATGCATCTGGTCATGTTGCTAATTTTTCATGGACCCTTCGAGTTCGTCTTAAAGGCAGTCTACTGTATGTATGTATGTATGTATGTATGTATATATATATATATATATATATATATATATCTTTTCGGGATATGCCTAAATAATGAGAAATCACAGGTAAAATCTATTCCGCACCTGCGCTTCTCCAGACATCCGAACACGCTAGGCTACCCTCTTGAAAAATTTACGACCCCTATTTTGAAATTAAAATTCTCCACACACTACGAGAGGGTAGCTAGTAAGACATTTCTAATAAACAAGTTCAACACACTTTCTAGCAGAATTAGTGAAAGCATAGGTAGGCTGACGTGTATGCCCAACTAGCAAGAGACGTGTTTCCAAGATGAGCGACATGTCTGGTGCACCACTGAATATTTTTTGTTTATATTTTATTGCATTCGATAACGCTTCTATATGGTATATATTATACGGCACGTTCATGAAGCTGTTTGTATACTTCTACATTATTTATTAGGGGTTCTTCTCGCCCTTATGTTGATGTTTATTACTTCACTTTCTCGTGCAATTGTTCGTTGATTTTAATTTTAGTTTTAATACACGTAAATACTTTGCATAAGAAACAGCTTGACCGCAATCACAATAGATATCACCTGTACAAAGGATACAATGGAATGCAGTTCATTAAGTCAGAGGTTAGTGGAGGTCACAGTACGGGCGTGATATAACCAAGTGGCGGTGTACTGGCTGTCTTTGAGATCTCACAAAAGTTGCAGTAAGTTGGAACAAAGAAGAAGAGAAACGCTCTTCTGGCAGCTGCAACTGTTCTGTTGCTCTATGCTAACAAGTGAACCCTCTCCCCTGCAGTCCACTGGTGGCATCTTCCCATCTTATATTTCTCAGGCGCCTTCCTTGCGCACGCTGCTGAATGTATGCATGTTTGTGTTCATAGGCTACCTCCGCTTTGTTTGTTTGACTTGAGTGAATGATCGCGCATTGGTATTCACGACGCGATACGTTCTTGTTTTTCTTTTAAATATGCTTGATTTATTTGCTTTGCTACGTGCACCTGCACTTCTTTCAATTTATTGAACAGCGGATCCGAAATACTTCCGCCGTATATATATTTCCCAACTATCACATTCCTAATGGCTACACTCCAAAAATTTTAACACCCTTAAGAGTGTAAATGACTTCTCCCGTGGGTGACACCCTTTTGGGTGTATTGCTACACCCTAAGCAGAGAGGTGTGAATTAAGACCCCACCAAAGAAAACGTGTTAATATGACGTCACCTTGCCTATGGGTGTAAAACAAACAACACCCTTCCTATATGGGGTGTAACACAGACACCACCCTTTCAATAAGGGTGTAGCACGGACAACACCCTTTCAAAAGGGTGTTATCCCTGCAAGTATTTTAGCGTCCACTACAGCCATGTAGTTAATGAGCAGACTAGCTGTTGTGAATGCTCCCTAGCCTTAGCTATGATAGTACCTTGTTCAGTATGGGCCAGTGTGTGAGGAGTCATCATATCACGCTTCTGGTCTCTCATGTGGTAGCATATACAACATGTGACCCTTCCAGGAAAAAATTTGAAGTTTCACGATTGCAGCAATGGACACACCCTATGCTTTTCGTCATCTTCCTCTGCAGTGATAGTACACTGCTGGCAGGATGCAGAGCGCAATAACAACACACGCTGCACTAAGGACAGGATCTCCCGCACCTTGGTGCACCAGTACTTATCACTCCATGGAAACAGCACACAACCTAAAGCATGATGTTACATGCATTTCTGAAATAATTAAAAACCTCCACTTTTCTTGGTCAAACATTTTCGCTACAACACCAGCTTGACCAGGAGGGAAAGCCACCACAGCTCGTTGTACCTCATGTTGAATGCAATAGAGCGCAAGCAATGCATGGATTGGCGATGGTAACCAGTGCAGTACTACATAAGCATACTTTTACCTGTCAAGCAGTTTTTTGCCGTTTTAAGCAGATATTTGATACCTCTATTCAGCAAAGTTGTCATTTACCTCCACGGGATGCTTCTACTAGTACCTTCACATATATAATAACCCAAAGGTAGCACTGAAAGCCAAAGAACAAAGTGCAAGAAAGCGCTTCCACTTAGAATAATGTTTCAGCATTTACAAACAAAACTGCATGTGTAGCTGTGCTTGCTGTTTAATATATAAGCATGCACTATTTCCTGAAATTTATGTATGCTCCATTTACTGCCAGTGACCTCCTTATACCCAATATTTAATTTATTTTTCACCATGTGCTTACACTAAATATCCCACAGGTATTGTAAGTTAAAGGGCCCCTGAAACGGTTCGGACAAACTTTGTAGACGCGTAGGGTACAGCTTAAGTAGAACATTCACACCACAATTTAAGTGAAGCGTTACGTTTTAATGGAGCTTCAAGCGATTAGAAGTTACCCTCCTCCCTAGTCATGCTTTTCCTCCTCAACTCGTTCGCCGAGCGATCGGGGCTAAGCTCCGCCTTCACTGGTTTCGCGTCACGATGCGACGTCACATCGTCCACTTCTGGTTGTTTTGGAGCCCGCCCCCGCCCGCGTGAAACCTCTCCGCTAGCCGCTTGGCCGTCGACCCCAAGCGAGAGCTATCGAAGCAGCGTGCGTTGCGAGCATTCTGTCGTAGCGCCGAACGTGTCTGGTATTCCGGTAACCACAGGCAAGCTGGTCATTTCGGCAAATGACTGGAGGCATAAACTCAAGCTGATGAAGGAACTTTAGCGTAGACGTACGTGCGGCCTGATCGGTCCAGCCACTTGGCGCAGCGCTTAACCAGCCAAACAAAGCGCTAATATTGCTCTAACCAAGTGTAAAACATTTTAAACATTTATAAAAACAAAGTGTTGATGATTACACTCCTGCGAAAAATACACACAGCAGCCAAAGAAGAATACACTTCGTTACTGCTACTGTGTATGGTTGAGCTATATGCCACCAGGTGGCTGCACCGTGCAGACCATTCGCATTTGCGATTCTGCTCATCCCATGGCTCATCCCGTTACGGCACAGTCAAGCGGCCAGACCCTGTCCCCTTTGCGCTTGCATTTGCCCTAATACCGGACTCGCGAAACGCTATTCCGTTAGTAATTTTCCGGTGTAAAGTGACGGCCACAAACGCGCAAACCCTGGCGCCGATCGGATAGCGGCAGTCCGATGCGCAGCAGCCAGCTCGCTCGTATGCTGCCTTGCAGGGGGACACGATGTCGCAGCTTGACATATTGCCAGTCGCTACGTTTGCAGTCCACAAAGCAACAAAGTCGAATCATAGTGCTCGCGAAAAGACTGAGACCGACTCTGACCGCGGAGCTCTCGTCAAAATGGAGTACGTTGTAACACAAGCAGACGACACTTTCTGTGTGCCGGAAGTGCTTAATTGTATTGAAAAATCGTTCTTGTGTATTCTCTTTATGTTACTTTCTGTTTATAAAAACAAATGAACTAACATTCCAACTATTACCAAGATCATTTGTTTACCATAAAGTTGGAAAAATTATTGATCACGCGCCCTGGTCAGCCAATCGGATAGCTCGCCCCACTGACGTCATATGGGTGATTTTCGTCATATGGGTAGGGGCGGCTTAAAATTCCGCCGAGCAGCGTGCTCCGATCGGCAGCGATGTGCATTTTTAAAACCTTATAATAAATTACACGCTTTACGCGGAGCACTTAGATGTGTCAATTAATGATCAGAAGGATCTACTCTAACGACTCAGTACGTTTGTAGAAAATCGTCAAAATCGTTTCAGGGTCCCTTTAAGCTACCAGTATAACAATCAGCTAGTCTAAGGTTACCTAATTGAACAAAATCATCGTAAAATTTGTGACGAAATGTCAGTATTTATTATTTCATTAAAGAGAAATGGTTACATAATAATGCTTGCTCATTTTAAGAGTAAAAAGGAAGATAAGGTGTAAAACCATACCAATACAAAGACATAAGTACTGAACAATGGCACAGGCTTGTTCAATTAAATTTTAAACAGAATTTTTTTTTTAAATAACCTCACTACGAACTATCACGTTCTCATTCGAAAAGCACCGCATTTATCATAAAGTACGAAAATAACCGGCCACATAAGAAAGAAGTTTGAGTGTGTCTATGTGAAAAAAAGGATAGAAAGTTGGGCGAGTTGGTACGGTAACATGGTCTTGGATTGTAGCGCAAAGTGACATGGACACAGACTAGAAGCAGACAGGACGAGCGCTAACTCTCAACTAAATTTTTACTGAAACGAAGAACACACACACACACACACACACACACACATATATATATATATATATATATATATATATATATATATATATATATATATATATATATATATATGTAGGTGAATGCAAAAAACCGCAGCATAACATGACAAGGTATGAAGACATGAGTTAAACATATCAGGAAGTCAAAAAAGGAAACAGCGAAAGGACACTACTTCAGATTAACACACGTGTTGTGAAGATACTGAAATTCGCATTTCAACAGAGAGAAAGCTGCATGGCTAACGCAAGCCTCTCCTAATCTTTCATGTAGAATGCCTCGATTATTTCCTGTGTGGTTTGGCATTTGTGTCTTGAAAGAATTTGTGTATCTTCAAACAAAGGTTTACAACCGCTATTGAAACAATGTGACGCTAGATGTGAAGCACTAGGGTTGTGTGAATGTTTGTGTTCTTTTAGTCTTATATTAAAGGGAAGCTGAAACGGTTTTCAATTTCCATGAATTCCTAGGGTTGGGAAGAACCGAGCTATTAATTTACGGTTCTGAAATTTTTCTTTGTATTGTCAATATAAGGGGCAGAAATCACCTTCTAAATCCCCCACGCGGACACGCCCTCGTCGCTTCCCAGAGCGCCGGGTGAGGAGGCAGCCGGAGGAGAGAACCGGCGAGAGTGACGTCATTCCCGGGGACCGTACTGCCGGACCGGCGTGCTAGCATGTTTCTTTCCGTCCTGCGCTTTACTAAACGACGCTACGAGAGATCTGCCACCGCTCACGTAGTTTTCTTTTGCGATTTTCGTGAACTGTGCTTCGTTTCTGTGCTGCGTGAGTGCCTACAGCCGAGGGCGCCCAACATGCCCTCGTTCTGAGCAGCATTCGGCTGTGCGAACACTGGTGGGCAAGACGATGTGGTGTTTCACATGTTCCCGAAGGACAAGAAACTTGCAGCGCAGTGGGTCCGTGCGGTGAGGAGAGATTTCTTGCCGACGAAATCAACTGTGCTGTGTTCGGACTATTTCCACGACAGTGATTGTCATCGGAGCTTGACAACGATGCGGGCAATCGGTATTCCAATTAAATCGGTGCTACTGAAGGCCGGCGTTGTTCCGTCTATATTCTCCCACAAGAGAAACACCTCGCCACTTCCAAAAGCGGCCTTCACCAAGAGAAGAAAAGGTGAGGTAAGGGTTTTAATGTGCACACGGGCAATTTTTTAAACGGATGATCACCTGAATGTCGAACAAACGGCCTTACAGCAGCCTATGACGAAGCGAGGTGGAAGCACAGCCGGGAATATGCACATGCGTGCAAAGTGCTTGCCGTTTTCATCCTGTTTTGCCACTCCACTTTGTCACAGAACACTGTAGTACGGCTGTTTGCTCGGCGCTGTTTTGGTACGGTGAAATAACTGGCCGGGGGTACGCTTGTGCATTCAGTGATATTTGCTATTTGTCCTGCCACGCGGTGCCTGGAGGTTTAGCTGTTCAGCATTCGTGTTCAAATCGCACGACACGAGGCATTACGGTAATATTTCCATGCTCGCGTTAGAGTAATTGAACTCGTCGTGGAAAAACTTCGTTCCGTAGATTTCGCACTCACAGCTTGCTACCAGCCGCGAAATGCCGCAAAAACGAGCGTAGGCTCAGCCGCGCCCGTGACAAGGCGAACGGGCTCAAATAATGAAGTAACGTTGTGAGGTATTGAACTTATTAGCGTTCGACGTGGTCTAGCCCAATACAGGCATCCCTACTGGACAAAAAATGTTTTCTTGCCTTTAACTAGCTATGCATCACGCATGGCAAAATTATTTGAAAGTAAATATAACACACTACTCATTACTTTCTTATTACGCTCATTGATTTGAATTACATTACCAATTACCGCTTTCAAAAAAGTAATGGTATTACTTTACGATTGCTTCCAAAAAGTTTTCATTCACACAGGAAGCAAAAAGCAAAGTATAAAGGGACGCCAACCTTTCTTCAAGGTAACATACACTTGCCAACATTTCATGCCCTCCCCTCCATGTGCCTCCACGACACCTCACGACACTACCAACGTTCTGGCGCCGTACACAGCTTACTGGTGCATATTTATCGCAATTAATAAATTACTTTAGCCATGAAACTACAGACACCAAATAATTCACATTACTAAATCACTAGACAACTAATCCATCACATAAATTACTGAAAAAAGTATTTCAGTTACAGGAAGTAATCCAACTGTTGTCATGTTTGCTGATATGCATGATATGCTGAAATTCGTGACATCCATGCCTTGCACTCTTTCAGATTCTAGCATAGCACCTTGAGAACCGAGCTCCTGATGAACCTGCTCCACTACCATCACCAATCGAAGAGTTTGAAGCAGCCAGTGTGACACAGGCAGATAAGGTTGAGTTTGAAGTAGCCAAACGGGGCACTTATGTTCGCGATCATGTATCAACACGCAAAAAACCACGGAACTTTGGACAAGCAGCGGCAAGGTGCATGACATCGCGGAATTGCACCCGTGTTTACAACCTAATGAGATGTTAGTGCTTCGGCATTCTTCCAGCAGCAAGTTCCCAGTGACACTTTAGCGCGTTTTTTCTCCCGTCATTGGAACGTGCAGCTACATGAAAAGACATGTACCAGCTATGATTTCCAACGCGGGAGAAGGTGCACACATCACTCTCGCTGTTGGCACACTCAACATCGTCGTTGCCTCCGTTGCCGCCATCATTTTCTGTATCGGCTGTCGGTTCGAACATGTACGGCGAAAATACAAGCTCTCCGAGACATCGAGAATGTTCCATAATGCTTACAACTCAGCTGTGAAGCCAGAACAGAACAGCGTGCTACGCTCTGAAACGGCGGCGCCGACCGGCGATCCCCGTGAATGACGTCAAAGCGGTCCCGACCAATCACGGGAACAGCGGCGTTCGCACGATGCCCTGAGGAGCTGGTGCACGTTTTCATGCAAAAAAACAGCCGCTTGCGTTTGTTTCCGCCCTTTTTAAACGAGATATTCGTGTTCAGTGGACTCAAAACTGCAGAATGCCGCAGGGAACTCATTTTTTTCGAAAAGTGTTTCAGCTTCCCTTTAATACACCTGCCGCTCTGTCCAATGTAAGTCTTCCCGCACTTGAAAGGAATCTGATGAACTATACCAGTGTTACAAGGCACAAACGGGGACACATGTCTAACGCCACAATCATCTTTTCTTTTTTGCCACCCTGTTCAGGTTTCCTATTTATCATAGCGCACACGATAGACAACTTGTGGGGGGCCGAGAAAACTGTATGGACGTAATATCTATTGGCTACATTCCGTAAACCATGGGATAATCTATGTATATAGGGCACCACAGCTAACCTTTTTTTTCTTGTTTCTTAGCTGGGCTTTTTACCTATTTTAAAAGCTTTTCGCAGGTTAGTGATAATAAATGCACAGGATAACTAGCCTTCTCGAGCCTATCTATTTGTTGAGCACATATATGTACATAGATTATTCCATGGTTTACGGAACTTGGCCAATAGATATGACATCCATACAGTTTTCTTGGCCCCCCCGCAAGTTGTCTATCAAGTGCCCTATGTTAAATAGTAAACTTGAACAGAGTGGCAAAAAAAGAAAAGATAATTGTAGCATTACACATGTGTCCCCTTTTGTGCCTTGTAACACTGGTATAGTTTATCAGGTTCCTCTCAAGTGCAGAAAAACGTACATTGGACAGAGCGGCAGGTGCATTAAATTAGACTAAAAGAACACAAACATTCACTTAACAACCCTAATGCTTCACATCTAGCATCACATTGTTTCAATTGCGGTTGTAAACCTTTGTTTGAGGATAAAAAAAATTCTTTCAAGACACAAATGCCAAACCACACGGGAAATAATCGAAGCATTCCACATTAAAAGATTAGGAGACTCGCATTAGCCATGCATCTTGTCTCCGTTATAATGGAAATTTCAGTATCTTCACAACACGTGTGTTAATCTGAAGTAGTGTCTTTTTGCTGTTTCCTTTCATGGCTTCCCTACTTCCTGATATGTTTAACTGATGTCTTCATACCTTGTCATGTGCTTATGCTGCGGTTTTTCGCAATCACCTATATATATATATATCTTCTTCGTTTCAATAAAAATTTTGTTGAGAGTTAGCGCGCGTCCTGTCTGCTTCTAGTCTGTGGCCTTGTCACTTCGCGCTACCATCCAAGAACATATGTGAACAAAACATGGCTAGTAGTAACTAGTGAGCACTGCAGAAAAGTTGAACATGAAAACTACTAATAGTAAAGACACATACTTCGCTCAGCTGAGCTGCAAAATATTGCATATATCACAAAGACAGCATAAAAACTGGGCAGGACAGAGCACTGAGTGTTAGCTATAGTTGCAATATGCACACCAAATCTAGACATAAAAAGTCAAAAGTAAAGTGCCAGAAATGGTCAGGTCTCTCTAAGAGACCACTGAGGAACAAAAGGTATACATTTTATAATTCCATCTTAGATTACTGATCTAATTAAACTTTAGACACATGACCCCTTATGTGTCACAAGTGCCCTGCTCTCATTATCTATGCATGATTAGCAGCCTTGGTGAAAGAATGACTTGCACTAATGTTTTGAAGAAACACCGGTAAAAATGCTGCTTGTTCTCAACTTTCTGCTATGACAGCACACTTGTGCGCAGTTCTGAACGCAGTTGCCTATAGGGCTCAAACAATATGTTTTGGCTGCATAGGTACCGTCTACCGAACACCTGGTTCAAGATAGCTTGCATCTCGGAGTGTGCAGCCAGACTGGTGGCACGGCATTCTTTTTTCACCTTGCCAGATGATAAAGCCTCAGCAGCTGCAATCACCTGCGACTGCTCGTAAAGGTGCCATAAGGTCAGGCAGCAAACGGACACCACGTAGCAAAACTTCAGAGTACACTGTGCGAGTCGAGGTGTGTAATTTGTGCCTTAGTTCGGCAGCATTGCCACAGTCACAACTATTCATTGCAGCTCCTAAATGTCAACCACATCAACAAAATAAATCAAGACACTTCCTTCAGTACGGTGGCAAATGCTCAGCTGCAGGATTTCTAGAACCATGCATTATCTTCAGACAGTGCCAGTACAGCCTGTAGCGCATCTTTCAAGCACTCCGGACAAGTACACCGATTACATTGTACACAGAGCATCTGGTGTCCATTTACCTATAGAGGCAAGGTAGCCCCTAGAACACGTATTGTGACAGGCATGCTGGACACTTTGTCCCCTGAAATGCAAATGCCATTTCGTACTTCAGTGCCTGTAGTGTCCTTTACATCTTAATGATTATTGAATACATAGTAATAACATAAAGACGACAAAAAAAGCCATCAGCCATCAACTGTGTGGCAAATCTGGGTGCAAGCTATTCCCTTATCAAATATACCTGTAGGCATTGCAACCAATGTGCTCCCAAGATGTATGAGGCATTATTCATTGCAGAGCTGTAAGGACATGACAATCCTAGGATGATTATATTCTCGAGGCTTTTTTCCCCACTTTCCATTTTTTGAAACGTGTATACTGTAGTCATGAAAACAAAAATGCTACAACTGGCGTGTGGCAAGTTTTGCGTCTTATTTCCTAGCAGCTCATTGAAACGAGCCACGATGACAAATTCAAATGCTGTTACCGCATCAGACATTCAAATTTCTTAAACACTAACAAACCGAGATAAGCATTAGAGTGAGCATGACTTAAATACATTACACTGGTTTAAAGTTATTGCACCGCTTTGTGCCAGGTAAAAATGTTAGAAACATCAAAAATGTTCAAATTCTACGGCCAACCGTGAAAAGTAAATAAAAACATCATTAAGCTTTCTTGAAGGGGTTCGGAAGCTTTACAACTGACAGTCTTGGTGACGGACACGCTGATAGATGAGCAGCCATTCCACTGAGGCGAGAATGTTGAGGGCTCGCATGGAAGTCTGCAAGACACTGAAGAGTAGTTCTTGGTCCACATGAAGGAGGTTGCTTGCATACACGTTTGGGCCACCATACTGAATGCATGGTGTTACCGGAACTTTTTCTCCCTGCGTTGTGGTAAAGAAAGCATGGCTAAATTTAGACGATATTTAATATGCAAAAAAGAGGTGAGGCATGCAGACAGGATACAAGAGTAGAGAAGTGGACAACACAAACGCGAAAAACACAAGAAATTTCATGAAACTGCTTTAATACATACAATTTTTGTACTATGTTTCATTCATTATGAGGGTTCATAACCGCAACATATTTCATATATAAGCAGGTAGAATTATCAGCTTGGTCAGTTTGTACAAGCTCGTTTGAGGCAAGAAATCGAGTTTCACAACGACAACCTCAACATTCTTGATTGAAAAAGGAACACCTCAGATGACATGCATTCCTGTGAGTGGGAATTGCATAGTTCAAGAAAAACAAATTAGAACTGGCGCACCGATCTTGAAAAAAAAATAAGCACCTGCTACTGCAAAAAGCTAATTGATTGATAGGTTTTAATAGCACAAGGGCATCTTTGGCCAGAGAGCGCCAAGTCTATACTGCAAGACATAAACTTAGTGCATCTTTACAATGCAAATATATAAAGATGACTGATGCCTCTCTGCACTACACTTGCTTTGCAATCGTTGCAATTAATAGCAATTATGCGTGTTGGCGGCGTCTTCTGCACTTCGAAGAGTATAGACTACGCTGAAATTTAGGACAAGATTTATATAGCGTATAATATACAAAGCCACAAGAACGTCTGAATTCAGAAGCACGAAGATCACACAAATCCATGTGCTTCCCATCATTCCCATGGTGGTACAACCATTGCAGCGCAAGAGTTCCCTCTAGTAATTACTGTAAGAAACTCTATGGCAGAAATAACCGAAGTGCCTGGCATTTTGCTCTGGAGTAATAAACTAACTGTTGCTGTCCCACAAATCTTACTGGTCAGTAATTCCAAGTGTTAGTGCAGTCACATGTCTAGTAGGCAATTGTGGTATTTTGCATAAGCATTGCAAAGCCAACTGTGATGAAAATTCACTCTGGTAAATTGGTTATGATGGAGCAGCATAGACTACTGAAGCAATCTCAGCAATCTCTGGAAGGCTAGTGAAGTAATTTTCTTATTAGCAGCCTTTAAACAGCATTTGAGCATATGACACATGCACCTCAGAAATGCAGATATTTCCTTGACTCAGCAAGAAGCAATGCTTCAATTTCCTAGAGGCTACCTCAATCAACACAGTATTGGTGCTCTCTAAAAACAATGCCAATGCAGATGATACAAATATTTTTCAGGGGCAACAGTTATGCCTGAAATCATGTTAGATTACAGTTTATTTAAACACATGATCAGACCATGTTAGAAGTGCTTCTTAAAGTCCTCCTATTTATTAGACTAGTCATATCTCTGTACACAAAGGCTACTAATTAGGTCCAATGCTATATCAGGTCCAATGCTATATCAAAAACTTCACTTAGTAATACACATGCTGTGGTAAGATTTCTTTGAGACCACATGGAGATGCTGTACAAGGTGAATTCACTATTTTTAAAATGAAGCTCCTGTTCTTCCAAACGAGAAGAAAGGGAACTGAGGGTAAAAATTTTTAATCACAGCTGGGAGATGCCAGGGAAGGCACGTGGAAGCTTATTTGTAATTTTCTATTTAAATGTAGAAAGGATAAAGGCGAATGAAAATGGTCAAAGAAAAAAACAACCAGCCATGGGTGGAGAAACAACCTACAACCTTTGCATTAGGCATGCGATGCACTAACCACTGTGCTACCAAGGCAGCATTCAACCATCCACAATGGCCCCTCAGATTGTCGAAGCTCGAACGCGGCCGTAGTACCACAGTGGTTAGTACATCACGTGTAATGTGAATGTTATGGGTCTGTTCCCCACCCACAAGTGTATGTCTTTTCATCCACTTTCATTTCCCTTCAATTTATCATTTTTATACTTCATATAAAAAACTTAAAACATGTTCCTGTATGCTTTTCTTGGCCTCATTATCCGCTGGCTTCTTCCAGTTCTGTTACTTCGAACACTTATACATATTCTCATCTGGTAAGTAAACAGCTTTTGCATGATGCTGGAATGCAATATAAAACATTATTGCAGGGCCGTGTTACGTAGAAAGCCTTACATTGCCCAGGCAAGGTGCATTAATGTAAATCTGAAAAAAAAAATATTCCCACTTTAGACAGCAATGCTGTGTACTGCTGTGTGCAACAGGGTTTTACGAAAAGAACTTGTTCAGAAATAAAGCCACCAAACGAGGAAATATGAAACCTAGATGAAAATTTGTGCAGTTGCATGTTAAAAATTTAGCACAGCAACAGATGAAGACATAATGAAGGAAGCACGAGGATGGTCTATTTTGGAAACACGAGGCAATATACTTGAAAGATGCATATGGGCTTACATGTGGAGAAATATTGTTTATGTAGCAGCTAAACTACGGACAAGCCAAGAACACAGATACAAGGTGTTGAGCATGTAAATCTCATTGTGTCCTTGAGTCAAAGAAACATGGCTTTCTCATGATTCGCTACGCATGGCTGGCTCACACAACTTAGCCGCTTCTATATATGCCTTGTAAGTACCAGTCATATCATAAGAAGCCAACGAACACTGACATCAAGGACAACATAGGGGAAATTACTTGTACTTAATAAATGAAAATAAAGAAATGATAAATTAATGGAAATTAAAGTGGATGAAAAAACAACTTGCCGCAGGTGGGAACAGAACCCACAACCTTCGCAAGTTGTTTTTTATCCACTTTAATTTCCATTAATTTACCATTTCTTTATTTTCATTTATTAAGCACAAGTAATTTCCCCTATGTTGTCCTTGGTGCCAATGTTCGTTGGCTTCTTATGATATGACTAATAAAAATCGGGCCCCTCGGTTAACCCCCTTTCTTCTTGTAAGTACCAGGTGGTCTGTGTGACTTGTGCAAGCTTTAAATATGTACAAGTGCCACCTAGCTGGACAGAACCAAGGTAATGTCGTTTGCCATCGTTTTGAGCAAGTGAAACCAATTTTTGCATTTTTCCTAATTAGGTAATTAGTTATTAACAATTATTTAACTGCTCAAATATTATATTCAAAGTAACAGTGTCAGTGCGAAAATTGTAGAGCATCCTGAAAAATTCCCAATCCAACTTTCTACTGCTGAATAAGTACAACACAATTTTTTTTTTCAAGCTTGAATGAAGCCTGTGAATACATGCAAGAAGTGCTGTGCAGCTAACCACTCGTGCACCTCAACACCATTTGGCTCCTTCTTTCACGCTAGAAAAAAAACACTTTTTGAGAAGAATATTTTAGAAATTGATTAATTATTATTGACTATGTTTTAGGCAATATGCATGAAATAGTGTGCCTGCCACCTATTTTCAGCGACATGAATTGATTCCCAGCTATACAGCTATACATTGCGCGTTTGGAGCTGGTTCTGTAATTTAGGCTGGTTTTGACTAATTGAAGCTTCGCACCCTAATAATGGAGTCTGCAGCCTAAAAAGAAATTGGTACATAAACGGTTGCTGTCAGTACTCCATACTCCTTTAACTTAGTGCAAAGTGCTTGTGAGCCAAGAAGTTGGTAGTTCTAAGCTGTATTTCTCCTTCTGACCTGGTGCTATAATAACCCAGTTACTATGATGCCATGCTGCTCTGTCATGCTGGTCACAGCTTCAATCTAGGCCATGGCAGCTGCCCTCCAATGGGGGTAAAATACAATAACGCTTATGCACTTAGATTCAGGTGTACATTAAAGAAGCCCAGGTTCACAAAACTTCAGGTTGTGACTTTGGAATGTAAAGGCCCTTAATTTAATTTTAAAATCTAAAGGTGCTTTATTAGGAGCAGGACATCATGAGCTTTTACTGCACTGCCATGGCACCAAGAAGCTCCGAGTAAATAAAAACAATTTCTTAGACAATCTCTATCTCTTGCAAGCATTTACAAACACTTCTCTGCATGCACCTCTGTTGCTGCTATATTTAGTTTCGCATGACAAGGCGGGTTAGGATGTTAGAACTTTCAAACCTGTTTTTTTACCGCTTTAAAGTTGTTCGTTATTTTGCATCTCTGTGTGTTCCGAATGCACAATTCAGTGCGTCAATTTCTGCAGAAAGTGCACTCTTTATTTATTTGTGCATGCAAAAAGGGGTTCAGAAGAACTGCTTTCTGAAGATCTGTATAGCAAGCAAAAAACAATGCTATGTAGGCTGCACAAAGAGAAAGGATTATTTTGTAGATATATTATTTAGTTCCTTAAAAAAAAGGCAGCTGTCAGTATTCTGTTCCAAAGTGAAAATTGCCCCTACCTGGCTCTGCTTCATTTTCCGATGTTGATGGTCCATTCGGGGTACTCAACTGACAGGCTGCACTTTGGCCATGTCCGGTGTGGTCACCAGGCCCAAGGCCGATCGACAGCCTCACCAAAAGTCGAGTCCGAACTCTATAAAGAAACATCTCGTCATTTTGCTATTGCAGTTTTGTCATCTTGTGTGTTTCACACACGGCCGTCAGTGAAATATTCCGTCAGTTGGATAATGAAAAAAATTCAAGCATTTTCTAGCAGCCAAGATGAATACACAATAAATGGAGAACATTAAAGAGCAAATAGAGTTGTCACATTATATTGATCAAGTACAGCAGAAATGGAAATAAATCAGTTATACTGTGTCTGCTGACTTTGAATGCAAGAAACGTAAAAACAGGAACTTGCAGCCACGCCACTTTGAATTCCCCGCGTTTGTTACACCTCACAACAAGTTTGGCATCGTCCGGTACTCGGGGATAGTAATCACTTAAAATTAAGAACGAGCGTCGGCGTAAATTAACAGGATACTTAACGGGCAATATTCGCGCATAAAACAAATCACGTAGCGAAGCTACTGTCAAATACCCGATGACGCATCTGCGGGCGGTGCGGTTTGGGCGACCAATTCAAAAAGGAATGCCAGTTTCACTTGTTTCACGCCTACTAAGCTAAGATAGAATTTGAGTTTCCTACTAAACTATACTGGATATTTACGCTGCGAATAGAACGCTGGAAATTTTGTTACGTCACGTTGCATACGTATGAAAGTGAGAAAATTGCTTTTATCGTATTCTGCCGAGGCGGCATGTAGCAGCAACCACTCTCATGCAACAAAAGCATGAAAATGGTACTCGCGGCACGGAAAATAAACACATACAGTGCCAACGTTACACCTCTTGGAGTTAGAACTAAGCACGATCAAGTCAGTTTTCTAGCCTTCATAACGCCAAGAACACGACCAAACATCGAGCGAACCAACTGTCTGCTCTAGAAAATTATTACCGCTTCCATTTGCACACCTATCGCTGCCACAAGCAAAAGTCAATGGGCTAGCTGTCCACAAGCCGCAGGTTAGACTGACAGCAACATATTACGGTAACGTAAAACAATTTCCACGCTGACTTAGCAGCCGCGGTGTGCGCTAAGTGCCGCAGTTCTCGTTTGCCGCTCTAAATTCACACCATGATGAGGGGCACTGCATCTTTCACATGAAATAGTGCACGCTTTGCTCCGGAGCTCAATAGGAGGGCGAAACGCATTTGCACGTACCTGAAATCCGCATGCCGGAAACCCGTCGACGCTTCCGAACCCCGTACGGCCTCTTCACTTGGACGGGAGGCACTTCTATCAAACATTTCACATGCGACATGGCTCACACCGATTATGCGAACACGAGAAAATGACGCAGGCCGCATTGCGACGCCGTGCATCCACGGATGAGCTGCGTGCGCGGACTTGCAGAGAACAAAACCATACAAAACGTTAGGCGCGAGAAGATGGCGGCTCTCGTTGCGGAGACGAAGCAGCGGTGTAGCTGGTGTAGCAGTGAACCAATGTTGCCAACTGTTGGTTTCGACGTTATGCCGGCGGTGGTGGCGTTAGTTGCGTGTGTTGCGGCTGTCTAACTTTTTATTTCTTTTCCCCAAACAGTACGCTTAAGATCAGTTCTTTGTTTACATTTTTCTACTGTGTCACTTCGCATTATGTTTTTGTCTTTTTATGCGATTAAGCGGCCAATTATGGCCTCCCAGGTTCGCGCGCAAATCTCGGAGGCCATGAGACAACACGCTAAGAAATGCCGTTGTTGTCGTCGTTAACGTTTCATCATCGTTTCTTCAACTGAGATAGAGGAGTAGTGTCCCTTTTCCCGGGGGTGGGGAGGGGGCGATCAAGACAGCATTGCTCAGCGGGGGAGTAGGTTGGTGTTGGTTGTTATCGCGAAATTCGCGAACCCTGCGATTTTTTTATAACGTAAGCATTTTTATACTTACCCAACAAGAAAAACCACCCGTCTGTCAGTCCGTACCGTACGATATCTTTCAACATAGAACCCGCAGCAGCGAGTGAATTCACCTTCGTGCTAGCTCTCGCTTCAACGCGACCGAAGCGGCGAGAACATAGCGCTCACGAAGCTCTCAGCTCATGCCGCACTATGCGCTTTTCGCAGATCACTTTCAAGATAGGTGTACGCACGTCTGTTTTCAAAGCGAAGTCAACGGTGAGAACACAGCGCGTGAAGTTTTCAGCAGTTGGCACACTCTTTCCGCATTGCAGTTCGCTGTCAAGAGACGGTTCGCGCGGCCGTGCCACAAGAAGCCGCCGCCGGAGAACGGTTGATAATG